>NC_059157.1:38436280-38747944 GCF_019923935.1 Bubalus bubalis
GAAAAAGAAGGAAGGCTTGGGCATAATCCTTAGGGTTTTGGAGGTCTGGAGAGAGCCCATTAACTTGCTTTATCCCAAAGTGTTCCCGAACACAAGCACCCACTCACCCACTCCCAACCTAACAGGTCAAAGCAGGTCATAATACGTCATGGTCTCTAGCCTTCACTCACCCACCTCTCTTCCATCTTATGTGACCTATATGTTCGGACGTTTTTCTCTCTGTCCTGAGGCAACTTAGCAATAAAATGTTTTCACTTTTAATCTTTTGATCTGCATTTGAATCTTTCACTAAGTGAAAATCTATTTTAGTTTAGTGACATCAACCTAAAAATAGAGTAAGTGTTTGTAGCAAGCTGTTTAAATAAGTCTTACTTAATTCTACAGAATAGCTGTGAGGGTTTTACTTCCTTGGCCCCAGCAACAGTACTTTTATAGTAATGGAAAAGAAAGTATAGCCTATAGGCAATTGGCCACATTTCTCTCTTGTACTTTTATACTGAAAGTGATCCTTTACACTGACTCCCTAAATGTTACACATCTATTCCCACGCTTTCTTCAACCACAAATGTCTCTCTCTTTCCTGGAAACCTACCTTGCAGATGGCTCCTCTGCCCTTCTCAGGTGGACTGTGGCAGAGACACCTGGGAGCCCCTGTGCATGGCTACACGATTAGAGACCAGGTCAACAAAGGGCAGAGGAAGGGGTGAGTGAGGTCACACAGGATGCCTCCTGATCCCCGTTGGCAGGAGTCATCCTGGCGGAGAGGTGGGGAACCAGCCAGACTCGATGACATTGTTGCCACGGAAATCTTGGTTTTCTCTGCCCACTGGAGCCAAATAAAATTTGCAGAGACAGAGTTTGGGGCAAACAGAAAGATGGATTTAACCCTTAAGCTGGCAGAAGGGAGAACACAATAGGTTCCTGACTCACGGAGACTGTCTCCCCTCCATTGGGAATCCAGGGGATCAAACAGTCGGGGCTCACACTCAGGGTTTGGAGATACGGGATAAAAGGTGTAGGGGTTCTGAATTCTCTCTTTTTGCACTGTTTGGAAACAGTCACTAGGCCAGGGTCAGGTAGCTAGGTATTTGGGTCTGGCAGTTGGTCCCTGTGCTTGGGTCCATTGTGCTTTGAGGATCTCCTGGTGACTTTCTTCCTGTAATACAAAAGGGGGAAAGCAAACCACTATGGGGTGGCTTCCAAAGAGAGTGCACCAGAAAGTTAAGCATCAACATGAGGTTAAAATAGAGCAAAGAGAGGTACCAAACTACAAGGGGAGGTTTATGATGCCATAAAGTTAAGTATCAGGATGTGGCTAGAATAAGTTAAAGAATCATTGATGCAGAGTGTGGCTCCTGCAGAATTAGAGGGCAACTGGTACAGATGTAGTTTGCATAATAGGTTGCTGCTGCTAAGTCACTTCACTCTTGTCCGACTCTGTGCGACCGCATAGACGGCAGCTCACCAGGCTCCCCCTCCCTGGGATTCTCCAGACAAGAACACTGGAGTGAGTTGCCATTTCCTTCTCCAATGCAGGAAAGTGAAAAGTGAAAGTGAAGTTACTCAGTCGTGTGCGACTCTAGCGACCCCATGGACTGCAGCCCACCAGGCTCCTTGGGATATTCCAGGCAAGAGTTCTGGAGTGGGGTGCCCTTGCCTTCTCCAGCATAATAGGTTAGTCTTCTGAAAAGAAGAAACTTAGTTATCAATGCAGACTGTTGATTTCTAGCCAAGTAGGGCTCAAAATCCTCCAAGCTAGGCTTCAACAGTACATGAACTGAGAGCTTCCATATGTAAAAGCTAGATTTAGAAAAGGCAGAGGAACCAGAGATCAAATTGCTAACATCTATTGGACCATAGAAAAAGCAAGACATTTCCAGAAAACATCTACTTCTGCTTCATCGACTATGCTCAAGTCTTTGACTCTCTGGATCACAATAAACTGTGGAAAATTCTGAAGGAGACGGACCACCTGACCTGCCTCCTGCAAAACCTGTATGCAGCTCAAGAAACAACACTTAGAACCAGTCATGGAAAAACAGATTGGTTCCAACTGGGAAAGTAGTAAGTCAAGGCTATATATTGTCACCCTACTTATTTAACTTCTGTGCAGAGTTCATCATGCGAAATGCCAGACTGGATGAAACACAAACTGGATCAGGATTGCTAGGAGAAATATCAATAAGCTCAGATTGCAGATGATACCACCCTTATGGCAGAAAGTGAAGAGGAACTAAAAAGCTTCTTGATGAAGCTGAAAGTGGAGAGTGGAAAGAGCTGACTTAAAACTTGACATTCCAAATTTGAGATCATGGCAACTGATACCATCATTTCTTGTCAAATAGATGGGGAAACAGTGGAAGCAATAGATGACTTTAGTTTTTAGGCTCCAAAATCACTGCAGATGGTGATTGCAGCCATGAAATTAAAAGACGCTTGCTCCTTGTAAGAAAAGCTATGACCAACCTAGACAGCTTATTAAAAAGCAGAGACATTAGTTTGCCAACAAATGTCCATCTAGTCAAAGCTATGGTTTTTCCTGTAGTCATGTATGGTTGTGAGAGTTGGACTATAAAGAAAGCTGAGCACTGAAGAATTGATGCTATTGAACTGTGGTGTTGGAGAAGTCTCTTGAGAGTCCCTTGGTCTGCAAGGAGATCCAACCAGTCCATCCTAAAGGAAATCAGTCCTGAATATTCATTTGAAGGACAGATGCTGAATCTGAAACTTCAGACACCTGATGGAAAGAAGTAACTCATTTGAAAAGACCCTGATGCTGGGAAAGATTGAAGGTTGGAGAAGGGGATGACAGAGGATGAGATGGTTGGATGGCATCACTGACTTGATGGACATGAGTTTGAGTAACCACAGGAGTTGTTGATGGACAGGGAGGCCTGGCATGCTGCAGTCCCTGGGTTCGCAAAGACTCAGATATGACGGGGCAACTGAACTGAACTGTAGCATATGAGATCTTGATGCCATTCCTTCTGGAGGCTTCCTTCCGGAGGCTTCCTTCCTTCTCTCACTTAGAAGCTGCCTGCTCTCCTTGGCTTATGGCCTCTCCACATCAATGTGAGCTGATGAGAGGCTGGTTTAGCCTCTCAGCGTGCATCTCTGACACTGATCTGCATCCCTCCTCCACATCTAAGGCTCCTTGTAATGAGATGGCATTGGGCACACCAGATACTCCACGTCACTTCCCTATCTTAAGGCCAAATGATTAGGTACCTTAATTCACCTGTGCTGTAATTCTCACTTGTCCTGTGTCTGCCCTTTCAGGCTACTGAAACAGAAACACCATAGGCCAGGTGGCTCTTTTTTCGCACTTTGTTTTTTAACTGAAGGATGATTGCTTTACAGAATTTCGTCGTTTTCTGTCATAGAAAAACAGGAATCATCCATGGGTTCACCCATGTCCTCTCCCTCTCGAACTTCATACCATCTCCTTCCCCATCCTACCCTTCTAGCTGGTCTCAGAGCCCCTGTTGGTGTTCCCTGAGTCACACAGCAAATCCATGCTGGATATCTACTTTACATGTGGTATTGTAATAGGTGGCTTACTAACAACAGACCCTTACTTCTCTCTCAGTTTTGGAGGCTGGGAGCTGCACGATCAAGATAGAGCAGGTGGCTGGTAGACGGCAGTCTCCCTGTGTCCTCAGAGGGTACAAGGGATGAGCCACCTCTCTGGGGTCTCTTTCATAAAGGCCCTCATTCCACCCAGGAGCATCCCACCCTCATGACCAAATCACCTCCCAAAGGCCCTGTCTCCTAACACCATCCATCCCCTTGGTGACCTCAGCTTGCACTGAGGGAAGAGTTAGTGCAAAGACCAGAGAGCTGCTCACACATACAGTGTGCACCAGCAAGGCTCTTGGTTTAACTAGCAAACCCTCTGAAGAAACTGCAAGCAGGCTGAGGTCAGCATGCTCGCCCCGCCCTTGAGGTCTCTGTGTTCTGTGCTGTGTTGCCTTCATTGAATTGTGCTTTCCACAGGACTTGTTTTTCCATAGCATCTAGTTGCATCATATCATGTACACACAGAGAGACATGCTTCATCCATGTCAACTCTGTCATTCAGTTGATGACAATTTCTGAAGCAATGTCTTGTCTCAATGCCCAGCACTTACAGGAATAGGACAAGTCTATGCCTATAGAGATCTTATAGCCCAAAAGGGAATCAGAAGTGTATCCACTTGCACATAAGGCAGGAGTAAGAAGCACAAACCAAATGGAAGTGAGGGCTGCAGGGGGACAGAGGAGTGGCGTTTCCTCCTGGAGCGAGGGCGGGGGCTTTCCTATGGGACTGGTGTGCTGGTGATTCTGGACCCCTGGGGTGCATGTTTGAGGGGAGATGTGGGGCAGGACAGGGTGCCTTGGGCTGGGAAGCAGGAAGGACAGCAGACAGAGGGGCTGGGGAAGGTCAGGCCCCCAAGGAACAGGGGGTCACACCCCTGGGAGCACAGAGCACCCCACCACGATTCCCCGATGGTTCACGTGGGGAGCTCAGAGAGCATCCTCAGGGATTTCAGAATTCACCTGGGATCAGACACCACACAACAACCTCAATGACCAGTGGGCAAGATTCTTTAACTTTGAACAAAATTTATTCTGGTTTAAATTTTAGACGCTCTGTTGAAGAGTGCTGTTTCTGTCTCCGCATCGGTCCCAGCTGCATCTTCGCCTTCTTTTACCTGCAGCATTTTACTGGGAACCCGAAGCAGGTGCCAATCTGTCTCATGCTTCCAGGGCACCAGAACGCCAAACAGAAGCCTCTATTCCTACGGCAGCTTGAAGGATTACTTATTCCTTGAGTAAATCCTAAAAAGACAAGGAAGAGGGAAAAATGTGTCAGCAGGAAAGCGGCATCTCAAGAAGGCCAGCTGTGTCCCCTCTGAGCGAGGCACTGGGGCTTTCTGTGCTGAGAGGCGGACATGGCCTCGTGACAACAAGATGTGAGTCCAGGACCCCGTGGACCAGCTTCCAGACAGACACTGGCCCTGCCCAGGCTCTGGTGGACCCTCACATTTCCAGAACCAGAGGCTGAGGGACTGGGGTGTGAGGACCCTGGTTGTGTGCGGGGTCAGCTCCACCATGAGGGCAAAGACCGGGAAGCTCTGCTACATCCACCTTCCCACCAGGAGTCAGAAGCAGCCCATGGGTTCTATTTTCACTGCTTAGTTTTCCAACTCATGGAGTCAGTCAAGTAGTGCAGCTGAGATAGGAGGAAAAGATGCAGCTGAAAGTGTAAGAACTGTTGAAAGAGAACTTACTCTCAAAGCAACTTACAGCTGACAGTGACAATGGTTCAGAAAAAAGTTTTGTATCCTGGTCTCTACTGACTCAGAACACTCTCAGCACTGGTGCGAGTCAGCACCTCTCCTCCTTCCTTTGTGGTTTCCTCCTGACCAGCGGCCTTCCCGTCCTTTCACATGCCTGACCAGGGGCCTTCCCGTCTTCCTCACAGGCCTTTTTCCTCTTGACCACAAGGCACCTTTGGTCCCTCTCTAGTTCCCCGTCCAGGGATAGAACCCGGGCCACATTCCTTACACCCCTGTCCTCTCTCCCTGCCACTGTGCTAAGAGTTGGGTTACAGTCATAAACAACACGGATCAGACAAGGCCTTTTCAACTTGATTTTGACATCTAATCAGTTGTCTCAGGTCTCAGTCTCCACATCCTCTCCCTCCCTACCTCCCTCCCTTCCTCCTTCCTACATATTTTCATCCCATTTCCGGAAATATCAAGGGTAAGATGAAAATCAGACAGCCTATCCTGCACACTGCTTTGGATGTGCTGCCTCCCAGCTGTGGAGCGAGGGTCGCATCATCAGCGACATGTCCTGGAGGACCTTCCTGCTGAGGAGACTCAGCACGGAGCATCCCAACGGGAGCTCCCAAAGCCCAGGCATGGCCTGACTCTCCTCTGGACTTGTCTGGTGACCCAGAGCCACCACCCTACAAATAGAAAGATTTATAAAGCGACATTCTGTGCTTCTGTCATGGGACAAAATCAAATTTCTTGCTTTTATGAAAAAGAAAAAAAAGGAGAGTCACTTAACAGAGGCAACTTCTGTTTCCTCCTCATGAAACCAATGAGGAGACAGGCTCAGAAGCTTGACTCGCTAGAGTGGCTTAGAAACAACCTGGAATTTTGCAGGGCGGTTCTCAGCCCCCTCTCGCTACTGAGGACTCAGCGCTGGCTTCTCAGAAGCACCAAATATGGTGGGTTTAGTCTGACCACGTGTAGATGGGGGTAGCAGGACAGAAGGAGGTAGAAACTGGAGAGAGAGCCCACGGCTCCCCCCGGGGCTCCCACGAGCTCACCTGACACAGACAAGACCACGAAGAGGAGCACGAGGAGCAGGTGATGGAGCCTCATGCTGGCGTCCTGAGCTCTGTGGCTGATGCTAGAGAAGAGGCTGCTCTTGCCGCTTTAAAAAAGTCTCAGGTTCTGGGAGGAATTCTGCACTGGCTGTGGATTTGGTTATTAGGAACTGGTTAACTGAACCTCTTCGCTGTGTGTCATGGGAGTGGCCTTTATAGCACAAAGCAGGGGCAGTCACTTGTATGCTAATGAAGCTGTGGAAACCCCAGGAAAAGCTTTCCTGCTGCCCTTTAACCACAAACTTCTCCTTGGCAGTCAGTTCAGCTGATGGGCAGGGATGTGGCAAGGGGCACAGACTTGCCTGTTTCCCCAGGCAGGGGCACAAACTTCTTGCTGAACCTTCACTTACCCACTCCCCAGCCCCACCCTCACAGTTCCAGGGCTTTGAAACTGCCCACTGTTTTCCTGTGCAGAAGGAAATGGCACCCCACTCCAGTACTCTTGCCTGGAAAATTCCATGGATGGAGGATCCTGGTGGGCTACACTTCATGGGGCTGCAGAGATTCAGACATGAAAGGTAGACTTCGCTTTCTTTATTTCTATACTTCCTTTTGGCCTTGAAGAAGCACAAGCTGGAATCAAGATTGCAGGGGAAAATATCAATAACCTCAAATATGCAGATGACACCACCCTTAGGGCAGAAAGTTAAGAGGAACTAAAAAGCCTCTTGATGAAAGTGAACGAGGAGAGTGAAAAAGTTGGCTTAAAGCTCAACATTCAGAAAACGAAGATCATGGCATCCAGTCCCATCACTTCATGGAAGATAGATGGGGAAACAGTGGAAACTGTCAGACTTTATTTTTTGGGACTCCAAAATCACAGCAGATGGTGATTGCACCTGTGAAATTAAAAGATGCCTATTCCTTGAAAGGAAAGTTATAACCAACCTAGATAGCATTTAAAAAGCAGAGATATTACTTTGCAAAAAAATGTCAAGGCTATGGTTTTCCCGTCATGTATGGATGTGAGAGTTGGACTGTGAAGAAAGCTGAGTGCCGAAGAATTGATGCTTTTGAACTGTGGTGTTGGAGAAGACTCTTGAGAGTCCCTTGGACTGCAAGGACATCCAACCAGTCCATCCTAAAGGAGATCACCCCTGGGTGTTCTTTGGAAGGACTGATACTGAGGCTGAAACTCCAATCCTTTGGCCATGTCATGCGAAGAGTTGACTCATTGGAAAAGACCCTGATGTTGGGAGGGATTGGGGGCAGGAAGAGAAGGGGACGACAGAGGATGAGATGGCTGGATGGCATCACCAACTCGATGGACATGAGTTTCAGTGAACTCTGGGAGCTGGTGATGGACAGGGAGGCCTGGCATGCTGCAATTCATGGGTTCGCAAAGAGTTGGACACTACTGAGCGACTCAACTGAACTGAACTGATAGTTCCTTTTGGAGAAAGAAATGGCAACCCACTCCAGTGTTCTTGCCTGGTGAGTCCCATGGACTGAGGAGCCTGGTGGGCTGCAGTCTACGGGGTTGCAGAGAGTCGGACACGACTAAGCAACTAACACATACACAGTTTCCATGTAAGGCTGTTTCAGGCCCAAATAGGGACTAACTCGTTCAGAGGCAGTTTCACTCCCTGGGCAAGACTTGCTGACTCCCAGCATCCACAGAGACAGCCATGTTCTTTCTGGCCCCTGTGGCACTGAGGGAAGAGACCCAGTGGTCCCGACCTGCTCCCCACACCAGCTAGCCTGTTAAGGGATGGCAGCAACAATCGCTGCCGAAATCTTGGTTTTCTTTGCCCAAGAGCTGAATAAAAATTGTGGAGACAGAGTCTGGAGGAAACATAAAGATGGCTTTAATGATTAAGCTGGCAGAAGGGAGAACTCGATAGGTTCTTGCCTCAAGGAGCCTGTCTCCCCTCCATCGGCAATCCAGGGGATCATACAGTCGGGGCTCATAGTCAGGGCTTGGAGATATGGGACAAAAGGTGTAGGGGTCCTGAATTCTCTCTTTTGCACTGTTGGGAAACAGTCAATAGGCCAGTGTCAGGTAGCTAGGTATTTGAGTCTGGCGTTGGTCCTGGTGCTTGGGTCCATTGTCCTTTGGGGATTTCATGGTGACTTTCTTCCTGTAATACAAAAGGGGGAAAGCAATCCACTAGGGGTGGCTTCCAAAGAGAGTGCACCATAAAGTTAAGCATCAACATGAGGTTAAAATAGAGCAAAGAGAGGTACCAAACTACAAGGGGAGGTTTATGATGCCATAAAGTTAAGTATCAGGACGTGGCTAGAATAAGTTAAAGGATAATAGATGCAGAATGTGGCTCCTGCAGAAATGGAGGGCCATAGGTGTCAGGTGTAGTTCGCATAATAGGTTAGTCCTCTGCAAAGAAAAAACCTGGTTATCAATACAGACTGTAGGTTAGGAACAGTTCAAGTGGAGAAAGACACAAAAGGGAAAAAAGAAAGAAAGAGGGGGAAAAAAAACTTTTCTTAATTCTCTGCAACACAATCACACAGCAGTCTCATGAAATCTCAGTGGGACACGTGATGGGTAGATGGGTGCTCTGTTTCCCTTCATCAGAGACAGAGTGGGAGGATGACGCTGCCACTGAACGCATCTCCCCAGCCTAGTATCACAAAGCAGGCCCAGCAGTGGGGACCCCTTCACTAGGTTGAGGGGGACCTCCATCACTAAGTAACATCCCTCACTTAGTAACATCCGTCCATCTCAGTGTTGGAGAGACACTGACCTGGCTTTTCAGAAATGCTAAATCTCAGGATGGAATTTGCCATACAGCTCTGAGTAGAACTCCAAGCCCTTTAGAAATGTGGGAACCCAGGAGGACCACATCCTGAAGGAGCCCCCGGAGCGTCAATCCTGTTCAGGTCCCCTGCTGTGGCTCAGAGTCTTGCATCTGAGGCTCGGCAAAGCCATGGAGGCTGCCTGGAGCAGACAGTCCCTGGCTGGCACCCAGGGATAGCATTTTTCTGATGGAAAATAAGTTGTCTTGATCATAATTTCTTCTGGTTTAGCTCTAAATGATATTTGAGAGAGGTAGATATCATCTACATATATATATATATATATATATATAAAATTATCTATACATAAGATATATATATATCTGTTTTTTTATGGACCTTGCAGGCAAAATCTATACTACAGGGTCAATTTATAAACATGCTATAGTACTATACTGGAGAAAGAAGTGAGACTGAATTGTTGTCTACTGTGTCTCTTCATTGAAAATGATGTTTTTCAGGGAATTCTGCTTAATGTTATGTGACAGCTTGGATGGGAAGGAAGTTTCGGGCAGGATGGATACATGTATTTGCATGGCTGAGTCTCTTTGCTGTCCACCTGAAACTATCACAACATTATTAATCAGCTATACTCCAAAGTTTTTTAAAAAGTAATTTTTAAAAATGCTGTTTTATGAGACTTCCTTGAAGAGTGGGTAAGAGTGGTAAGAGTGGGTAAGACTCTGTACTCCCAAGCATAGCACATCAGGTAAGTAGATCCCACATGCCACAACTATGACCTCAGTTCAGTTCAGTTCAGTCATTCAGTGGTGTCTGACTCTGTGTGACCCCATGAACTGCAGCATGCCAGGCGTCCCTCTCCATCACCAACTCTTGGAGTTCACTCAAACTCACATCCAACGAGTCCATGAATCCATCCAGCCATCTCATCCTCTGTTGTCCCCTTCTCCTCCTGCCCCCAAACCTTCCCAGCATCAGGGTCTTTTCCAATGAGTCAACACTTCACATGAGGTGGCCAAAGTACTGGACTTTCAGCTTTAGCATCATTCCTTCCAAAGAACACCCAGGACTGATCTCCTTTAGAATGGACTGGTTGGATCTCCTTGCAATCCAAGGGACCCCCAGGAGGCTTGTCCAACACCACAGTTCAAAAGCATCAATTCTTTGGCACTCAGCTTTCTTCATAGTCCAACTCTCACATCCATACATGACCACAGGAAAAACCATAGCCTTGACTAGACGGACCTTTGTTGGCAAAGTAATGTCTCTGCTTATTATATGCTATCTAGGTTGGTCACAACTTTCCTTCCAAGGTGTAAGCGTCTTTTAATTTCATGGCTGCAATCACCATCTGCAGTGGTTTGGGAGCCCCAAAAAATAAAGTCCAACACTGTTTCCACTGTTTCCATTTCTATTTCCCACGAAGTGATGGAACTAGATCCATGATCTTAGTTTTCTGTATGTTGAGCTTTAAGCCAACTTTTTCACTCTCCTCTTTGACCTTCATCAAGAGGCTTTTTAGTTCCTCTTCACTTTCTGCCATAAGGGTGGTGTCATCTGCATATCTGAGGTTATTGATATTTCTCCTGGCAATCTTGATTCCAGCTTGTGCTTCTTTCAGCCCAGCGTTTCTCATGATGTACTCTGCATATAAGTTAAATGAGCAGGGTGACAATATACCGCCTTGACGTACTCCTTTTCCTATTTGGAACCAGTCTGTTGTTCCATGTTCAGTTCTGACTGTTGCTTCCTGATCTACATATAGGTTTCTCAAGAAGCATGTCATGTGGTCTGGTATTCGCATTTCTTTCAGAATTTTCTACAACCTAGTACAGCCTAAATAAATAAACAGAACAAAAATTGGTGTGTTTTAGTGATCTATGCTTTGCAGCACAGCAGATTTTTTTTTTCTTTTAAGGAAGCTGATGATGCAGTTTTATGTGCAAGACCAGGCATGACTTTTCATGGAAGGGCATTTCCAAAAGGGGACAGGGTGCCATGGTGAGTTTCAAGGGAGTTTCTTGCCATGGTTCCTCACCAGTTGGAAAAAGGCCCTTGTCAGGAATTGCACAATTGCAGTGGCTTGTTTTTCCTTGGCAAGGTCTAAAGATGAGTCCTTTGCAGCTATGTTAATCCTGGAGATAGCACCCAGGGGCATCTCTGTACATCAGGGAAGGGTCCTGTTGCCTCAGCAAAGAGGTCACACACCCAAGAAAGCATGGGGTGGCTCACCGGAAACCAGAGATGAATTCATATAGGATAGAGGGAAGGGTTATTTTTAGGTCAAGGCTACATGAACTGTTAGTTTTCCCAGGTTCAAAGCCAAACAAGGCGATGTGGATCCTGGTTGCTTCATGCCTGGGCTGAGAGGTAACTCATGGTTTCATTCTTTAAAGGGAAGATAAATGCTGTGTCCCCAAACCCTTAACCTGTGAGTTGGAAATTGAGGCAGGCTCTTTCCAGCAAAGCACTTCAGTTCCTCAGGTAAGAAGGGCAGTCCCAGTTCTACAGATAAGATTTTGAAGACCAAATAAATCCCTTTACATCTATGACTCCACAAACAGGTGTTCTCAACACGGAGCCCTGGGTGTTAATGAGCAGAGGCCATTGTGCCCAGTTCCCTTGTCCTATGGACGGGGCAGGCGTCATGGCTTCTGACAGTCATGTGGGGACCTACTCTGCAAAGGGGACCAGGGCTGGGTCTAATGCTGTGCTCTCCCACTGACACTTTTACTAGTTTCTTCTTTGAATTTGTCCCACAATTATATTTTGCAATGAGCCTTGCTCAGTAGCTGGGCACTTTTATTCAAATTATCCCTTTGAATACCCCTAAACAAACCCGCCAGGTAGGTATGACCCAAGGTTTATACAAGATGGTCCCGAGGACTAGAAAGCCATGTCTGAGGCCACAGGCAAAACTGACTTAAAAAGTCGATTAAAATTGGCTGCAAATCCAACAAAAAGATGTATCCAAGGCCACAGTCTACTAAGTGGCAGTGATGTAACTTGGAGCAAAATCGACCTCTATTCCAATGTTCCTGCCTGCCTCCTGCAGTCACCACAGTGTCCTGAGAGCTTTACCAGGACATTCTCCTATAACTGGAAAGCCTGAATAGTGCTGTCAAATGCCAGCTATCTGGTGCTAATGAGATCGGAATTGGGCAGGGCACAACCTTTAAAAGAATGATGGGGACTTCCCTGGTGGTCCACTGGTTAAGAATCTGCCTTGCAGCACAGGGGATGTGGATTCAGTCTCTGGCCTAGGCACTAGGATTCCACATGAAAGAAAGAAAGTGAAGTCGCTCAGTTGTGTCCGACTCTTTGCAACCCCATGGACCTTTGGCCACCAGGCTCCTCTGTCCATGGAATTATCCAGGGAAGAATACTACAGTGGGTTGCCATTTCCTTCTCCACATGCCATGAGGAGACAAGCCAGTGTGCTGAGATGAATATCCTGCATACCACAACTAAGACCTGAAGTAAATATATGTTTTTAAATCCCTTTGTAACATGGCAGCTAGGTGACACACCCAGAGGCGCCGTGACAATTCCAAGGCTGACCATAAAGGTCAAAAAGTAGGTGCTGACCCAGTTCCTGGAAATCCCAACCCTTTCCACAAAATAGCTGGAATACTCCTCCCACTCATTAGCCTATGAAATGACCTACCCCTATAAACACCTACAGCCCCATACCCTGGTGCTGGGCTTGCTTTCCAAGATGGCCCACACTCTCCGTGTAGCGTGTTTCCTCCCTGGATTGACCTTCCTTCACCATGACTTGCTCTTGAGTCCCTACCTATGCGAAGCCAAGTCCCCACATTCGGCGGCCATCCCAGGGACTCGGACGTGACCTGGGATGCGACCCTCCTCTCTCACCCCACTCTCTTTCCCACAACACTGCTGCCATCTCCTCCAGCCTCAGAGATCACTGGAGCGTTAAAAGAGCATCATCTTTTCAGTTTGTTCATTGTTTCCTTTGCTGTGCAGAAGCTTTTCAGTTTGATGGATCCTACAATTTAGCTTTGTTTTTGTGGCTTATGCTTTTGGTGTCAAGCTCAAAATCATCCTTGTGAAGACCCATGCCAAAGAACTTTTCTCCTATGCTTTCTTTTAGGAGTTTTGTGGTTTCAGGAGTTTTGTGGTTTCAGGAGTTTTGTGATTTTTGTAAACCTTTAATCTATCTTGCATTGAATTTTGTGTATGGTGTAAGAGATCTTACTTGCTCAACCAGGGACGGAACCTGTGCCCCCTGCATTGAAAACTTGGAATCTTAACCACTGGATTGTCAGGGAAATTCCAATTGTAACTGCTAATTTGTCTGTCTCCCTGATTATTCCTGTAAGTTTTCCTTAAGAATTTTAAAATTCCTTTGCTAAGTACATTCTGATTCAGTATTCATATGTATTCTTGATGAATTAAACATTTTATCATTAGGATAAATACCAGCTCTCTATATTTGGTCCTTGTCCTAAAAGTTACTTGATTGTGCTGTGCTTAGTCACTCAGGCATGTCTGACCCTTTGTGACCCCATAGACTGTAGCCTGCCAGGCTCCTCTGTCCATGGGGATTCTCCAGGCAAGAATACTGCAGTGGGTTGCCATGCCCTCCTCCAGGGCATTTTCCCAAACCAGGGATCAAACCAGGTCTCCCACAATGGAGGTAGATTCTTTACCATCTGAGCCACCAGGAAGCCTGTCAATTAACCAATACAGCCTACCATGTTTTCTTTAAATTAATGTTTCCATAGCATATCTGTCAGCTCAACAGTTAAGAATCTGCTTGAGATGCAGGAGATGCAGAGACATGGTTTTCATCCCTGGGTCGGGGAGATTCCCCAGAGGAGGGCATGGCAACACACTGCAGTCATCTTGACTGGATGATTCCATGGGGGTCTCAAGAGTGTTGGACATGACTGAGGGTCTAAACAATGACCACAGCAGATCTGTTTCCATCCTTTCATTTTAAATCCACTTGCCTTTATATTTGATGTCTCAAGTGGGTTTTTTATAGTTAGTTTATATCTGATTCTTGTTTTTTTTTTTTTTTTTTTACTGAAATGACCATCTTTCATCTTAAGATAGGGTCTAGAATCTTAGCATCAGACTTTATCCCATCAAGCTGAGCCAAAATGCCATCTAGTATCATAGACTTCGTTTTTCAGTTTTTCAGAGCAGTTTTAGAATTGAACGAGAAGCACAGAGTTTTTAGGCAGGCTACACAGGCAGGGTACAGTCAATGGGTTCACAAACAGTCAGCACCTCCACAGTCCACAGAGTAGCAGAGTCGGACACAACTGCAGTGACTTAGTACACAGGCACACAGCCCTGATTCCAATGCCCATTGCTGGTTTTCTGTCCAGAAGTGAAGATGCCTGCACTCTCTGAACTTTGACCCCTCTCTCTGCGACTCAGAAGAATTGTTGGTCTGTTTGGATGTCTTGTTGCCTGAGCTTTAGGCCTGGAAATCTGTAGAGACTGGAGATGTCATAAGTCTCACTTCACTTGTTTTCTTTTCTTTTTTTATAAATGGTTAAGCACATAACATTTAATCAGCAAATTCATTAATTTGGCCGCTTTGGACCTTAATCATGGCAGGCAGGATCTTAGTTGTGGCATGTGAGATCTAGTTCCCTTACCAGGGGTGGACCCAGGCCCCCTGCGTTGGGAGCACAGATTCCCAGCCACCAGACTGCCAGGGAAGTCCCTACCTCACTTGTTTTCTTCTCTCTTCATTTACAGTCCTGTAGTGCATGTGCCAGAGTCTGAATCAGTAGTTTCACATGTTTTGCCTGGTTCCTTAGTTGTGTACTGTAGGAGGACAGAATACAGTCCCTTCACAGTCCATTTATTTTTTTAAATGCTGAATTGTGCGGTCCAAGCTCTTGTCTTTGAGGGTGTGCCCTTTCTTCTTGAGATAATATTGTAACCCTGAATATACTCAGGTAAACAATTCCCCTCACCTCTGCAACATTCCTGTACTCTCCTGGAGCTGCATGTTCCTGAATGATGCCCCTTGCTTTAGTTCCTGCTGAAGATCCCAGTCCCTTCGAGCTTTCCTGTAATTTTCCTGCATGTTTCAGGGGCAGTGATGCAGGTTCTATGAGCAGGTTTCCGTCACTCTGGCTCCTTTTGCTTCCCTCCCTTTCCCTCCCCTCCTCTTTCTCACCCTCTTTCTATATCCTCAGCCTGTCTCATCTTGTGGAGGGGAAACTGCTAAAGGAGAGGTGACCCAGCTCCAAGCTTGTGTAGACGGTGGTTCCAGTGAGCTACCTGTACCACCTCATTTATTCTACCCAGCAGCTTCAGGTGGGAGGTAAGACCTTAGGAACGGGAGCTCTGTCCACTCTGCTCAGAGGGGCTCAGTGGTGGAGGTCTCTTCTGATGGACCATGGGAGGAAGGAAGCAATGGAAACCACGTGGCTGCCGGTCGGCGGGGCTTCCCAGAGACCCGCCATCATCACCCAGGGTCTCTGCAGAGGCTCTTCCCTGAGCCCTGCGCTCCCCGGCAGTGGCTGCCTCCTGAGCCTCCCCAGACTCCCTGGTCTTCTGCCCACCCCCAACCCCCACTCCCGGCTTCCCGGCCCTGGCATTTGTGGCCACCCTTCTTGCTCTGTGTTTCTTAGCTTCTGTTCATTTCACCCACCAGCTGTGTCTCTGTGTGTCAGTTATTGCAGGGTTGCAAAAACACGTGGTCCACATCATGCTAACACAACCTCAGCTGCAGTCTGTGGCCAAGTTTTGGTGAAGAAACTTTGAAATTTTCCAAGACTGTCTTGTGTCTGTGTTGGGGGGGGTTGTGTATGGGGGGAGGGGGCAGCGTGTTCTCAAAAGGTTCTGCAACCCAGGAAAAGTTACTTCAGAGTGTCGACACCACAGACCATCCCTGAGGGGCTTTCTGGGGAGTGCCTCCCATCTTTTTCCTCTTCACTTGTCCACATTTGGTTGTGAGTCAGTCAGGGTTCTCCACAAAAATAACCCATTTCTTTAAGGAATCATCTCACACCATTATGAAAGTAAGTCCCGAAACAAACAAACATTTTGGCAAGTCCCCAAAAAAACAAACAAACAGATCCAGTGCCAGTGCGGTAGACCAGCAGGACTCAGGGAGGAGCTGATGCTGGAGTTCAAATCTGAAGGCTGGCTGCTAGCAGAATTCCTTCCCTTTGCGGAAAAGTCAGTCTTTGCTCAGGCCTTCAACTGATTGGATGAGGCCCACCCATGTCACACAAGGGTAATAATAGCCTGTTTACCAAAGTCCACTGATTTAAATGTAGGTCTCATTTCCAAACATCCTCACAGGAACATCCAGAATGACGTTTGGCCAAATATCTGGGCAGCAAGGCCCAGCCGCATCCATACGTGAGATGAAGCACCACAGGGAGTTTCTCAGGTTTGCTCTTCTCTCTCTTGTCTCCCCTTTCCCTCACAGTGTGGGTTTCCAGCCATTAGAAGCTTTGAGACGGACAGCATTTGTGGTCCTTTAGAGGTGAGAGGACATATGGGAGTGGTCCTCCGTCCCTCCTGTCAGCCCCATTTATCCATTTTAAAATGAGACCTAAAGGGCTCTTTTTATTATGGAGCCTGTATTTTGTCTTTGCCAATTTTCAATTGAAGCAGAGCTTGCATAGAGTGAGGAGCACAGATCCTGAGTGTCCAGCTGGAACCTGCATCCCTGTCAAACTGTGGGATGGCCCCATCCAGCCCCAAGTGACCTTGACCCCCTCCCCTCCTCCTCTCCGACCCACTCTTGCTCATCCCACCTGCCGAACTCTGTGGAATCTGGGTGGTTGGGTCAGGACACATTCTCAGCAGTGCAAGGACCTCCAGCTTCGTATTCCAGTAGTTCTGATAAGTTCCCATAGTTTAATGCCACTAGTTCTCAACTCACATGGTTTTTCATTGTAGTTTACCTTTAAATAACATTTACCCTCATCTTCACTGAATGGTGGGCATTAGTCCCTTAGACTACAAGGAGATCCAACCAGTCAATCCTAAGGGAAATCAACCCAGAATATTCATCGGAAGCCTAATACTGAAGCTCCGATGCTTTGGCCACCTGAAGCAAAGAGCCAACTCATTGGAAAAGACCATGATGCTTGGAAAGATTGAGGGACCGAGAAGGAGGTAGCAGAGGATGAGATGGTTGGATGGCATCACAGTCTCATGGACATGAATTTGAGCCAACTCTGGGAGATAGTGAAGGACAGAGGAGCCTGGAGTGCTGCAATCCATGGGGTCACAGAGTTAGACATGACTGGGAAAGCAACTGAACAATAACATGAACAACAACAGTGACCTCTGGGATGGGGAAGGGACCACGAACTTGTCTGTGTTTGGCTCCTGACAGGTACTGCATGAAGTCTGTTGCCTCAGTGACTGTGGAGCCAACACTGAGAACCAAGGAGGGCTTGGTTGTTTACTGGGCTCAGATTACGCTTATGGCCTCTGCAGCAGGGAGCTGGAGGCACCACCAGGGTGGCAAAGGGAGCCCAGGGTGTCCTGCACTATTTTCTGCTATTCTCATCCTGTGAATCACCAGTGTTGTGGACAGGCTGCCCCCTGTTGGTCTGACCCACTCCGGAAGCTCTGAAAAAGAAAAAGAAAAAAAAAAAATAGAGGCTTTTTGCTTAGGAGACCTAAAACTTACACAGCACACCTTCCTACCATGATGTGGGTCTGACACACTCAGAAAGCTCTGAAAACAGACAAAAATACAGGCTTTTTGTTTAGGAGACCTAAAACTTACACAGCACACTCTCACTACCATGGTGTCAGGTAGGGAGAGAATGCATGGGGGGCTTAGGCTTTTGCTTTTGTTCAGGTATAGGGTTGGGGG
Source organism: Bubalus bubalis (assembly GCF_019923935.1). Taxonomy (NCBI): domain Eukaryota; kingdom Metazoa; phylum Chordata; class Mammalia; order Artiodactyla; family Bovidae; genus Bubalus; species Bubalus bubalis. The sequence goes on from NC_059157.1 coordinate 38,454,220, forward strand.
GTCTGGCTTTTCAAGGATGCTGCTGCTGCTAAGTCGCATCAACCATGTCCGAATCTGTGCGACCCCATAGAAGGCAGCCCACCAGGCTCCTCCATCCCTGGGATTCTCCAGGCAAGAATACTAGAGTGGGGTTGCCAATGCCTTCTCCATTCAAGGATGCACTATTGGTGAATTTAAAACATACGAGGGAGAATTTAAAGTGTAGGAAGAGAAACCAACAAACAAGTGACCCAAATGGCCAGTTACAGAAATCAACCAAGGTTTCTAAAACAAAGGAGCCTGGGGAGGGGGCCGTGGCCTGGCCCTTCCTCTGGTGTTTTCTGGAGTTCTGTGAGTCAGTCTAGCAAATCACACAACCTGAAAGGGGAGGTACTGGGATTCCTGAGTTTGTAGCCAAGTCAGGCAGAAGTGTGGGGGAGCTGGGGACCCAAGAGTTGGCATCTGAGGTGGGGACAGTCTTGTAGAACTGGGATCATACCTGTGAGTCTGCCCCTCCTTCTGGGGTGGTTAGTGTCTGAACTGAGCTGAAGCCCTGGACACACAGTTGGTGTCAAGAAGGGAAAACACACAAACAAAACCCTCTCAGCCAGGACCTGTGAACCCTCTGTAATCTCAGTTTTAAGCAAATGCTCTCAACTTCCACCTCCTGTCTTAATGGCTCAACCCTTTGTAGATGAAGAACCTAGAATCCTTGACCTGATGCTGCTAAGCCCCTTCGCACGCCCCCGGATTCCTCCTGTCTTCAGGACGCCTCATGCACAGCAGGTCCTGTCTCCCCACTGGCCCTGCTTGAACGCCCCTTTCCCCTCCGCTTGCCTTCACTCCCCACGACTGCTTCACGCGGCACCTTCTCTTCCAAAGCTCCTGTCAGGTCCCCACACCCACTCTCAGCTGAGAGACATCATGCCTAGTTTTCAAAGAAAATCAAAGCAACCAGAAGTGAATTTCCCCAGTTGCAGCCCCCAGGTGTGTCTACGTCTGTGCCCACGTGTGGCGTGTGATTCTCTCCAAGCTCCCTGCACACCTTCCTGTCTCTTCTCCCTGTTCCCCTTCCCCAGTCCCCACCACCTCCTTTTTCTTTCAGCATCTTTGGAGAGATTCTGAATGGTTCCTGTTTGATGACGCCTCATCTTTGTCCAGGTGAAATATTCCTGTGCTATTTTTCTTAATTTATTGTATTTAACTGCTTGCTTTATACTGATTCTTTTTTTGTTTGTTTGCTTTTTTAATTTGTGCCTGCTCTTTGCTGTTGCATGCAGAATCTTTAGTTGTTACAGGTGAACTCTTAGTTGTGGCATGTGGAATCTAGTTCCCTGACCAGGGATCGAACCTCTGCCCCAGCATTGGGAGCTCAGAGTCTTAAGCACTTGACCCCCAGGGCTGTCCCTGTACAATCTACTTTAAAGAGGTTTTATAGGGGGGTAGACAGAATTGGGTACCAGGCTACAGGGATTTCTCCCTATGATGCATGATTGTTACTATGAATACCTTCTTTCAATGGGTAACCAATGAGAATAACACAAATGGACCATCCCCATTCTCATAACCAGATTCACAACTGCTGCCTCCTAAGCAGACTGCTTCCTACCAGTGTGGTTCCCTCATGTGATGGTCAAATCAGCACATCTCTTCTCCTTCCTGAAGCTGAGCTTCCTGTGTTATACAGCAGTTTCCCACTAGCTAGCTGTTTTATATATGGTGCGTTTATAACAGTCCTTTACCTTCACTTCCTGAATCCAGTCTATATATAGCTACCGAGTTTTTTCCAGATTACAAACTTGACAGTGTTATTTTCTCATTTAAAGTCCTTCAGTTTCTTCTCTTTGCTTACAAGACAAATTCAAATATCCAAACCTGAGTCAACATATCCTACAGCGTTTCCTTTTTCTTTAGCCAAAGGACACATGACTTCCCAAATTCACATTGCGATCTACACCTTTCTATCTTTGCCTATGATCTTCCTTTTTCCAGGACTGGCTTCACCACTGTGTGTGTGTCTGCCTCATAAATACTGACTCATCCCTTAGACCATAAATCAAAAATTGACCTCACAGCAAAGTTTTCTCAACCTCTCCCCCTGTTCCCACCCCCACACCATAGGAACAGGAACAGCCCTTCCTTCCTTTAAGACCCCTCCTCCTCACTGCAGTGAATAGTGATAAACTGTTACAGTGTGGATCTGTTTGATCCAGCTGAAAGCCCCTGGCATTCTGGGAGCACATTTTGTTCATTTTGTACCTGATTCTGCCTAGGAACTGGAAATCGTGGGAGCAGAGGAAATGGGTCTCAGGAAGAATGGTGCTGAGCCAAGCTGCCCTGTGCCTGGAAAGGGGGCCGGGAGAGTGCTAGAAACGAAGAACCAGGTGATGCCTGAAGGGACCCATCTGACTGTTTCCTATCTTTGTGTAATTCCTCTCACTTGAGTGCTTTGCCCAGAAACTTCAAGGATGTTAGATTACTATACTCGTGTAACATGAAGCTGGAAGATATGCCTACATTCTGAGTAACTTACTTCCTTTTATTAAGCAGGAGGGACAAACATATTTTCCCCAGAGGCAGATAATTTGGCTTTTACTTAGTGCAGGAAGTATCTTTTTTTTTTTTTAATTCTAAGAAACCATTCATCGGAGCCTAGTGTCAGCAGGTGGGAGCCCTGGGCTCCGATGCTGTAGCATCTCCTAGTTGGAGGGACCTAAGTGATCATTGCATTTTCCAGATGAGAAAACTAAGGTCCAGAAAAGAGAGGGTACTTCCCAGGGGTCCAGGGGCAAGTGGTATCTCTGGAGTCACAGCCCTGGTTTCCTGACTCTAAAATTGGTGCTTTCTCAGTTAATCCTAAGACTTATTAATGACACTCTTTTATGGAGGAAATGTCTAGAGTTCTGAATAATAATCAGAAGAGAAATCAGAAAATAAAAGAAGATCAAAACGTGAAATTAAGCAATGTTGTGCTATTTCCTTTTATGGACACTTATTAATATTATCGCCAAAGTATTTTTGTCATTTTCAACCTAAATCATTTTTTTGTCTATTTCAAATGCACCTGATGAAGCACCCTCCACAAGGTACTGAAGACCCCAAGACTCTTCACCTCTTCTCAGCTGAGTTCGTTCCTTTCCCGCCCCTGCCCTCTACTTGCCCGCTGATGCGATGGTTAAAGCGCACGTCAAGGTATGATTTACTGCGTTGTCTCCCCAGACAGGTTTTCTCTCTTTATCTTGCTGGCATGCCGCCCTATTTCCTCTTGATTTCCTCCCTTCTGCAGGGGGATCTGACCATCTGAGCCCTAAGGCCGTGCCACGGTGTCACAGAGAGCTGTTCTCCTCCTTCTGTGCCCTCCCGTCCTCAGTGTTCCTGGCCCTGCAGCAGCGCTCGGACCCTCCGACACCCTCCACTTGCCCAGCAGCTCAGCTCTCACGGGTCGAGGTGACTGGCTCCCTGAGCTTGCTGAGGGAGGGACAGTGACGAGCCCCCCGTATTTTGCAGCCTCGCATCCCCTCCAGTTTCTGCCAATGTGCCAGGCCCAGGTACAGAGGCCCCGGGTGCCAGGCGCTGGCCCTTGGGTCCCTGCCAGGAGGCGCTGCACGTCCAAAAGTGCCCACTCAGTGATTTCTCTGGTTCACTAGCGCCCAGTGATGGGAACAGGCCATCAGGGCGCCTCCAGTAACAGGCCCTGGAGGACGAAGGAGAGGCTCCTCAGGCCCCGTTGCCCACAGGAGGGAGAGGAGGTGAGTGAGTGAAGCTGAGGGCCGGGGGGAACGAGGTCTCGGCTCAGGGGACCCCAGGCGGGAGCCCGAGGACCAGGCGAGCGGCCGTCCTCCCGCAGTCCCCGCTCTGCGTCAGGCCCAAGTGCCTCTCGGAAGCGCGTGGAGCCACGCGCCTCAGAACCAGGGTACCTGGGGTCAGCTCACCCAGGTCTGGCATCTCACCAAAGAGGGTGTGGAGGCGCCTGCAAGGGACGTGACCTGTAGTCGGAGGCGGAGCCGGGACCGGAGCCAGGGTCCGAAGCCTCGGTCCAGCCTCATCTTTCCACACGACATCCCAGAGGTATCTGAGGCTGATTCTGAGGGAGCGAGGGGGCTGCGGGACGGGACATGGGCCGTGGCGGGGCCCGGCTCTGTCCACCCGGGGCTCAGTCCTCCTGACCTCGGTGTGGTCCTGCTCCCGGTGGAGGGAACGGCCGCTCTAGGTCGCCCCCCAGAGGCCATCTGAGGCCGCAGGGTAGGTCCTGGGGCGCTCTGCGCGAAGCCGGCCGGTGCTGCCGGATACCGACACACTTCTGGGCTCAACCAATGCTCATGGCAGCCCACCGCGGCCCAAGACCCAAGCCGCCCATGCGCACGTGGGATAGTGCCTCGCCCAGACCGACCCGAGGCAGAGCGTAGCGGGGTTGAAGGGCCCCTTCTTGTTCTCAATGGAAGCACGACCCCAAGACTGGAGTGCGTGCAGAGGCGGGCAGGACGGGGGCCGGGTTCCTGAGCCCCTGATTCAGGAACGATGAGTGAGCCCCCTCAGGGTCCAGCGTGGAAGGCGTGGGAGCCCGGGCTCAGATGGGAGAAGTCTGGGCACAGACGAAGGAGAAGAATCCCACGTTCCTATGGTTCTGTCAAAAGTGCTTCCTGTTTCCAGGCTCGAGTTATTCTCCGTCTGGTTCACACCTCAGCTCAACGCTGTGGAGACTCAGTCTTGGGTTTTCAAGACCTCAGAGTCTTGTAGGTGAAACAAGGTCGACAGGTAACAGGACTCCCAACTCATTCATGACTCAAGGACGTCCTTCTGTTTCTCTAGGGAGAGAAGGAGGGCTCAGAGTGAGGCCTGTCCTGTCAGAGTGGAGTCAGTAAGCTCCTCAGAGCAGAGCCGGGTGGGAACAGAGCTGCCAGCACCCGACAGAGAAGAGACGTGCTAACCCAGGGCCACATGCTCCCTGGCCTGCTCTGCTGGAGGAGCACGTGGGGAGCAGACTGGGGCCTTTTATAGCCACAAAACTGAAGAAGAATTTTATGAGATTCTTGTGACTGCTCTCCCTCCCTTCTTCCCTCCATTTCTATTTTCTCTCCTTTGAAGTAGCAACCATCCCTGCCTTGGACAATTTCTCTCACAGCCCATACATCCTCCAGAGATTTCACTCAGGGCCCATAATCAGAATTAGCTCACATTACTAGACCCAATGTGGATGTTTATCTCGCTCTAACTTTTCAAACAGAAATCTTGACGTGAACTCAGACATCTCCATTTTGACCCTGCAAGAGTGGTAGACTTAATCCCAGGGTCGCAGAAGCACTGGGTGTTGGTGTTGTCATTAAGATTCCCTCCATTTCTTCACTGGACACAGTCATTTCTGACCACCCAAGGACATCTTGGCTGAAACTACAACTTGTGCGTCATGCATGAGTTGAAATTCTTCATCAAGCCCTGGAAGAAAAATCAAAGGTTTTTACAGAAGAAATTGCACATAAAGAAAAAAATGGTGGAAGCATCTACGTAAAAAACAGCAACTGTCTTTAAAAACTGCTTTTGAAAAACCTTGTTTCATTTTTGAGATTGAGGAAGTTGATCTTTGACAGGAGAAAGAAGGGATAAAGAAACAGGAAAACAGGGGAAATGGATAGAAACAAGTTAATGTTTGCATTGTCATAACTGAGAAAGAGTTTACAGCATAAAAGACATTTACCAGAGGATAACCCCTAGACATGATTTTGACCTTGTTTGGCCACAATTTCCTCTCCTGTGAAGTAAGGAAGTTGGCTTTGAGGATCTCTGACAGTTCCAGGCATTGTGAGTCAATGTCTTTCATTGATAGCAGAAAGGAAGAATCCTATACTTCAGAATCAAGGAGGTTAATGATAATTCTTAGAGACCTATAATTTTAGAACTGCAAAACCACTGAGAAATAACCACAAAAAATCTAAATGAATAAGAGTTCAACTTGTGGGCTAGTGATGCATTATTATCCCAGATCTACAGCTTTTCTTATGCAGACAGTAGCAGTTATAAAATGTAATGAAAGAAGAATGTGGCTCAAAAAGAAAAACCATGAAATATCTAGGAGTCAGGTTACAAAATCACTCTGAAGGACCCAGAAAGAAACTTAATGAAGGTAAGTTTCTTAGTACAAAGGTTGTACTAAGAGGAGGCAAAAACATCTAAAGGGAAATCTAGTTCTTAGACTCAATCACATATCATTTTTTTTCTTTAGTAAAACCTGTAATTTCAATGAAGCAATAACATTGTGTTTAACTTGATGGAATAATTTAAATGTTATTTGGTAATAGAGAATCACTGAGTGTAGCCATGCCCTCTGAAAGAGACTGAAGAGGGAGATTTGATTATCTTTAACTGGAGGAGCTGTGTTATTAATAGCTCAGATCACTTAGTGCTGCATCCTGCAGAGACAAACAGAAGAGCAGAAGGAACAGAACTGTCTCTGACCAGGACTAGGTAGGTGCCAGGCAAGCTGTGTGGTTTAGGTGCTCTGATGGGTGTACAAAATGTGTTCCCCCGTCCTCCCCTAGATGGCCTGGCCTGGTGTACTTGGCTCACCCGGGTGGCCCTGATCATTTTCAATTCCTTCCAGTCATGTATGAGCTTGTTTCTCTTCCATGCAAGACTAGGTTTCCTAAGAGGACAGAGATGTGAACTCAGACATCAGCCTTCCATATGAGACATGTGGGAGTGAGGGCATGTCTGTGGGCTCAGGAAATTCATAGTGCTGGATGGTGCAAGCAACAGTTCTCAGGTCACTGCTGGGGACTTGTCTGTCATAGGTTTTCAGAAGAGCCTCCATTCCAGGACTGAAAGAATTAAGGATGAGACTAACCAGGAATACAGACAGAAGTAGATAAACATACTAATAAATATCTTTGAAGAAAACCAAATGTAATCTCTAAGGATAGCTATAAATTTCATCTATTAGATGAGCAAGCACACAGCCAAAAGCAAGCCAGAAACAATTTTTGCAACACATAGAATATAGGATTAGTGACCTTAAATATACATGGGATTCTGAGAAGTCAGCAAGGAAAGATGAATAGAAAAATGGGTAACGTGTAAGAGATAAAAATCACCAAAAAACATTTTTCAAAATGTTCAACCTCAGAAACAATTTTTTTAATATATTAAAACAAAAAAGAAATATTATTCCCTCATTCAATTTGGAAAAATTGAAAAAATTCTTAAAACCACTGCTGCTAAGCTGCTAAGTCACTTCAGTCATGTCCGACTCTGTGCGACCCCATAGATGGAAACCCACCAGGCTCCCCCGTCCCTGGGATTCTCCAGGCAAGAACACTGGAGTGGGTTGCCATTTCCTTCTCCAATGCGTGAAAGTGAAAAGTGAAAGGGAAGTCGCTCAGTCGTGTCCGACTCTTAGCGACCCCATGGACTGCAGCCTACCTGGCTCCGCCATCCATGGGATTTTCCAGGCAAGAGTACTGGAGTGGGGTGCCATTGCCTTCTCTAGTAATGAGAATATTGACTGTCAAATATACTTTTTAACATTGTCAGCAAGAGGATAAAGTGGTACAACAGTTTCTAGCATGGGCAAATAGGAAAAACCCATTAAAACTTGAAAAATGCATATATATATATATATATATATATATATATATATGTATGTATATGGAGATTCCACTTCTGGAATTTATACAAAAGTAAGTGTTATATAAATTTCTCAAGATATATATATATATATGGTCATACAAATTTATGATGCAAATTCATTTGAACAGACATAAAATGTTTCCAAGATAATATTTAAGTGGTAAAAACACATTGGCATTGAGTGTGAAGTAAGATTCTATGTTTTAAATTAAAAATAAATATTTACACAATTTCATTTGCAAAGCAAAAGAGCTGAAATATTCTGAATTGTAGGTAGTAGTTATAACTGAAGGGTGGGCCTAAGGGTTTTTAAAAAACCTTTCATTTTTGCATTTACTTATGACCTGAAATTTTGGGTGTTTTTAGTTGAAACTTTCTGATGTGTAATATTTTTTATAATCAGAAAAACTGTGATAGATTTAAATGAAAGTAAACATTAAACTTAAAATCCTAGAAATAATTGGGTATATTTCTCCACTAAATTTTAACCAATACAAACTCTTTCTTCCTTTAACATGGATTCTCTAGGAAGATTATAACCCACCACCATTCTGGACCTTCCTTTCAAGTAGCCCTGAAGATCCAAACAACGGGGCTCTAAATCTTTTCTAATGAACCTCCTCACCCACAAGGGGCTGGCCTTACCCTCCTTTTGTAACAGCCAGACTCCCGCCCTACCACTGGCTTTGGATGCTCCAGCCTGTGCTTCACGGGGACGCCGCCTCCATAGATGTGGGCACAGGAGGGCCTCAACCCCAGATCTGAAACCCCAGGTCTGAGCAAACCCGAGGTGAGCAACAGCTGGGGCTCAGAGAGCCAGAAAGGACAGAGAGTCACACTCCTCCTGCCGAAGCAGGCGCAGGGCCCCAGGGCAGGAGGTCGTGTCTGCTCTGGTCCTGGAGGCCCTGAGCTCCTCGAACTTCTCACTGTGTCCTTGATCCTTCTCACCAGGTCTTCTGGGACCTCCGTTCTGGGACAATGAGGCTCCTCCGTGTCTTCCTCACCGCTCTCTTGATCCCCTTTCCAGGTACTGCCCGGTCAATACCAGCCATGATGCCCTTTCTTATCATTACTTGGTTTTTCCTTCCCTAAGTCAACCATCATCAGAAAGTAAAGTATGACAGAGCTACTAGTAGGTCACTTCCACACCCAAATTCGGCATTGAGTGATTAGAGAATTCTTTCCAAAGCATGTTGTTGAGTCTTCATGACCTTAAATGTCTTATTAGTGGTAACTTTCTCCCTCCTCTTCTTTCCCTGGAATGAGCTGGATGATTTGCGAACTAAATCAGTTGAATCACTTGTCTGGTATAACCCAGTATGAGAAAAACTTCCTTTATTCAGGCCCAGACCGGAGACCTCTTGCCACATGTCACGGTGTGAGCTTGAGTTCTGCTGGACAAGGCTTCCATCCGACGAGCCTGTGAGAGCTGGGTGGGTTTTGCATGATGGGGAGGTGGGGTGACTGGTGAGGCACACGGTGCAGTGGTTACTGACCCTGCAGTTACCACCCAGGTGTTCCTGTGGCACGAAGGGTGTATATTTGTGTATATATATATATATATATATTTTTTTTTTCTTTCTTTCTTTTGGCTGTGCCGGGTCTTCGTTGCTGTGCAGGCTTTTCTCTAGTTTTGGAGAGCGCAGGCTACTCTCCAGTTGCAGGGCACACGTTTTTCGTTGCAGGGGCTTCTCACTGTGGAGCCCGGGCTCCGGGGCACAGGCTCACAGTGGTGTCTCAGGGGCTTAGTTGCTCCCACACGTGGGATCTTCTCGAACCAGGTTCATCAGTAACACTGACATCTTACATCAGAACAGAGAGTGAGGGATACAAGGGGGACATTTGCTATTGGTGTTTAGCTGGGAAAGAAGGGGATCCCAGTCAGATGGTGAGACCCCCAGATTTCCTCATGGGACTTCCATGAGGCTTCATATAAACGTCTTTTCCTTTTCCAGACAGCACTAGGGCACTCAATTTTGAAAGACCCTGCCATCTTCGGGGTGGAATCTGCCTGAAGCAAGGGACACCAAGCTGTGAGGCCTTCAGAGGACCCTGCCGGGCATTCACCATTTGCTGCAAAATAAAGCTGAGCTGATGGAGGCAGCCCAGCTGAGGAGCCCGCCAAGAGACCCTGAGCAAGTCTCCTCTTGTGCAAATAAAAGAAGACAGTTCTCACATCTACACAATCGAATGTTTTATCATTAGGACTGATGTTGTTTTCCATGGCAGGGTAGGCAGTGGGAGGGAGACAGTTATTATGCTTTAAATTCTTGCCTGGAAAATTCCATGGACAGAGGAACCAGACAGGCTACAGTCCATGGGGTTGCAAAGAGTTTGGCAGGACTGAGCGACTGAACACAAATGTTGCAACAGTGTTTTCATTCACAGAGCAAATGTGACTCTTAAGCCACTTTGGCCCGAGGCTGGAGTCCTGAGAGATGTGCGGTCATGCGGTGTCTTCCTTGTCCACGTGTCTTGTCCAAGGTGTGGCCCCGTCTGTAGTTTGCTGAGTAGGCCGCCTCTCCATGCCAGTGTCACTCTCCTCCTTCTGGGGAGGGAGCAGGCCTTGACAGGACCACAGTTCTCTGCTGTTTACAGAGCAGGTTTAGGGCAGGAGGACGGAGACAGGAGGCAAGGTGCCCAGGAAGCGGGGGACAAAGAGGAAGGACCAGAGACAGGAGCATTCTTCCAAAACCTGAACAATCTCATGGGAAAGAAAGAGTGTGACTGGCATTGTGGTGATGTGACGAGGACCAGTTCTATAACTGGGTCCCAATCAGTGATGAGTGGGCTTCCCTGGTGGCTCAGATGGTACAGGATCGGCCTGCTATGCAGATTTCTGGGTTGGACAGAACCCCTGGAGGAGGAGACAGCAATCCATTCTAGTATTCTTGCCTAGGAAATCCCATGGACAGAGGAGCCTGGTGGCCTACAGTTCATGGGGTCAGGAAGAGTCAGACACCACGGAGCAACTAATACTTTCACTTGACTTTCAACCATGAATAATTAAAGAAAATTCAGAAGAGGTTAGCAGATGAACAACCAGTGTACTGTTTCTGGCTTCTTTGTTTTGCCTCAGGTTTCATTTTTTTTTAATTCCTCAGCCAAAGTCACATATTTCAAGCCTCAACACCATCATAAATTATAATAACTGGTAATGAAAGTCACTGCGTTCTTCTTTCTGAAAATTATCCTGCTTATTCTTGCAAGTTTTCCCTTTACAGGGTATTTTAAAATCAACTTGGTCAACATAAAAATATTTTTAATCCTAATTTCTAGATTATTACCACTGTATGGAAAGTCGTGAGCCAATTTATCATTCTTTTAAAATGTATAATAATTTTCACTTGATTCTAATACTTAATCCTTGAGGAAGGAGACCAGTAGAACATCGTGCAGTAATAAAGAATTCAGTATCTAGAGTCAGATTCCTGATTCCAACTTTAATTTCACCACATACAAACTCGAACACCACACTGAATATCTCTAGTCTTATTTTTTCCCCATGGATACCATTAGGGATGATATTACTATTGGTATAAGGTAAGACTAGTTTATTCTGGTTGTAGGAAGGCCATCATAATCACCTTCAATACGCTTCACTTGGTGGGTTCTGAGTAATTGCATAAATGTAGGATGAGTAATCAGCCATCATCTTGAGATGAGAGGGAAAATACAAGAATTCTTGAGTTAGTCACTCTGAAGACATTTGTTACAGAAAAATGCTTCATTCAGAATAAGGGGGATCATTTCTTATGAGAAGCCCAAGATTTTCTGGGTGAGAAAAAACTGAAATCTCACCCCCAGCTGCTGAGACTTAAGTTAGGGATGGCTCAGCCAAAGCCCGGAGACAGAGGAGAGAAACAGCAGGTTAAGGAAAACCAGGAGGAGGGTGCCTGGATGTCTGTTAGCATCACTGACGCCATCTTGGGCTCATGCAGCTCCCGCCATCCTTCTGCTGACCCAGCCCAGTACTGGCCTGTGTGGTGAATCACATCTCTGTCATCAGGGTCTTGTAGTTAATAGATATTGTTTAATACCCATTAGGACCAGGCAGCCTCCATGCTCTGTTAGTCCCCAAACAATGAGGATAACCTTCCCTGATGTATTCCCATGTGACTAGTTACCCTTTCACAAATCTTAGGAAAATAGATTTCTATTTCCAAGCCCCCATCTGTGTACACCAGGTTAGCAACAAAATAGCCCCAGTGGCTCCTCAGAGGGAGCTTTGGAGTCCTGCTCTGTGAGGAAGTAAGGTGCTCCCCCGACCTTGGTAAAAAAATGGACTTATTGATTATACCCAGCAGCCTCCTCAGTTTTTGGTCTCAAGATGCCATCTCCGTTTGGTAAGCTGTTTTCATTCCTTCTGTCCTTCATCAGGGACGCTAAGCCCCTGTCCCAAACTTGTTTTGATTCAGGCTTTGGCTAAGGAGCAAAGCCCTTCGACTTTCACTTACCCTGAAACTATGCTGTGTTTTATAGCACAAGAGTCAAGTACATGAGGCTTTATGGGTCATTAGACATCACCATGTCCTGGACAGGGCCCTGAATCAGCAGGGTCATTCCTAGAGCACAGATAAAGCCCATTGTCAGACGCAGGGGGACCATCTTCTGTACAAACTGAGCCAAGTGACATGCTACAATAGATCTCAGACACCTCTCAGCATCTGAAGAGAAGTGAGTCCTAAACCCTGTGATAGTTTTCCTTCTCGAAGTCCCATTCGGTTTAGTGCAAGAGTGACTATCGGAAGAATAAAAGATTGTATCTTGACTGTATTTGTGCCTGAGTTGAAGAAGTAGTGGATGGTACTAACTTCATGAAAGCAAATGGAAAAATGTCATCTAAACTATTCACAGGTTCCCATAGAGTAAGTGCTCCATCAATTTTAATCATTCTTTTAGATTTTTATTTTTTTGATGTGGACTGTTTTGAAAACTTCATTGAATTTGTTACCCTATTGCTTCTGCTTTATGTTTTGTCTTTCTGACCACAAGGCATGTGGGATCTTGGCTCCCCAGTCAAGGTTGGAACCCACATCATCTGCACTGGAAGGCCAAGTCTTAACCACTGGACTGCCAGGGACATCCCATCTATTCATTCTTTTTTTTTTTTTTTTTTTACCGTCATCATCATTGTTGTTCTCTTCTCGTCCTGCACCCATTAAGAGCTAACAAAAGAAACCCTTCCAGCTTTGCCTGGAACATTGTTAATCGTTGCACCTGTTCATATCATGGGCTTTCGAAGTCCGGGAAATATTTTAGTTAGTACTCAGATCAGAATTGAACACTGTCTTCCATATGCAATCGCCCTGTTTGGACCTATTAAAGAAGATTTGGGTCGCTTTTTATTCAACCCACTGAAGTGCTGTTTGTTTTCTCCTTTCCAGGAACTTGCGAGGAGTCTCTTCTGAACCAGCCTTGAAGCTGTCTTACCTCCTCATCTTTGTTGTCTTCTTTTCTCAAGTGATACCAGGTAAATGGTCTCTGGCATTTCCCTGTCATATCTGAGTTCAATTTCGTTTCTCCAGCCTGCTCCACTTTCAGAGAGATACCCTGGTGTCCCCAAAGCACCTCAGGGATGCTACTCTGGGAAGAGAAGAAAAGGGAAGTTTCCCAGCCGGGTTTGCCAAAGGTCATCTGGCCTGGAGGCATAGAGAAGAAACCCTGAAATCAATGGGAAAGAATGGAAACAAACCATCATCTGCTTTCTTTAAAGTCTAATATGAGGACATAGTCATAACATACATGGTCTCCTTTTTTAAACCTTCCACCTACTGACGTGTGTCTGAGCTGATAGCAATACCTAAAGTTTACCATTTGCCTCATTCCAGACGCATTTTGTTCCTGGCTGCAGAGCACGAAAAAAGAGGAAGCTTAGAGGTATTCTTTAGGAGATAATTCATATAGGTAGAACCACGACATTTTGGGAAAAAACACAGATGTATATTCTTCCCCATATCTTGAGCAAGCAGTGGCAGGGATGAGAAAAGAAGGGGAGGCGGGAGTCTGAGCCCCTGTGTGATTGCTCCTCGCATCACAGAAGTGCTGACTGTCACGGGACAGCTCAGAGGGCAGTAAAATCACTTGGATGTGCGGGAGGAGAGTGGCTGGTGTGGCTGAGAGGGGCTGGAGGGTCCCTGAGAGCTGGCGCCTCGCCTTCTGCAGGGATTCTTGTCTTTTGCTGCCATATAGTGCTTGGTGCCCAGCACTCTTCGTCCTCTGTCTCCCCTCACTCACTTCCTCCCATCATCACATCACACCATGTGGTCGCTCAGTCGTGTCTGACTCTTTGTGACCCCATGGTCTGGCCAGGCTCCTCTGTCCACGGGGTTCTCCAGGCAAGAATAACAGAGTGGGTAGCCATGCCCTCCTCCATGGGGTCTTCCTGACGCAGGGATCTATCCCAGATCTCCCACATTGCAGGCAGATTCTGGACCATCTGAGCCACCTAATGTAAATACACTCATCTGACCAATCATTCCTTTCCTAAGTCTCACTGCTCAGGGCTCCTCGTGCTTCCCAGGGTGTTAGCTCACAAAACCTGACAGATAATGAGCTAAGCGAGCAGGGGCTGGATGGATGCAGTAGCTCCCCCGATGCCCACCCCCAGACCCTGTCCTTTGTCTGCTTCTGGTCAACAAGCCGCTCTCTGCTGTGGGCCCCCTGGGCACAGTCATCCATTCTGTCCTCACTCAGATGAGTGACCCCAAGTCAGTTTCCTCACTGGGCTAACTTTCAATCAGAGAGAAGGGGGTGTAGATTCCCTTCCTCCTCTGGGCTCTGAGGGGATGTTCTGGGTAAGAATGAATATAGAGCCGCAGAACTCCTTATGTGAGAATCTCGGCACAGCGCTAGGACATCCATGGGTCCAGCGATGGGTGGTCCAGAGGTCAGAGCTCCTAGGTCACAGCTGCCATGATGAAGCCCAGCATGGCATGGGTAGGCATCAGGACAGCCTCCACAATGTGGCCCAGAGCTTCAGGTGTGAGGAACCATGATGAGCAAGCTCTCTGCTGGAAGCCAAGTGCTAGCATCTTCTCTCCAGCCTGTGGGTAGAATGAGCAGTTCAAGAAAGTGGAAACAAGGCTGACGTCCCTGAGTGGGCAGAAGGAGAGTGTGAGCCTGCCACCAGCCCTGGCATTGACTCCACAGGTCGTTGACCCCCCAGGCCAAAGCCAATGAGAGCCAGCCCTCTGACCACTCAACCTGGGATCCAAAGCTGGTGACCTTTTCTAATGAACCAAAGTGGACAGGCTGGACTTAGAGGGTCCTTGGGGGGCCCTTGCTTATCTCCCCCACCTGCTAAGATGCAGGAAAACCAACCTTTTGTTTTTATATTTTTGTCTGTGCTGGGTCTTTGCTGCTGAGCCCAAGCTTTCTCTAGTTGTGGTGACTGGAGGCTCCTCTCTAGTTGTGGTCCTCAGGCTTCTCATTGCGGTGGCTTCCCTTGTTGCGGATCCTGGACTCTAGATCACAGGCTCAGCCATTTGGCACATGTGGTTAGGTGCCCCGAGGCATGTGGGATCTTCTAGGACCAGGGATCAAATCTGTGTCCCCTGCACTGGCAGGTGGACTCCCAGCCACTGGACCACCAGAGAAGTCCCAAACCAACCTTAGTCCTGGTTTGGAGCCAGGCGGGCTATTCCTTTTCTCTTTTAGAAACCTCTCTCCCCTCAGCTGGTGCCCAGACCATTCTAGGTCCTTGGTTTCAGGGTCTTAATGTTTAGGTCTTTAATCTTAATTGTAAGACTTATCTGAGAAACCCTGAAAGCAGGCGTATGTTCTTAGCCTGGGAATGGTGAGTGACCTTCAGAGTATTGCTGACACTCTTCAACTGCGTGGGGCATATGTGTGAGTATGTTCGCAGATTTTAGTAAATATCTGAGGGCTGTGCTACCATCTTGTCTTCAGCGGGATCCCTTGCCAGGAAGATGAAAACACAAACTTACAAAATTTTAATGTGCTGTTTCCAAAAGACATCTGATAACCCCACAATGGCGCATTTCAGAGGGCACAATAACAGGCTGTAAATGTCATCCCAAGAGAGCTGTTTACACTCTCTGATCCTAGTTTCCAAATTACAGCATAAAATTTCTATTCACAACAAATTTGAAATTCAGCCTTTCTCCTACTGAACAAGCAAGTATAATAGGAGGGACAAAGTGAGGGAAAAGAGGTGCATAAGACAGAATACTTTCCTGGCAGTGCATTTTGGGGATTCCCGGTTGAACTGAATTATTTCTTCCCCCAGATCGTGATCTCAAGACTTTCTTCCAAAAACAGACATTTTTGTTCTTTCTTTAGGTTGTAGAATGCTTAATTTGTGTGACTCTCACACAAGTGTGTGCCTGGGAAGAAAATAAATGGTCTTCATCACATGGTAAACACTTCCGCTGAATCATGGACTCATGTTTGATGGAACTTCCTGAATTAAGTAAACTGAGGAATTCACATTTAATGGATCATCCCTGAATTACATTGGAAATCTGAAGCCTCATTCTATCATTTTCTTTATTCATCGACTATTCTGTCAACATCTTTTGAACACCTACTGTGTGCTAGAAACTGTACTGGTAGCTGAGACCATGTAACCAAAGTCTCTTCTCTTACTCAAGTTGGGTGAATGAAGGATGTCTTCCCAGTGAAGGCCATGTGTGAGCTGAGACTATAAAAAGCAAGTACAAATCAGGCAGGGAAAGTCAGAGGACAAATAGCTTAAGTGTGTTTCAGTATGAGGAGAACACAATACGCCAGAAAGATGACTGACACTTTGTCAGGGGTTAGTTTGCAAACCAGGCTGAGATAAGATTAAACTCGAGAAAGTATGGCCAACTGGTGAAGGACCTGAGAAACTAGAGAATTTGTCCTTCATCCTTTTAACAGAGGAACACTGAAAATTTTACATGGAGGTGTGATGAGGGATGGGAACATGGAGAGACTGGGAACTCAGAGGCCACTGAGATTATCAGCAGCGACCACAGCTGCTTCCCAAAGCAGTTTGCTGTCTCTTGTGAAGTTAAACACATGTTGACCATGTGGAAACCCATATGCCAATGGAAACACAGATATCCTTCCACAAAGGGACACAAAACCTCGGTGACTTTTCATACTTTAACACGCACACACACACACACTCAAAGCTCTTTCCCTCAGTCCATACATTTGTAGACATAGATTAACAGGTTGGCTCTCCTGGGGCTCAGTGCTAAAGACTCTGGCTGCCAATGCAGGAGACACAGGAGATGTGGGCTTGATCCCTGGGTCAGAATGATCTCCTGAAAAAGGAAAGGACAACCCACTCCAGTATCCTTGCCTGGAACATCGCACGGACTCAGTCCATGGGGTCACAGAAGAATCAGACATGATTTAGCAAATAAACCCCACCACCAACAAATTAGGTTGTGGAGAACATCCATTTCAACAGTCACAGGAGCAGAGACTGAGACCTAGGAAAGGCAAGGCCTGTCCAGAGTTAATCAGCTAACGAGTGGTGTGACCAGACTTCCAGCTGAAATCTTCCCATCCAGTTCATGACCTCATGCACTCAGAAAGACCCCACAGGACCCGAGTGAACAGTGGCTCTTTTTTAACAGGACTCAGCTGTGGGGAGTGTCTGCTGCTGCTGTGGATGCTCCCATGGTGAAACTAGACTCTGCAACAGTGTTTCTTCCGACTCCTGCATTCTCCAGGCAGGATAACACACCGGGGGTGTTCTGATACTTGCAGGCACCACCCATTTTCTCACATTCAAGGTTTTTCTTTTTTGCTTTCCCTATCAAGGAAGGGGAGGTGAAAAAGAAACAAATAAATAAGGCATGTGTAACTAAAGCTATCAGAATTCATCTTATATAGCAAGGGACTCCAAATTACAGTCCACAGGGACACAACTGGAACTCTCGTTGGTTTGGTGTGGCCTATAAGCTTAGAATGTTTTTCCACATTTTTTTAAAATAATAGTAAAAACTGAGAAGGGGCCTTAAATTGTTCTATAGGAAGGTGATCACGCTCATTCATTTAAACAGGGTCTATGGGGCTTCCCTCAGGCTTCCCTGATGGCTAAGCTGGTAAAGAATCTGCCTACCACTGCAGGAGACATAGGAGATGAAGGTTCTATCCCTGGGTCAGAAAGATCCCATGGAGAAGCAAATGGCAACCCACTCCAGTATCCTTGCCTGGATAATCCCATGGACAGAGGAGCCTGGTGGGCGACAGTCCATGGGGTCACAAAGAGTGAATGACAACCGAGTGACTAAACAACTGGAGCTGCTTGGTTAAAGAACTCTGAGCAGAAATGCCATTTCCCTTCAGGGCTGGGGCCCTTAATTGCCAGCACGAGAGTCCTTAGAGCAATCTGCACGGACACAGGACCAGCAGTACCCACAGTGGTGGTTGCTCCTCGGGAGTGGGGGGTCTGATCAGAGCACCCAGGCCCTCCCGGATTGGCATTATTTGAGCAAGAATTAACTTTGGATCCTTTAAGATGCTAAGATCTGTAGGCTCTTTCAACACAGAACAGCCTGGAGCATGCTATAACCTGAAGAGGGCTGCAGGGAAAAATCAGGACACCCAGTTTAGCTTGGATTGCAGGTGAGTAACACATAACCTTGTAGGATGAGTATGTCCTGAGTGATGCACAGATCACACTTGAGTTAAAGTATTTGTTGATTTTATGTAATTCAGTAAGTGAATCAGGTTTCTAGGATTGTTGAGTATTTAATAAAACAAGGTCTTTGGAGTCAAACCCACTTGTGCTTAGGTTAAAGTGCTCCCTACATTCAATCTGCACTCCTTTGAACAAATTACTTCATTTCTAAATCCAATCTTGTAAAATGACCTACCCCATAAATGTTGCTATGAGGAATATATTTGGGAAAAGACATTAAAAGTTTCATTGTTTTAGTTAAGGAGGAAGTTCAGTTCAGTTCAGTTCAGTTCATTTCAGGTGCTCAGTCGTCTGTGACTCTTTGTAACCCCATGAATCGCAGCATGCCAGCCCTCCTTGTCCATCACTAACTCCCAGAGTTCACTCAAACTCATGTCCATCCAGGCGGTGATGCCATCCAGCCATCTCATCCTCTGTTGTCAGCTTCTCCTCCTTCCCCCAATCCTTCCCAGCATCAATGTCTTTTCCAATGAGTCAGCTTTTCCCATGACGTGGCCAAAGCATTGGAGCTTCAGCTTCAGCAACAGTCCTTCCAATGAACACCCAGGACTGATGTCCTTTAGGATGGACTGGTTGGATCTCCATGCAGTCCAAGGGAGTCTTAAGAGTCTTCTCCAACACCACAGTTCCAAAACATCAATTCTTCAGCACTCAGCTTTCTTCACAGTCCAACTCGCACATCCATACATGACCAATGGAAAACCCATAACCTTGACGAGATGGACCTTTGTTGGCAAAGTAATATCTCTGCTTTTCAATATACTATCTAGGTGGGTCATACCTTTCCATCCAAGGAGTAAGCTTCGTTTAATTTCAAGGCTGCAGCCAACATCTGTAGTGATTTTGGAGCCGAAAAAAATAAAGTCTGGAATTGTTTCCACTATGTCCCCATCTATTTGCCATGAAGTGATGGGACCACATACCATGGTCTTAGTCTTCTCAATGTTGAGGTTTAAGCCAACTTTTTCACTCTCCTCTTTCACTTTCATCAAGAGGCTTTTTAGTTCCTCTTCACTGTCTGCCACAGGATGGTTTCATCTGCATATCTGAAGTTACTGATATTTCTCCTGGCAATCTTGTCCAGCCCAGCATTTCCCATGATGTACTCTGCATATAAGTTAAATAAGCAGGGTGACAATAGACAGCCTTGACGTACTGTTTTTCCTATTTTGAACCCTTCTGTTGTTCCATGTCCAGCTCTAACTGTTACTTCTGGACCTGCATACAGGTTTCTCAAGAAGCCGGTCACCTGGTCTGGTATTCCCATCTCATTCAGACTTTTCCACAGTTTATTGTGATCCACACATCAAAGGTTTTGGCATACTCAAAAAAGCAGACATAGATGTTTTTCTGGAACTCTCTTGCTTTTTCAATGATCCACCGGATGTTGGCAATTTGATCTCTGGTTCCTCTGCCTTTTCCAAAACCAGCTTGAACATCTGGAAGCCCACGGTTCAGGTACTGCTGAAGCCTGGCTTGGAGAATTTTGAGCACTGCTTTACTGGCGTGTGAGATGAGTGCAATTGTGTGTTCGTTTGAGTGTTCTTTGGCACTGCCTTTCTTTGGGATTGGAAGTGGTCAACATGATTTACTATTATCATTAGTGTTACTGTTAGGCACATGGAAATGATTTGTAAGCCGTAAAGTCCCCTGTAAATGTTTTCTATCATCAATACGGTTGATGGGTTTACCATCATCTAGTAAAAAGCAATCATGGGAGGTATTTGTAGCTTCTTTAAGCTTCTCTGTCATTATTTGTAAAATGGAGCATATCGCATATGCTATGCTTCTCTCAGATTTGATGTTATTCCTTTTACCACATCACTGGATGATGAATCAAGTTGACCTTCCCTATTCCAGGCTCCAAGGTCATCCACCATATCATCCGACCAGTTGCCTCTGCCACTTACCCGATGTTGTCTGGATAAGACACACAAGTAAGAGGAGGAGAAGGTACAGTAGCTTCATGACGGGAAAGGAGTTTTTGGAATTCCAAGTAGAACCAGTGTCTGGTGACACAGCTGAATCAGGGCAGGAGATCTGGGCGAGAGTTTGAAAACTTCAGCTGGAAATAAAGGGCTTTTATCCTACCAGAGATGTTCAGCTGGGCCTGGGCCTAATTTGAGGATGTTTCATCTATGGACACATGGTCCAAGTGTTTGCCTGTCGTAAAGAAAGAGGTTTGCAGGAAGTCAGGGTTTCCACATTGATTCTCAGTTCTGCTTATGGCTCTGAAGTTTGGAAAATTGTTTGGAGAAAAATCATTAAATATTGAATTCTGTTAGAAAATTATTTATTTCTTTTTTTCACCTTTATTTCATTTCTCTCCATCTGTGCATTTCTCCTTTCAGAATAAACACCCTCAATCCATGGGTTGCAAAGAGTTGGACACGAGTGATTGACTGAACAACAACAATCCAACACACATACCTTTTACAATCAAAAAATGAAAAGGAATTTCAGAAAAATTAAAATGGTCTTTTTTCACTCTCTCTCTCTCTCTCTCTATATATATATATATATTTTTTTTTTTTTTCCATTTACAGAGAGAATTGTTCCATCCTAAGCAAGCTCTTGCATAGACCACAACCAAGTGAGGCTTTATAAACTAGAGTATTTCTTAATACAGGTAATTCTTCAATGTATTCTTGAGTGAAAAGCACCAAAGAATACCAGATAAGAGGCTTCCCAGGTGGCCCTAAGACAAAGAGACAACATGCCAATGCAGCAGATGCAGTTTTGATACCTGGGTCGGGAAGATCCCCTGGAGAGGGAATGGAAATCCACTCCAGTATCCTTGCCTGGAGAATCCCATGGACAGAGGAGCCAGGTGGGCGACAGTCCATGGGGTCACAAAGAGTGGACTACAACCGAGTCACTAAACAACTGGACCTGCTTGGTTAATGAATTCTGAGCGGAACTGACATTTCCCTTCAGGGCTGGGGGCCTTAGTCTCCAGCACAAGAGTCCTGAGAGCACTCTACTTGGACAAAGGACCAGCAGCACCCACGGTGGTGGCTGCTCCTCGCAGGTGGAGGGTCTGATCAGAGCAACCAGGCCTTCCTGGTTTGGCATCATCTGAGCGAGAATTAACTTTGGCTCTTTGAAGATGCTAAGAACTGGAGGCGATCTCACAACTACATAGCCTGGAGCATGCTGTGATCTGAGGAGGACTGCAGGGAAAATGCAGGAAACGGAGTTTAGCCTGGGTTGCAGCTGAGCAACACATAACCTTGTAGGATAAGTATGTCCGGAGTGATGCACAGATCACACTTGAGCCTAAGTATTTGTTGATTTCATGTAATTCAGAAAGTACATTAATTTTCTGGGATTGTTGAATATTTAATAAGACAAGGTCTTTGGAGTCAAAGCCACTTGGGCTTGAGTTCAAGTGCTCCCTACATTCAATCTGCACTCCTTTGAACAAATTACTTGATTTCTTAATCCCATCTTGTAAAATGGCCTACCCGATAAATATTGCTCTGAGGAATATATTTGGGATACGACATTAAAAGTTTCATTGTTTCAGCAAAGAAGAAGTTCAGTTCAGTTCAGGCTCTCAGTCGTGTCTGACTCTTTGTGACCCCATGAATCGCAGCAGGCCAGCCCTCCTTGTCCATCACCAACTCCCAGAGTTCACTTAAACTCATGCCCATCGAGTCCGTGATGCCATCCAGCCCTCTCATCCTCTGTCATCCCGTTCTCATCCTGCCCCCTCCCCCATCCCTCCCAGCATCAAAGTCTTTCCCAATGAGTCAGCTCTTAGCACGTGCTGGCCAAAGTATTGGACCTTCAACTTCAGCATCAGTCCTTCCAATGAACACCCAGGACTTGTCTCCTTTAGGATGGACTGGTTGGATCTCCTTGCAGTCCAAGGGACCCTCAGGAGTCTTCTCCAACACCACAGTTCAAAAGCATCAATTCTTTGGCACTCAGCTTTCTTCACAGTCCAACTCTCACATGCATACATGACCACTGGAAAAACCATAGCCTTGACTAGACGGACCTTTGTCGGTAAAGTGATATCTCTGCTTTTCAACATACCATCTACGTTGGTCATACCTTTCCTTCCACGGAGTAAGCGTCTTTTAATTTCATGGTTGCAGCCACCATCTGCAGTGATTTTCGAGCTCCAAAATACAAAGTCTGGCACTGTTTCCACTGCTTCCCCATCTCTTTGCCATGAAGTGATGGGACCAGATACCATGATCTTAGTTTTCGGAATGTTGAGGTTAAAGCCAACTTATTCACACTCCTCTTTCACTTTCATCAAGAGGCTTTTTAGTTCCTCTTCACTTTCTGCCCTAAGGATGGTGTAATCTGCATATCTGAGGTTATTGGTATTTCTCCCGGCAATCTTGATTCCAGCTTATGCTTCTTCCAGCCCAGCATGTCTCATCGTCTACTCTGCATATAAGTTAAACAAGCAGGGTGACATTAGACAGCCTTGATGTACCGTACTCTTTTTCCTATTTGGAACCATTCCATTTTTCCATGTCCGGTTCTAACTGTTGCTTCCTGACCTGCATACAGGTTTCTCAAGAGGCCGGTCACATGGCCTGGTATTCCCATCTCTTTCAGAATTTCCCACAGTTTCTTGTGATCCACACAGTCAAAGGCTTTGGCATAGTCAAGAAAGCAGACATAGATGTTTTTCTGGAACTCTCTTGCTTTTGCGATGATCCAGCGGATGTTGGCAATTGGAACTCTGGTTCCTCTGCCTTTTCTAAAACCAGCTTGAACATCTGGAAGTTCACGGTTCATGTACTGCTGAAGCCTGGCTTGGAGAATTTTGAGCACTGCTTTACTGACGTGTGAGATGAGTGCAATGGTGTGTTGGTTTGAGCATTCTTTGGCATTACCCTTCTTTGGGATTGGAAGTGGTCAACATGATTTACTATTCTTAGTGTTGCTGTTAGTCACATGGAAATCATTTGCAAGCCATAAAGGCCCCTGTAAATGTTTTCTATCACCGTTACAATTTATGGGTTTACCACCAGCTAGTTAAGGGCAATCGTGGGAGGCTATTTTTCACATCTTTAAGCTTCTCTTTCATTAGTTGTAGAATGGAGCATGTCGCATATACTATGCTTCTCTCAGATTTGATATTATTCCCTTCAGCATATCCCTGGATGATGAACCAACTTGACCTTCCCTACTCTAGGCTCCAAGCTCATCCACCATATCATCTGACCAGTTGCCTCTGCCACTTAACCTGATGTTGTCTGGATAAGACACACAAGTAAGAGGAAGGGAAGGTACAGTAGCTTCATGATGGGAAAGGAGTTTTCGGAATTCCAAGTAGAACCAGTGTCTGGTGGCACACCTGAATCGGGGCAGGCGATCTGGCAGAGAGTTTGAAAATTTCAGCTGGAAAGAAAGTGCTTTTATCCTACCAGACATGTTCAGCTTGGCCTGGGCCTAATTTGAGGATGTTTCATCTATGGACACATGGTCCAAGTGTTTGCCTGTCATAAAGGAAGTGGTTTGCAGGATGTCAGGATTTCCACATTGATTCTCACTTCTGCTTATGGCTCTGAGGCTTGGTGCATTTGTTGGAGACAAATCATTGAATATTGAATTCTGTTGGAAAATTATGCACTTTTTTTCACCTTTATTTCATGTCTCTGCATCTGTCCATTTCTCCTTTCAGAATAAACACCCTCAATCCATGGGTCGCAAAGAGTTGGACACGGCTAATTGACTGAACAACAACAACCCAACACACATACACCTTTGACCATTGCAAAGGAATTTTGGAAATTAAAATGATCTTGTTTCACTCTCAACATTTCTTTTTCTTTCTTTCTTTCTTTTTGCTACCATTTTCAGAGAGGATTGAACCATCCTAAGCAAGCTCTTGCATAGACCACAATCAGGTGAACTTTTATGGGCTAGAGTATTTCTTAATACAGGTAATTCATCAGTGTATTGTTGAATGAAAATCACCAAAGCATACCAGATAAAGGCCTTCCCAGGTGGCCCTACTGACAAAGAGCCCACCTGCCAATATAGGAGGTGTGGTTTTGATCCCTGGGTCGGCAAGAGCCCCTGGAGAAGGGAATGGCAACCCACTCTGGTATGTTTGCCTGGAGAATCCCATGGACAGAGGAGCCTGGTGGGCGACAGTACATGGGGTCGCAAAGAGTGGACCACAACTGAGGGACTAAACAACTGGACCTGCTTGTTAATGACTTCTGAGTGGAACTGACCTTTCCCTTCAGGGCTGGGGCCTTAATCCCAAGGTCGAGAGTCCTAAGAGCGCTTTGCTAGGACACAGGACCAGCAGCACCCACGGTGGTGGCTGCTCCTCGGGGGTGGGGGGCCTGATCAGAGCACCCGGGCCTTCCCGGGTTGGCGTCATTTGAGCAAGAATTACCTTTGGCTCCTGGAAGATGCTAATCTGGAGGCGCTGTCACCACAGCACCACCTGGAGCATGCTGTCACCTGAGGCGGGCTGCAGGGAAAACGCAGGACACCCAGTTTAGCTTGGACTGCAGGTGAGCAACACATAACCTTGTAGGATAAATATGTCCCGACGGATGCACAGACCACACTTGAGCTAAAGGATTTGTTGATTTCATGTAATTCAGTAAGTACATTAGTTTTCTGGGATTGTTGAATATTTAATAAAAGAAGGTCTTTGGAGTCAAAGCCACTTGGGCTTGAGTTCAAGTGCTCCCTACATTCAATCTGCACTCCTTTGAACAAATTACTTGATTTCTTAATCCCATCTTGTAAAATGGCCTACCCGATTAAATATTGCTCTGAGGAATATATTTGGGATACGACATTAAAAGTTTCATTGTTTCAAAGAGGAAGTTCAGTTCAGTTCAGGCTCTCAGTCGTGTCAGACTCTTTGTGACCCCATGAATTGCAGCAGGCCAGCCCTCCTTGTCCATCACCAACTCCCAGAGTTCACTCAAACTCATGCCCATCGAGTCCGTGATGCCATCCAGCCCTCTCATCTTCTGTCGCCCCCTTCTCGTCCTGCCCTGCTGGGAGATGCCCATGAGAACTGGGTCCTTTGTCCGAAGGACACAGCTCTGGGAGCTGCCTCTGTCCTTGAGATTTTGCTTGCAAACATAGCTCTCTGTTCTGCCACCCCAGAGATTAGGCGCTTATTTACTGCAGGCACCTGGAATTCTGTGCAAACTTCTCACACACAGAGAAATGTTATCTGGTGTAAGAAATAATAACAGGGTGCCATTCCTATGCTCTCAAGATTTCTTGTGACTGTTTGTAAGATGTGTAGGTCAAACAAAGAAAATGTTAACTGTCTTGTCTTTCTCATGCTCTTCTGTATAAATATGAGATGCTGAATAAAGTTGGTGTCAGACTGCGTCCCTTCGTGGAGACGTGTCTGAACCTCTCGACCCCATCTTTGTTGTAGATTTCTCTTGCTTTAGTTTCTTTTCTCAGCCCTGCTGTGTATGTTCTCGGGACCTGATCGACTTTGCCGGCTGGCACCGGCAGGTGGCGCCCGAAACAGGGACTCGGGAATCGGAGCGCAACGACGGCTGCTGCCCGCCAAGATTGAGGTAAGTGACAAGGAATTCCTAATTAATTAAAGTAAAAGGGCAGGGAGTGTTACTGTCGAGAGTAATAAATCATGGGACAAGGCAATAGCCGCCAGTTATTTGTACATATGTTGAAAACTATGTTAAAAGGTAGGGGAATTCATGTAAATAAGTTACAGCTAGAGAAGTTTTTACTTTTTATAGAGGAGGTTTGTCCCTGGTTTCCAGAGGAAGGAACAGTTAGTCTGGAAACTTGGAAAAAGGTAGGGAATCAATTGCAGACATATTACTCCTTACATGGTCCCAATCGTGTTCCTGTGGATGCTTTTTCTTTATGGACTCTCATAAGAGACTGTCTGGATCCTGAACATGAGGGACATAAAATTGAAACGGCTCTCAGGGATTCCACAGGACCCGAAGTTGCAGAGCTTTCCACCCCTCCGCCTGAGCCGCTTTATGCTGTGCCTGAGGGAACAGCTTGTTAGGCTGGAGGGAGTGATGATGTGTTAAGCTCTGATGAACAGGAAGAGTTAAATGAACAAGCAGCTCAGTACCATAGAGAGAATGTGCCTTAGGAGATGATGGTTAGCATGCAGCCCCCCACGGGAAAAGGGGAATTAGAGCATTCAGGGCTTTCTGAAGAACAGCTGGAGAATTTAATTCAGAAGACTGTTATAGCAGTAAAGAAGGATGCACAGGGAGACTCCCACTCCAGCCAGCCTGTGCCTCCAGCATGTCCTCCCTCGGTTCTTGCTGGACTCGATCCACCTCCGCCTTTTGTAGAACCACGAGAGCTTATATCTATCCCTGCTTCTTTGCCCGGTGAAAACATAAAAATTAGAAGTGAGATATTATTATCTCCTCTTCAACAAGCGATTAAGCGAGCTAATGAAGAAGGAGAACATATTCCCGGGTTTTCAGGAATCTATCCAGTATTTGAAAATGCTCAACAGCAGAGGTACTATGAACCACTGCCCTTTAAGCAACTTAAGCCAGATGAACCATATCAGGATTTTGTTGCCCGCCTGCTTGAGGCAATTGGTAAAGTGATAGGGGATGAGCAGGCGGGGATGGTGTTGGCTAAACAGCTTGCTTATGAGAATGCCAATTGGGCTTGTCAAGCTGCCTTGAGACCTTACAGGAAAAAGGGAGGCTTATCCAATTATGTACGGATTTGTGCCGATATCGGAGCTTCATACGTTCAAGACATAACTTTGGCCGCCACATTACAAGGAAAGACAGTCAAAGAAGTACTGTATCAACAACAAAAGTGAGATAAGGGATAAAATTTTGCAATTTGCTCACTATCACCAATTTCTCTTCCCCAAAATCGTTGTTTCTCAGCCCCTTGCTGACACGCTAACTGTATTTACTGATGGCTCTTCTAATGGAATAGCTAGTTTGATTATACAGGACAATACGGCCGCCTGGCGTACTAATTACAAGTCTGCTCAAGAAGTAGAACTATTTGCCGTTTTTCAGGCTTTATTACAAATTTCTGCTCCTTTTAATTTATATTCTGACAGTCAATATATCATAAGAGCCTTAAACACTATTGAGACTGTTCCATTTATTGGTACCCTGAATTCTACTATCCAAACTCTTTTTCATGATATACAACATTTAATTTGTTCCAGAGTTAACAAATGCTATTTTGGTCATATTCGTGCTCACTCTGGGCTTCCTGGACCTTTAGCACGAGGCAATGCTTTGGCTGACGAAGCTACACGTATGATATTTCCTTCATTGGAACAAATGGCAAAAACTTCTCACAGCGTACACCATCAAAACAGCAGTAGCTTAAGACTTCAATTTGGCATTACTTGAGAAGCTGCCAGACAGATTGTTAAGCAATGTCAAACATGTCCTCAATTTTTTAGCATCCCCCATTATGGAGTTAATCCCCGAGGATTGTTGCTAAATGATATATGGCAAATGGATGTTACCCATATTCCTGAATTTGGTAAACAAAAATCTGTTCCTGTTACTATTGACACCTTCTCGGGCTTTTTACATGCCTCTCTACAATCCGGAGAAGCTAGCAAACATTGTATAGCTCATTGCATTAAATGTTTTGCTGTTATGGGAACCCCTAAAACCATAAAAACAGACAATGGTCCAGGATACACTGGAAAAAATTTTCAACTCTTTTGTACACAATTGTCTATCTCACATAAAACGGGTATCCCTTATAATCCTCAAGGAATTATTGAACGGGCACATCAAACTCTCAAACATCAATTGCAAAAACTAAAGAAGGGGGAATTGTATCCCAATACCCCCTCCAACTCTCTAAACCATGCTTTATTTGTTCTAAATTTTTTACAATTGGATATATGTGACCGTTCAGTGGCACAGCGATTTTGGAACTTTGATGCGCAAACAATAAGACCTAAAGTCTTTTGGAAAGACCCACTTGTGGGAAAATGGTATGGACCAGATCCTGTACTAATCTGGGGACGAGGGCATGTTTGTGTTTTCCCACAGGATGCCGAAGCGCCGCGCTGGCTGCCGGAAAGGTTGGTACGCACGGCAGAGACGATCTCTAGTAAACCAGATGAGGAGATTGACGATTCAAGAGCATGATGAATTACCATCTCGGCAACAACTTCAGGCATTGATGCGAGAGGCACAGAATCGTGTTGCTGTGCAGGGTGATCCGATATCGCCTTTAAGCTTCCTGATAACCTGATTAATTATCTTAAATCAGATTAATACTGCACATTCTGAAGAATATTCAAATGCTTACTGGGCTTATTTTCCCGATCCTCCCCTTCTCCAACCAGTGGGCTGGGAGGGTCGGTCCATTCCCGTATACACTAATGATACTGTAGCTTTGGGTGGTTTTTCAGATAAACATATTATTCCTAATCAAGTTAATTTCTCTTATCATGGAGTGTTTGATCGTTTACCTATTTGTCTGTCTAGATATTTTAATTCAACAGGATGTCTTTTTGTTGGGGAGTCAGGATATGCTGATTATGACAATGGTTGGAGCCTATATATTCCTGGAGTAACGAAAGAATCTGGAACTCCTCAACATCGTAATGGAACTGGTCCTTTAGATATCCCTTTCTGCGACTTTGGAACAAGGGGAAGAGTCACTGCTGCACCATGGAGACTGTGTCGAGATGGAACTGCTACGGTTTATAACATATTTGGAACAAATGAGTCATTGTGGGACTGGTCTCCAGACTCGGCCGGAAACCCTGGCACACTCAGTGCAAACTGCAACTTTTGTTAATAATCTGGCACAAAATGTATCCGTTACCCTGGGGACTCAAGAAAATATTGACAAAAAGCTAGAAGATCGATTGAATGCCCTTTATGATGTTGTAAAATTTTTAGGTGAAGAGGTTCAAAGTATAAAGCTGAGATTACAGGTACAATGTCATGCCGATTTTCGATGGATCTGTGTTACCCCCAAAAAATATAATGGTAGTATAACTGCTTGGGATAAGGTGAAAGCTCATTTAGAAGGTATTTGGCATAATGAAAATATTTCCTTAGATTTGCTGCATCTACATCAGGAAATAATGAACATTGAAAATGCACCTAGACCTGATTTGCATGTTGCAAAAAGAGCTGAGTCTTTTGTTAAAGGACTTTTTCGACATGTACCTACTGTCAATAGTATTTGGTACTTGGGAGTGGCCATAGGAGGACTATTCTTAATAATTTTAACTGTTTTATTTCTTGCACCTTGTTTAATTAAAAAACTGATTGATGATCTACGGGTGATAAAGGCTTCCATCTATGGAAATGGTCTGCGGTTAAAGGAACATAAGCGTGCGCCTATATAAAAAGAAAGGGGGAGATGTAGGGAGCTGCCTGTGAGAACGGGGTCCTTTGTCCGAAGGACACAGCTCTGGGAACTGCCTCAGTCATTCAGGGTTTGCTTGCAAACATAGCTCTCTGTCCCGCCACCCCAGAGATTAGGCGCTTATTTACTGCAGACACCTGGAGTTCTGTGCAAACTTCTCACACACAGAGAAATGTTATCTGGTGTAAGAAATAATAACAGGGTGCCATTCCCATGCTCTCAAGATTTCTTGTGACTGTTTGTAAGATGTGTAGGTCAAACAAAGAAAATGTTAACTGTCTTGTCTTTCTCACGCTCTTCTGTATAAATATGAGATGCTGAATAAAGTTGGTGTCAGACTGCGTCCCTTTGTGGAGACATGTCTGAACCTCTCGACCCCATCTTTGTTGCAGATTTCTCTTGCTTTAGTTTCTTTTCTCAGCCCTGCCGTGCACCTTCTCGGGACCTGATCAACTTTGCTGGCTGGCACCACCATTGCCCCACATCCCTCCCAGCATCAAAGTCTTTTCCAATGAGTCAGCTTTTCGCATGTGCTGGCCAAAGTATTGGACCTTCAACTTCAGCATCAGTCCTTCCAATGAACACCCAGGACTTGTCTCCTTTAGGATGGACTGGTTGGATCTCCTTGCAGTCCAAGGGACTCTCAGGAGTCTTCTCCAACACCACAGTTCAAAAGCATCAATTCTTTGGCACTCAGCTTTCTTCACAGTCCAACTCTCACATCCATACATGACCACTGGAAAAACCATAGCCTTGACTAGATGGACCTTTGTTGGCAAAGTGATATCTCTGCTTTTCAACATACCATCTACATTGGTCATACCCTTCCTTCCACGGAGTAAGCGTCTTTTAATTTCATGGTTGCGGCCACCATCTGCAGTGATTTTCGAGCCCCAAAATACAAAGTCTGGCACTGTTTCCACTGCTTCCCCATCTCTTTGCCATGAAGTGATGGGACCAGATACCATGATCTTAGTTTTCAGAATGTTGAGGTTTAAGCCAACTTATTCACGCTCCTCTTTCACTTTCATCAAGAGGCTTTTTAGTTCCTCTTCACTTTCTGCCCTAAGGATGGTGTAATCTGCATATCTGAGGTTATTGATATTTCTCCCGGCAATCTTGATTCCAGCTTATGCTTCTTCCAGCCCAGCATGTCTCATCATCTACTCTGCATATAAGTTAAACAAGCAGGGTGACATTAGACAGCCTTGATGTACCGTACTCTTTTTCCTATTTGGAACCATTCCATTTTTCTATGTCCGGTTCTAACTGTTGCTTCCTGACCTGCATACAGGTTTCTCAAGAGGCCGGTCACGTGGCCTGGTATTCCCATCTCTTTCAGAATTTCCCACAGTTTCTTGTGATCCACACAGTCAAAGGCTTTGGCATAGTCAAGAAAGCAGACATAGATGTTTTTCTGGAACTCTTGCTTTTGCGATGATCCAGCGGATGTTGGCAATTTGAACTCTGGTTCCTCTGCCTTTTCTAAAACCAGCTTGAACATCTGGAAGTTCATGGTTCATGTACTGCTGAAGTCTGGCTTGGAGAATTTTGAGCACTGCTTTACTGACGTGTGAGATGAGTGCAATGGTGTGTTGGTTTGAGCATTCTTTGGCATTACCCTTCTTTGGGATTGGAAGTGGTCAACATGATTTACTGTTCTTAGTGTTACTGTTAGTCACATGGAAATCGTTTGCAAGCCATAAAGCCCCCTGTAAATGTTTTCTATCACCATTACAATTTATGGGTTTACCACCAGCTAGTTAAGGGCAATCGTGGGAGGCTATTTTTCATGTCTTTAAGCTTCTCTTTGTTATTTGTAAAATGAACCATGCCGTATATGCTATACTTCTCTCAGATTTGTTATTATTCCCTTTATCACATCCCTGGATGATGAATCAACTTGACCTTCCCTACTCTAGGCTCCAAGGTCATCCACCACATCACCCGACCTGTTGCATCTGCCACTTACCCAATGTTGTCTGGATAAAACACACAAGTAAGAGGAAGGGAAGTTACAGTAGCTTCATGATGGGAAAGGAGTTTTCGGAATTCCAAGTAGAACCAGTGTCTGGTGGCACACCTGAATCGGTGCAGGCGATCTGGCAGAGAGTTTGAAAACTTCAGCTGGAAAGAAAGTGCTTTTATCCTACCAGACATGTTCAGCTTGGCCTGGGCCTAATTTGAGGATGTTTCATCTATGGACACATGGTCCAAGTGTTTGCCTGTCATAAAGGAAGCGGGTGTAGGAAGTCAGCATTTCCACTATGATTCTCACTTCTGCTTATGCCTCTGAGGTTTGGTGCATTTTGGGGGGAAAAATCATTAAATATTGAATTCTGTTAGAAAATTATTCATTTCTTTTTTCACCTTTATTTCATGTCTCTGCATCTGTCCATTTCTCCTTTCAGAATAAACACCCTCATCCCATGGGTCACAAAGAGTTGGACACTGATTCACTGAACAACAACAACACAACACACATACACCTTTCACAATCGAAAATGAGAAGGAATTTTGGAAATTAAAATGATCTTTTTTCACTCTCAACATTTTTTTTTTTTTTGCTACCATTTACAGAAAGAATTGATCCTACCTAAGCAAGCTCTTGCATTGACCACAATCAGGTGAGGCTTTATGGGCTAGAGTATTTCTTAATACAGGTAATTCATCAATGTATTCTTGAGTGTAAAGCAGCAAAGGATACTAGATAAGGGGCTTCCCAGGTAGCCCTAGTGACAAAGAGCCCACCTGCCAATGCAGGAGATGCAGTTTTGATCCCTGGGTCGGGAAGAACCCCTGGAGATGGGAATAACAACCCACTTCAGTATCCTTGCCTGGAGAATCCCATGGACAGAGGAGCCTGGTGGGCTACAGTCCATGGGGTCACAAAGATTTGGACGCAACTGAAGTGACTTAGCACACGTGCATACCAGGTATATCATTGATATTTTTCTCTATGTCTTCCTTCTCTCCACTTGGTTTTGCCTTACATGTTCATACCTCTCTTTTTCTTTATATGTAAGTCTACAAAGTAACAAGTCCTGTTTTATTATCTCACAGTCTCAGCACCTAGAACAGTGCCTGGCACAGAGCAGGTAGTCAAACATTTGTTTCTATGAATAGGTACTAGTATGGAAGTGTGAACATATAGGTAAACGAATAAATGGATATGAATGGAGGGAATGAGGGAGGGAAGGAGAAAAGAAAGGAAGGCTTGGGCATAATCCTTAGGGTTTTGAGGGTCTGGAGAGAGCCCATTAAGTTGCTTTATCCCAAAGTGTTCCCAAGCAAAAGCACCCACTCAACCACTCCCAACCAACAGGTCAAAGCAGTTCATAATACGTCATGGTCTCTAGCCTTCACTCACCCACCTCTCTTCCATCTTACGTGAACTATATGTTCTGACTTTTTCTCTCTGTCCTGAGGCAACTTAGCAACAAAATGTTTTCACTTTTAATCTTTTGATCAGCATTTGAATCTTTCACTAAGTGGAGATCTATTTTAGTTTAGTGACATCAACCTAAAAATAGAGTGTTTGTAGCAAGCTGTTTAAACAAGTCTTACTTAATTCTACAGAATAGCTGTGAGGGTTTTACTTCCTTGGTCCCAGCAACACTACTTTTATAATAATGGAAAAGAAAGTATAGCCTACAGGCAATTGGCCACATTTCTCTCTTGTACTTTTATACTGAAAGTGATCCTTTACACTGACTCCCTAAATGTTACACATCTATTCCCACGCTTTCTTCAACCACAGATGTTTCTCTCTGTTCTGGAAACCTACCTTGCAGTTCTGCAGTTCTGCCCTTCTCAGGTGGACTGTGGCAGAGACACCTGGAAGCCCCTGTCCATGGCTCCACGATTAGAGGCCAGGTCAACATAGGGTGGAGGAAGGGGTGAGTGAGGTCACACTGGATGCCTCCTGATCCCCGTTGGCAGGAGTCATCCTGGCAGAGAGGTGGGGAACCAGCCAGACTCAGTGGCATTGTTTCCACTGAAATCTTGGTTTTCTCTGCCCATGGGAGCCAAATAAAATTTACAGAGACAGAGTTTGGGGCAAACAGAAAGATGGCCTTAAACCTTAAGCCTGCAGAAGGGAGAACACAATTGGTTCCTGCCTCAAGGAGCCTGTCTGCCCTCCATCGGGAATCCAGGGGATCAAACAGTTGGGGCTCACAGTCAGGGGTTGGAGATATGGGATAAAAAGTGTAGGGGTCCTGAATTCTCTCTTTTTGCACTGTTTGGAAACAGTCACTAGGCCAGTGTCAGGTAGCTAGGTATTTGGGTCTGGCAGTTGGTCCCTGTGCTTGGGTCCATTGTGCTTTGAGGATCTCCTGGTGACTTTCTTCCTGTAATACAAAAGGGGGAAAGCAAATCACTATGGGGTGGCTTCCAAAGAGAGTGCACCATAAAGTTAAGCATCAACATGAGGTTAAAATAGAGCAAAGAGAGGTACCAAACTACAAGGGGAGGTTTATGATGCCATAAAGTTAAGTATCAGGACGCGGCTAGAATAAGTTAAGGAATCATAGATGCAGAGTGTGGCTCCTGCGGAGTTATAGGGCAAGAGGTACAGATGTAGTTTGCCTAATAGGTTAGTCTTCTGAAAAGAAGAAACTTAGTTATCAATGCAGACTGCTGATTGCTAGCCAAGTAGCACTCAAAATCCTCCACGCTAGGCTTCAACAGTACATGAACTGAGAGTTTCCATATGTATAAGCTAGATTTAGAAAAGTCAGAGGAACCAGAGATCAAATTGCTAGCTCTGTTGGACCATAGGAAAAGCAAGACATTTCCAGAAAACATCTACTTCTGCTTCATCAACTATGCTCAAGCCTTTGACTGTGTGGATCACAATAAACTGTGGAAAATTCTGAAGGAGATGGACCACCTGACCTGCCTCCTGCAAAACCTGTATGCAGCTCAAGAAGCAACAGTTAGAACCAGACATGGAAATACAGATTGGTTCCAACTGGGAAAGTAGTAAGTCAAGGCTGTATATTGTCACCCTGCTTATTTAACTTCTGTGCAAGTTCATCATGCGAAACACCAGACTGGATGAAACACAAGCTGGATAAGGAATGCTGGGAGAAATATCAGTAAGCTCAGATTGCAGATGATACCACCCTTATGGCAGAAAGTGAAGAGGAACTAAAGAGCCTCTTGATGAAGGTGAAAGCAGAGAGTGGAAAAAGCTGACTTAAACTTAACATTCCAAAAACTAAGATCATGGCATCTGATACCATCATTTCATGGCAAATAGATGAGGAAACAGTGGAAGCAATAGATGACTTTATTTTTTAGGCTCCAAAATCACAGCAGATGGTGATTGCAGCCATGAAATTAAAAGACGCTTGCTCCTTGTAAGAAAAGCTATGACCAACCTAGACAGTTTATTAAAAAGCAGAGACATTACTTTGCCAACAAAGGTCCATCTACTCAAAGCTATGGTTTTTCCTGTAGTCATGTATGGATGTGAGAGTTGGACTATAAAGAAAGCTGAGCACTGAAGGATTGATGCTATTGAACTGTGATGTTGGAGAAGTCTCTTGAGAGTCCCTTAGACTGCAAGGAGATCCAACCAGTCCATCCTAAAGGAAATCAGTCCTGAATATTCATTGGAAGGACTGATGCTGAAGCTGAAACTCCAATACTTCGGCCACCTTCTGGGAAGAAGTAACTCATTTGAAAAGACCCTGATGCTGGGAAAGATTGAAGGTGGGAGGAGAAGGGGATGACAGAGGATGAGATGGTTGGATGGCATCACTGACTTGATGGACATGAGTTTGAGTAACCTCTGAGAGTTATTGATGGACAGGGAGGCCTGGCATGCTGCAGTCCTTGGGGTCGCAAAGAGTTCGATATGACTGTAGCATATGAGATCTTAGTTCCCTGATCAGGGATGAACTCATGCCCCTTGCTTTGGCAGCTGGAGTTTTAACCACTGGACCACCAGGGAAGTCCCTGCTTTTAGTTTTTTGTAGCTGCAGTAGACAGGGACAAGAGGTAGAGATGGTGTGGGTCTCACCCCTGAGTAAGCATGAGAAATGAGACCCAGGACCCAGGTGGAAAGGCTGACCTTGGACCAGTGCATGAGCCCATTTGGTTCATGACTCACATGGGAAAGCCATCATCTTCTCGGTGCTGAAATGACACGAGCATTCCTCCCATGCAGGAGTGCAACATGACACCCAGAAATGTTATGGCAGTAAAACATCAACAGATACAAGAATGCAACTTAAAATTAAGTAGAAATTAAAAACTGAAATCCCAACAAAGAATATGATCAAAATTTCATATAAACAGTACCACCAAACCACACTTAATGGCAGATAAGCATTCCATGATAATAAAACAAACTAAAAATAAGGGGTAAAAGGGATACAAGATATGTGAGGTGTAAGACTGAGTCCCAAATACAACCTTTGAGATGAAGAAGAGTTGGCAGATGCACCATGAGCATTTCTGTGAAAAAAAAAAATATAAAGTTGAGTAAAATGTTGACAGCTATTATCATTTTTTTCTCCATTAAACACACACAGGTTTGTCTCTTTTGAGCTGCTAATTTTAGGCTCAAGGCATGGTTTTAAGCTACTGCTGTATTGATTTCCCATTGCCGCTGTAGCAAATTGCCACAAGCTATGTGGCTTAAAGGAACACATACTTGTTATTGTGGTTCTGAGGATCCAAAGTCCCAAATGCGTCTCATTGGCTTCAAATCACAGTGTCAGCAGCATGCCGTTCCTTCTGGAGGCTTCCTTCCTTCTCACGCTTAGAAGCTGCCTGCCCTCCTTGGCTTATGGCCCCTTCTGCACGTCAATGTGAGCCGGGGCTGGTTTAGCCTCTCAGCGTGCATCTCTGACACTGGTCTACGTCCCTCCTCCACGTCTAAGGCTCCTTGTAGTGAGATGGCATTGGGCACAGCCAGATACTCCACGTCACTTCCCTATCTTAAGGCCGAATGATGAGGTACCTTATTTCACCTGTGCTGTGATTCTCACTTGTCCTGTGTCTGCCCTTTCAGGCTACTGAAACAGAAACACCATAGGCCAGGTGGCTCTTTTTTTGCACTTTGTTTTTTAACTGAAGGATGATTGCTTTACAGAATTTTGTGGTTTTTTGTCATACATCAACAAGAATCATCCATGGGTTTACCCATGCCCCCTCCCTCCGACACTTCCTCCCATCTCCTTCCCCATCCCACCCTTCTAGCTGGTCTCAGAGCCCCTGTTTGAGTTTCCTGAGTCACACAGCAAATTCCTGCTGGCTATCTATTTTACATGTGGTATTGTAATAGGTGGCTTACTAACAACAGAACCTTGCTGCTGCTACTGCTAAGTCGCTTCAGTCGTGTCCGACTCTGTGCGACCCAAAGACAGCAGCCCACCAGGCTCCCCCATCCCTGGGATTCTCCAGGCAAGAACCCTGCAGTGGGTTGTCATTTCCTTCTCCAATGCATGAAAGTGAAAAGTGAAAGTGAAGTCGCTCAGTCGTTCCCGACTCTTAGCGACCCCATGGACTGCAGCCTACCAGGCTCCTCTGTCCATGGATTTTCCAGGCAAGAGTACTGGAGTGGGGTGCCATTGCCTTCTCTGACAACAGACCCTCACTTCTCAGTTTTGGAGGCTGGGAGCTCCACGATCAAGACAGAGCAGGTGGCTGGTGGATGGCGGTCTTCTCCCTGTGTCCTCAGAGGGCACAAGGGGGTGAGCCATCTCTCTGGGGTCTCTTTCATAAAGGCCCTCCTTCCACCCAGGAGGGTCCCACACTCATGACCAAATCACCTCCCAAAGGCCCTGTCTCCTAACACCATCCCCTTGGTGACCTCAGCTTGCACTGAGGGAAGAGTTAGTACAAGAACACAGAGCTGCTCACACGTACAGCATGTACCAGCAAGGCTCTTGGTTTAACTAGCAAACCCTCTGAAGAAACTGCAAGCAGGCTGAGCTCAGAATGCTCGCCCTACCCCCTGAGGTCTCTGTGTTCTGTGCTGTGTTGTCTTCATTGAATTGTGCTTTGCACAGGACTTGTTTTTCCATAGCATCTAGTTGTATCATACCATGTACACACAGAGAGACATGCTTTGTCCATGTCAACTCTGTCATTCAGTTGATGACAATTTATGAAGCAATGTCTCGTCTCAATGCCCAGCACTTACAGGAATAGGACAAGTCCATGCCTATAGAGATCTTATAGCCCAAAAGGGAATCAGAAGTGTATCCACATGCGCACAAGGCAGGAGTAAGAAGCACAAACCAAATGGAAGTGAGGGCTGCAGGGGGACAGAGGAGGGGGGTTTCCTCCTGGAGCAGGGCTGGGGGGTTTCCTATGGGACTGGTGTGCTGGTGATTCTGGACCCCTGGGGTGCACGTTTGAGGGGAGATTCAGGGCAGGACAGGGTGCCCTGGGCTGGGAAGCAGGAAGGACAGCAGACAGAGGGGCTGGGGAAGGTCAGGCCCCCAAGGAACAGGGGGTCACACCCCTGGGAGCACAGAGCATCCCATCACGATTCCCCAAAGGTTCGCGTGGGGAGCTCAGAGAGCATCCTCAGGGACTTCGGAATTCGCCTGGGATCACACACCACACAACAACCTCAGTGACCAGTGGGCAAGATTCTTTAATTTTGAACAAAATTTATTCTGGTTTAAATTTTAGACGCTCTGTCAAAGGGCGCAGTTTCTATCTCCACATCAGTCCCGGCCACATCTTCGCCTTCTTTTACCACCTCCTGCAGCATTTTACTCGGGGCCCGAAACAGGTGCCAATCTGTCTCAGTCTTCCAGGGCACCTGATAGGCAAACAGACGCCTCTATTCCTACGGCAGCTTAGAGGATTACTTATTCCTTGAGTAAATCCTAAAAAGACAACAAAGAGGGAAAAATGTGTCAGCAGGAAAGCGGCATCTCGAGAAGGCCAGCTGTGTCCCCTCTGAGCAAGGCCCTGGGGCTTTTTGTGCTGAGATGCGGACACGGCCTCGTGACAACAAGATGTGAGTCCAGGACCCCGTGGACCAGCTTCCAGACAGACACCGACCCTGCCCAGGCTCTGGTGGACCCTCACGTTTCCAGAACCAGAGGCTGAGGGTCTGGGGTGTGAGGACCCCGGTTGTGTGCAGGGTCAGCTCCACCAGGAGGACAAAGACCGGGAAGCTGTGCTACATCCACCTTCCCGCCAGGAGTCAGAAGCGGCCCTTGTGTTCTATTTTCATCGTTTAGTTTTCCAACTCATGGAGTCAGTCAAGTAGTGGAGCTGAGGTAGGAGGAAAAGATGCAGCTGAAAGTGTAAGAACCGTTTAAAGAGAACTTACTCTCAAAGTAACTTGCAGCTGACAGTGACAATGGTTCAGAAAAAAAAGTTTTGTATCCTGGTCTCTACTGACTCAGAACACTCTCAGCGCTGGTGCCAGTCAGCCCCTCTCCTCCTCCCTTTGTGGTTTCCTTCCAACCAGAGGCCTTCCTGTCCTCTCACACGCCTGACCAGGGGCCTTCCAGTCTTCCTCACAGGCCTTTTTCCTCTTGACCACAAGGCACTGCTGGTCCCTCTCTAGTTCCCCATCCAGGGATTGAACCCGGGGCCTGGGCACTGAGAGGCCATCTTCCTTACACCCCTGTCCTCTCTCCCTGCCACTGTGCTAAGAGTTGGGTTACAGGCATAAACAACACTGATCAGACAAGGCCTTTTCAATTTGATTTTGACATCTAATCAGTTGTCTCAGGTCTCAACTTCGACAACCTCTCCCTCCCTCCCTCATCCCTCCCTCCCTCCACCCCTCCTTCCTTCCTAATATTTTCATCCTATTACCGGAAATATCAAGGGTAAGATTAAACTCAGACAGCCGATCCTGCACACTGCTTTGGATGTGCTGCCTCCCAGCTGTGGAGCGAGGGTCGCATCATCAGCAATGTGTCCTGGAGGACCTTCCTGCTGAGGAGACTCAGCACGGAGTGTCCCAAGGGCAGCTCCCAAAGCCCAGGCTCGGCCTGACTCTCCTCTGGACTTCTCTGGTCGCCCAGAGCCACCACCCTTCAAATAGAAAGATTTATAAAGCAACATTCCGTGCTTCTGTCATGGGACAACATCAAATTTCTAGCTTTTATGAAAAAGAAAAAAAGGAGAGTTACTTAACGGAGGCATCTTCTGTTTCCTCTTCATGAAACCAATGAGGAGATGGGCTCAGAAGCTTTGACTCTCTAAAGTGGCTTAGAAAAAACCAGGAATTTTGCAGGGCGGTTCTCAGCCCCCTCTCACTACTGAGGACTCAGCGCTGGCTTCTCAGAAGCATTAGATATGGTGGGTTTAGTCTGACCACGTGTGGATGGGGGTAGCAGAACAGAAGGAGGTAGAAACAGGAGAGAGAGCCCGTGGCTTCCCCCGGGGCTCCCACGAGCTCACCTGACCCAGCAGACAGGACCAGGAAGAGGACCCCGAGGAGCAGGTGATGGAGCCTCATGCTGGTGTCCCGAGCTGTATGGCTGACGCTGGAGAAGACGCTGCACTTGCCACTTTATAAAGGTCCCAGGTTCCGGGAGGAATTCCGCTCTGGCTGTGGATTTGGTTATTAGGAACTCGTTAACTGAGCCCCTTCCCTGTGTGTCATGGGAGTCTCCTTTATAGCATAAAGCAGGGGCACTCGTATGCTAATGAGGCTGTGGAAAGGCCAGGAAAAGCTTTCCTGCTGCCCTTTTGACCAGAAGCTTCTCCCTGGCAGTCAGTTCAGCTGATGGACAGGAGTGTGGCAAGGGGCACAGACTTGCCTGTTTCCCCTGGCAGGGGCACAGACTTCTTGCTGCATCTTTGCTTACCCACTCCCCAGCCCCACCCTCGCCCTTGCAGGGCTTTGAATCTGCCCACTGTTTTCCTGTGCAGAAGGAAATGGTACCCCACTCCAGTACTCTTGTCTGGAAAATTCCGTGGATGGAGGAGCCTGCTGGGCTACAGTTCATGGGGTTGCAGAGAGTCAGACATGACTGGATGACTTCACTTTCTTTATTTCTGTAGTTCCTTTTGGGCTTGGAGAAGCAGAAGCTGGAATCAAATTGCAGGGAAAAATACCAATAACCTCAAATATGCAGATGACACCACCGTAACAGCAGAAAGTGAAGAGGAACTCAAAAGCCTCTTGATGAAAGTGAAAGAGGAAAGTGAAAAAGTTGGCTTAGTGCTCAACATTCAGAAAACTAAGATCATGGCATCCAGTCCCATCACTTCATGGAAGATAGATGGGGAAACAGTGGAAACAGTGTCAGACTCTATTTTGGGGGGCTCCAAAATCACTTCAAATGGTGATTGCAGCTCTGAAATTAAAAGATACTTATTCCTTGAAAGAAAAGTTATGACCAAGCTAGATAGCATTTGAAAAGCAGAGATATTACTTTGCCGACAAAGGTCCGTCTAGTCAAGGCCATGCCTTTTCCAGTGGTCATGTGTGGATGTGAGAGTTGGACTGTGAAGAAAGCTGAGTGCTCAAGAATTGATGCTTTTGAACTGTGGTGTTGGAGAAGACTCTTGAGAGTCCCTTGGACAGCAAGGAGATCCAACCAGTCCATCCTAAAGGAGATCACCCCTGGGTGTTCTTTGGAAGGACTGATGCTGAGGCTGAAACTCCAATCCTTTGGCCATGTCATGTGAAGAGTTGACTCATTGGAAAAGACCCTGATGCTGGGAGGGATTGGGGGTAGGAGGAGAAGGGAACGACAGAGGATGAGATGGCTGGATGGCATCACTGATTCGATGGATTGAGTTTGAGTGAACTCTGGGAGTTGGTGATGGACAGGGAGGCCTGGCATGCTGCAATTCATGGGGTCACAAAGAGTCGGACACCACTGAGGGACTGAACTGAACTGAACTGATAGTTCCTTTCGGAGAAGGAAATGGCAACCCGCTCCAGTGTTCTTGCCTGGTGAGTCCCATGGACTGAGGGGCCTGGTGGGCTGCAGTCTATGGGGTTGCAGAGAGTCGGACACGACTAAGCAACTAACACATACACTGTTTCCATGAAAGGCTGTTTCAGGCCCAAATAGGGACTAACTCGTTCAGAGGCAGTTTCACTCCCTGGGCAAGACTTGCTGACTCCCAGCATCCACAGAGACAGCCACGCTCATTCTGGCCCCTGTGGCACTGAGGGAGAGACCCAGTGGTCCCGACCTGCTCCCCACTCCAGCTAGCCTGTTATGGGATGGCAGCAAATTCACCGCCAGAATCTTGGTTTTCTTTGCCCACCAGAGCTGAATAAAAATTGTGGAGACAGAGTTTGGAGGAAACAGAAAGATGGCTTTAATCATTAAGCTGGCAGAAGGGAAAACACAATAGGTTCCTGCCTCAAGGGGCCTGTCTCCCCTCCATCGGGAATCCAGGGGATCGTACAGTCAGGGCTCATAGTCAGGGCTTGGAGATACGGGACAAAATGTGTGCTGCTGCTGCTGCTGCTAAGTCGCTTCACTCCTGTCTGACTCTGTACGACCCCATAGACGGCAGCCCACCAGGCTCCCCTGTCCCTTGGACTCTCCAGGCAAGAACACTGGAGTGGGTTGCCATTTCCTCCTCCAATGCATGAAAGTGAAAAGTTAAAGTGAAGTCGCTCAGTTGTGTCCGACTCTTAGCAACCCCATGGACTACAGCCCACCAGGGTCCTCCGTCCATGGGATTTTCCAGGCAAGAATACTGGAGTGGGGTGCCATTGCCTTCTCTGACAAAAGGTGTAGGGATCCTGAATTGTCTCTTTTGCACTGTTGGGAAACAGTCAATAAGCCAGTGTCAGGTAGCTAGGTATCTGGGTCTGGCAGTTGGTCCCTGTGGTTGGGTCCATTGTCCTTTGGGGATTTCCTGGTGACTTTCTTCCTGTAATACAAAAGGGGGAAAGCAAACCACTAGGGGTGGCTTCCAAAGAGAGTGCACCATAAAGTTAAGCATCAACATGAGGTAACATAGAGCAAAGGAAGGGAAAAACAAACTACAAGGGGAGGTTTATGATGCAATAAAGTTAAGTATCAGGATGTGGCTAGAATAAGTTAAAGGATAATAGATGCAGAATGTGGCTCCTGCAGAAATGGAGGGCCATAGGTGTCAGGTGTAGTTCACATAACAGGTTAGTCTTCTGTAAAGAAGAAACTTGGTTATCAATACAGACTGTACATTAGGAACAGTTAAAGTGGAGAAAGACACAAAAGGGAAAAAAGAAAGAAAGGGGGGAAAAAACTTTTATTAATTCTCTGCAACACAATCACACACCAGTCTCATGAAATCTCAGTGGGACATGTGTTGGGAAAATGGGTGCTGCATTTCCTTCAATCAGAGACAGAGTGGAAGGATGAAGCTGCCACTGAACGCATCTCCCCAGCCTAGTATCACGAAGCAGGCCCAGCAGTGGGGACCCCTTCACTGGGTTGAGGGGGACCTCCATCACTAAGTAACATCCCTCACTTAGTAACACCCATCCATCTCAGTGTTGGAGAGGCACTGACCTGGCTTTTCAGAAACGCTAAATCTCAGGATGGAACTTGCCATGCAGTTCCGAGTAGAACTCCAAGCCCTTTAGAAATGTGGGTACCCGGGAGGACCCCATCCTGAAGGAGCCCCCGGAGCTTCAGTCCTGTTCAGGTCCCCTGCTGTGGCTCAGAGTCTTGCATCTGAGGCTCGGTAAAGCCATGGAGGCTGCCTCAAGCAGACAGAGTCCCTGGCTGGCACCCAGGGATAGGATTTATCTGGTGGAAAATAAGTTGTCTTCATCATGATTCCTTCTGCTTTAGCTCTAAATGATATTTAAATGAGGTAGATATCATATATATATATATATATATATATATATATATATATATATATTTATGGACCCTGCAGGCAAAATCTACACTACAGGGTCAATTTATAAACACGCTATAATACTACACTGGAGAAAGAAGTGAGACTGAATCGTTATCTACTCTGTCTGTTTGTTGAAAATGATTTTTTTCAGGGAATTCTGCTTAATGTTATGTGACAGCTTGGATGGGAAGGAAGTTTGGGGCAGAATGGATACATGTATATGCATGGCTGAGTCTCTTTGCTGTCCACCTAAAACTATCACACCATTATTAATCAGCTATACTCCAATTCAAAGTTTTTTTAAAAAAGTAATTTTTAAAAATGCTGTTTTACGGGACTTCCTTGAAGAGTGGGTAAGAGTGGTAAGAGTGAGCTTACATTGAGCGTTCATTGTTTCCATTGCTGTGCAGAATCAGTTTGATGCATCCTACCATTTAGCTTTGCTTTTGTGGCTTGTGCTTTTGGTGTCAAGCTCAAAATCATCCTTGTGGAGGCCCATGACAAAGAACTTTTCTCCTATGTTTTCTTTTAGGAGTTTTGTGGTTTCAGGAGTTCTGTGGTTTTGTAAACCTTTAATCTATCTTGTGTTGAATTTTGTGTATGGTATAAGAGATCTTACTTGCTCACCAGGGATGGAATCTGTGCCCCCTGCATTGAAAACTTGGAATCTTAACCACTGGATTGTCAGGGAAATTCCAATTGTAACTGCTAATTTGTCTGTCTCTCCGATTATTCCTGTAAGTTTTCTTTAAGAATTTTAAAATTCCTTTGCTAAGTACATTCTGATTCAGTATTCATATGTATTCTTGATGAATTAAACATCTTATCATTAGGATAAATACCCCTCTCTATATCTGGTCCTTGTCCTAAATGTTATTTCATTGTGCTGTGATTAGTCACTCAGGCATGTCTGACCCTTTGTAACCCCATAGACTGTAGCCTGCCAGGCTCCTCTGTCCATGGGGATTCTCCAGGCAAGAATACTGCAGTGGGTTGCCATGCCCTCCTCCAGTCCATCTTCCCAAACCAGGGATCAAACCAGGTCTCCCGCATTGGAGGCAGATTCTTTACCATCTGAGCCACCAGGAAGCCTGTCAATTAACCAGTACAGCCTACTATGTTTCCTTTAAATTAATGTTTCCATAGCATATCTGTCAGCTCAACAGTAAAGAATCTGCCTGAGATGCAGGAGATGCAGAGACATGGTTTTGATCCCTGGGTCGGGGAGATTCCCCAGAGGAGGGCATGGCAACACACTGCAGTAATCTTGACTGGATGATTCCATGGGGGTCTCAAGAGTGCTGGACATGACTGAGGGTCTAAACAATGACCACAGCAGATCTGTTTCCATCCTTTCATTTTAAATCCACTTGCCTTTTTATTTGATGTCTCAAGTGGGTTTTTTATAGTTAGTTTATATCTGATTCATGTTGTTGTTGTTGTTGT
Organism: Bubalus bubalis; assembly: GCF_019923935.1. Classification (NCBI taxonomy): domain Eukaryota; kingdom Metazoa; phylum Chordata; class Mammalia; order Artiodactyla; family Bovidae; genus Bubalus; species Bubalus bubalis. The sequence continues at coordinate 38,499,071 of NC_059157.1, forward strand.
TGTTGTTTTTTTTACTGAAAGGACCATCTGTCTCCTTAAGATAGTGTCTAGAATCTTAGCATCACACTTTATCCCATCAAGCTGAACCAAAATTCCATCTAGTATCATAGACTTCACTTTTCAGAGCAGTTTTAGAATTGAATGAAAAGCACAGAGTTTTTAGGCAGGCTACACAGGCAGGCTACAGTCCACAAAGGGTCAGCACCTCCACAGTCCACAGAGTAGCAGAGTCGGACACAACTGCAGCGACTTAGCACACAGGCACACACCCCTGATCCCGACGCCCACTGCTGGTTTTCTGTCCAGAAGTGAAGATGCCTGCACTCTCTGAACTTTGACCCCACTCTCTTCAACTCAACTCAAGAACTGTTGGTCTGTTTGGGTTCTTGTTGCCTGAGCTTTAGGCCTGGAAATCTGTAGAGGCTGGAGATGTCATAAGTCTCACTTCACTTGTTTTCTTTTCTTTTTTTATAAATGGTTAAGCACATAACATTTAATTAGCTAATTCATTAATTTGGCTTCCTTGGACCTTAGTCATGGCAGGCAGGATCTTAGTTGTGGCATGTGGGATCTAGTTCCCTGACCAGGGGTGCACCCAGGCCCCCTGCGTTGGGAGCACAGAATCCCAGCCACCAGACTGCCAGGGAAGTCCCTCACCTCACTTGTTTTCTTCTCTCCTCAATTACGGTCCTGGACTGCTTGTGCCAGAGTCTGAATCAGTAGTTTCACAGGTTTTGCCTGGTTCCTTAGGTGTGTACTGTAGGAGGGCAGTATACAGTCCCATCACAGTCCTTTTTTTAAATGCTGAATTGTGGGGTCCAAGCTCTTGTCTTTGAGGTGTGCCCTTTGTTCCTGAGATAATATTGTAACCCTAAATATACTCAGGTAAACAACTCCCCTCACCTCAGCAAGATTCCTGTTCTCTCCTGCAGCTGCATGTTCCTGAATGATGCCCCTTGCTTTAATTCCTGCTGAAGATCCCAGTCCCTTCGAGCTTTCATGTAATTTTCCTGCACGTTTCAGGGGCAGTGATGCAGGTTCTATGAGCAGGTTTCCGACACTCTGGCTCCTTTTGCTTCCCTCCCTTTCCCTCCCCTCCTCTTTCTCACCCTCTTTCTATATCCCCAGCCTGTCTTATCTTGTGGAGGGGAAACTGCTAAAGGAGACGTAACCCAGCTTCAAGCTTGTGTAGACGGTGGTTCCAGTGAGCTACCTGTACCACCTCATTTATTTTATCCAGCATCTTCAGGCAGGAGGTAAGACCTCAGAAGGGAGCTCTGTCTACTTTGCTTAGAGGGGCTCGGGGTGGAGGTCTCTTCTGATGAACCATGGGAGGAAGGAAGAAACAGAAACCACGCGGCCACCAGTTGGCGGGGCTTCCCAAGGACCCGCCATCATCACCCAGGGTCTCTGCGGAAGCTCCTCCCTGAGCCCTGTGCTCCCCGGGAGTGGCTGCCCCCTGAGCCTCCCCGGACTCCCTGGTCCTCTGCCAACCCCCAACCCCACTCCCGGCTTCCCGGCCCTGGCATTTGGGGCCACACTTCTTGCTCTGTGTTTCTTAGCTTCTGTTCATTTTGCCCACCAGCTGTTTCTCTGTGTGTCAGTTATTGCAGGGTTGCAAAAACACGTGGTCCACACCATGCAAACGCAACTTCAGCTGCAGTCTGTGGCCAGTTTTGGTGAAGAAACTTTGAAATTTTCCAAGACTGTCTTGCGTCTGTGTGTGTGGCGGGGAGGTGGTGGGGGGGGGGGCTGTGGCAGGGAGTTTCAAAAGGTTCTGCAACCCAGGAAAAGTTACTTTAGAGTGTAGACACCCACAGCCCATCCCTGATGGGCTTTCTGGGAGTGCCTCCCATCTTTTTCTTCTTCACTTATCCAGATTTGGTTGTGAGTCAGTCAGGGTTCTCCACAGAAACAACCCATTACTTTAAGGAATCGTCTCACACCATTATGAAGGTAAGTCCCAAAACAAACAAACATTTTGGCAAGTCCCCAAACTAACAAACAGATCCAGTGCCAGAGCGGTAGACCAGCAGGACTCAGGGAGGAGCTTATCAGATCAGATCAGATCAGTCGCTCAGTTGTGTCCAACTCTTTGTGACCCCATGAATTGCAGCATGCCAGGCCTCCCTGTCCATTACCAACTCCCGGAGTTCACTCAGACTCATGTCCGTCGAGTCAGTGATGCCATCCAGCCATCTCATCCTCTGTCGTCCCCTTCTCCTCTTGCCCCCAATGCCTCCCAGCATCAGAGTCTTTTCCAATGAGTCAACTCTTCGCATGAGGTGTCCAGAATACTGGACTTTCAGCTGTAGCATCATTCTTTCCAAAGAAATCCCAGGGCTGATCTCCTTCAGAATGGACTGGTTGGATCTCCTTGCAGTCCAAGGGACTCTCAAGGGTCTTCTCCAACTCCACAGTTCAAAAGCATCAATTCTTTGGCACTCAGCTGTCTTCACAGTCCAACTCTCACATCCATACATGAACACTGGAAAATCCATAGCCTTGACTAGACGGACCTTTGTTGGCATAGTAATGTCTCTGCCTTTTAATAGGCTATCTAGGTTGGTCATAACATTCCTTCCAAGGAGTAAGTGTCTTTTAATTTCATGGCTGCAATCACCATCTGCAGTGATTTGGGAGCCCCCAAAAATAAAGTCTGACACTGTTTCCCTGTTTATTTCCCATGAAGTGATGGAACCAGATGCCATGATCTCAGTTTTCTGAATGTTGAGCTTTAAGCCAACTTTTTCAGTCTCCTCTTTCACCTTCATCAAGAGGCTTTATAGTTCCTCTTCACTTTCTGCCATAAGGGTGGTGTCATCTGCATATCTGAGGTTATTGATATTTCTCCTGGCAATCTAGATTCCAGCTTGTGCTTCTTCCAGCCAGCATTTCTTATGATGTACTCTGCATATAAGTTAAACGAGCAGGGTGACAATAGACAGCCTTGACGTACTCCTTTTCCTATTTGGAACCATTCTGTTGTTCCATGTCCAGTTCTAACTGTTGCTTCCTGATCTGCCTGTAGGTTTCTCAAGAGGCAGGTCATGTGCTCTGGTATTCCCAGCTCTTTCAGAATTTTCTACAACCTAGTACAGCCTAAATAAATAAACAACAACAAAAAAAATTGGTGTGTTTTAGAGATCTATGGCTTGCAGCACAGCAGATTTTTCTTTTTCTTTCTTTTTTTTTTTTTTGCTTTTAAGGAAGCTGATGATGCAGTTTTATGTGCAAGACCAGGCATGACTTTTTATAGAAGGGCATTTCCAAAAGGGGGCAGGGGGCCATGGTGAGTTTCAAGGGAGTTTCTTGCCATGGTTCCTCACAAGTTGGAAAACGGCCCTTGTCAGGAATTGCACAATTGCAGTGGCTTATTTTTCCTTGGCAAGGTCTAAAGATGACTCCTTTGCAGCTATGTTAATCCTGGAGATAGCACCCAGGGGCATCTCTGTACATCAGGGAAGGGTCCTGTTGCCTCAGCAAGGAGGTCACACACCCAAGACACCATGGGGTGGCTGACCAGAAACCAGAGATGAGTTCATATAGGATAGAGGGAAGGGTTAATTTTAGGGCAAGACTACATGAATTGTTAGTTTTCCCAGGTTCAAAGCCAAACAAGGCCATGTGGATCGTGGTTGCTTCATGCCTGGGCTGAGAGGTAACTCATGGATTCATTCTTTAAAGGGAAGATGAATGCTGTGTCCCCACACCCTTAACCTGTGAGTAGAAAATTGAGGCAGCCTCTTTCCAGCAAAGCGCCTCAGTTCCTCAGGTAAGAAGGGGAGTCCCAGTCCTAGAGATAAAGTTTTGAAGAGCAAAGCCCTTTACATCTACGACTCCACAAACAGGTGTTCTCAGCACGGAGCCCTGGGTGTTAATGGGCAGAGGCCATTGTCCCCAGTTCCCTTGTCCTATGGACGGGGCGGGCGCCATGGCTTCTGACAGTCATGTGGGGACCTGCCCTCAGAAGGGGACCAGGGCTGGGTCTAATGCTGTGCTTCCCTACTGACAGTTTTACTAGATTCTTCTTTGAATTTGTCCCACAATTATATTTTGCAATGAGCCTTGCTCAGTAGCTGGCCACTTTTATTCAAATTACCTCTTTGAATTCCCCTAAATAAACCCGCCAGGTAGGTATGCCCTAAGGTTTATACAAGGTGGTCCCAAGGACTAGAAAGCCATGTCTGAGGCCACAGGCAAAACTGACTTAAAAAGTCGATTAAAATTGGCTGCAAATCCAACAAAAAGATCTGTCCAAGGCCGCAGTCTACTAAGTGGCAGTGATGTAACTTGGAGCAAAATCGACCTCTCTTCCAATGTTCCTGCCTGCCTCCTGCCATCACCGCAGTGTCCTGAGAGCTTTATCAGGACATTCTCCTATAATTCGAAAGCTTGAATAGCGCTGTCAAATGCCAGCTATCTGGTGCTAATGAGATCAGAATTGGGCAGGGCACAACCTTTAAAAGAATGATGGGAACTTCCCTGGTGCTCCAGTGGTTAGGAATCTGCCTTGCAGTGCAGGGGATGTGGATTTAGTCTCTGGCTTGAGCACTAGGATTCCACATGAAAGAAAGAAAGTGAAGTCGCTCAGTTGTGTCCGACTCTTTGCGACCTCATGGACCTTGGGCCACCATGCTCCTCTGTCCATGGAATTTTCCAGGCAAGAATACTGCACTGGGTTGCCATTTCCTTCTCCACACGCTGTGAGGCAACTAAGCCAGTGTGCTGAGATGAATATCCTGCATACCACAACTAAGACCTGAAGTAAATATATTTTTTTAAATCCCTTTGTAACACGGCAGCTAGGTGACACACCCAGAGGCGCCATGACAATTCCAAGGCTGACCATAAAGGTCAACAAGGAGGTGCTGACCCAGTTCCTGGAAATCCCAACCCTTTCCACAAAATAGCTGGAATACTCCTCCCAGTCATTAGCCTATGAAATGACCCACCCCTATAAACACCAACAGCCCCATACCCTGGTGCTGCGCTTGCCCTCCAAGATGGCCCACACTCTCCGTGTAGCATGTTTCCTCCCTGGATTGACCTTCCTTCACCATGACTCGCTCTTGAGTCCCTGCCTGTGCGAAGTCAAGTCCCCACATTCAGCGGCCATCCCAGGGACTCAGACGTGACCTGGGATGCGACCCTCCTCTCTCACCCCACTCTCTTTCCCACAACACTGCTGCCATCTCCCCCAGCCTCAGAGATCACTGGAGCATTAAAAGAGCACCGTCTTTTTGGTTTGTTCATTGTTTCCTTTACTGTGCAGAAGCTTTTCAGTTTGATGGATCCTACCATTTAGCTTCCTTTTTGTGGCTTGTGCTTTTGGTTTCAAGCTCAAAACCATCCTTGTGGAGACCCATGCCAAAGAACTTTTCTCCTATGCTTTCTTTTAGGAGTTTTGTGGTTTGAGGAGTTTAGTGGTTTTTGTAAACCTTTAGTCAACTTACGTTGAATTTTGTGTATGGTATAAGAGATCTTACTTGCTCAACCAGGGATGGAATCTGTGCCCTCTGCATTGAAAACTTGGAATCTTAAGCACTGGATGGTCAGGGAAATTCCAATTGTAACTGCTAAATTGTCTGTCTCTCCAATTATTCCTGTAAGTTTTCTTTAGGAATTTTAAAATTCCTTTGCTAAGTACATTCTCTTCAGTATTCATATGTATTCTTGACGAATTAAACATTTTATCATTAGGATAAATATCCCTCTCTATATCTGGTCCTTGTCCTAAAAGTTACTTCATTGTGCTGTGCTTAGTCAATCAGGCATGTCTGACCCTTTGTGACCGCATAGACTGTAGCCTGACTGGCTCTTCTGTCCATGGGGATTCTCCAGGCAAGAATACTGCAGTGGGTTGCCATTCACTCCTCCAGCCCATCTTCCCAAACCAGGGATCAAACCAGGTCTCCCGCATTGGAGGCAGATTCTTTACCATCTGAGCCACCAGGAAGCCTGTCAATTAACCAGTACAGCCTACTATGTTTTCTTTAAATTAATGTTTCCATAGCATATCTGTCAGCTCAACAGTAAAGAATCTGTCTGAGATGCAGCAGATGCAGAGACATGGTTTTGATCCCTGGGTCGGGGAGATTCCCCAGAGGAGGGCATGGCAACACACTGCAGTCATCTTGACTGGATGATTCCATAGGGGTCTCAAGAGTGCTGGACATGACTGAGGGTCTAAACAATGACCACAGCAGATCTGTTTCTATCCTTTCATTTTAAATCCACTTGCCTTTTTATTTGATGTCTCAAGTGGGTTTTTTATAGTTAGTTTATAACTGATTCATGTTGTTGATGTTGTTGTTTTTACTGAAAGGACCATCTGTCTCCTTAAATTAGGGTCTAGAATCTTAGCATCACACTTTATCCCATCAAGCTGAACCAAAATTCAATCTAGTATCATAGACTTCACTTTTCAGAGCAGTTTTAGAATTGAATGAAAAGCACAGAGTTTTTAGGCAGGCTACACAGGCAGGCTACAGTCCACAAAGGGTCAGCACCTCCACAGTCCACAGAGTAGCAGAGTCGGACACAACTGCAGCGACTTAGCACACAGGCACACACCCCTGATCCTGACGCCCACTGCTGGTTTTCTGTCCAGAAGTGAAGATGCCTGCACTCTCTGAACTTTGACCCCACTCTCTTCAACTCAACTCAAGAACTGTTGGTCTGTTTGGGTTCTTGTTGCCTGAGCTTTAGGCCTGGAAATCTGTAGAGGCTGGAGATGTCAGAAGTCTCACTTCACTTGTTTTCTTTTCTTTTTTTTTAAATGGTTAAGCACATAACATTTAATTAGCTAATTCATTAATTTGGCTTCCTTGGACCTTAGTCATGGCAGGCAGGATCTTAGTTGTGGCATGTGGGATCTAGTTCCCTGACCAGGGGTGCACCCAGGCCCCCTGCGTTGGGAGCACAGAATCCCAGCCACCAGACTGCCAGGGAAGTCCCTCACCTCACTTGTTTTCTTCTCTCCTCAATTACGGTCCTGGACTGCTTGTGCCAGAGTCTGAATCAGTAGTTTCACAGGTTTTGCCTGGTTCCTTAGGTGTGTACTGTAGGAGGGCAGTACACAGTCCCATCAGAGTCCTTTTTTTAAATGCTGAATTGTGGGGTCCAAGCTCTTGTCTTTGAGGTGTGCCCTTTGTTCCTGAGATAATATTGTAACCCTAAATATACTCAGGTAAACAACTCCCCTCACCTCGGCAAGATTCCTGTTCTCTCCTGCAGCTGCATGTTCCTGAATGATGCCCCTTGCTTTAATTCCTGCTGAAGATCCCAGTCCCTTCAAGCTTTCATGTAATTTTCCTGCACATTTCAGGGGCAGTGATGCAGGTTCTATGAGCAGGTTTCCATCACTCTGGCTCCTTTTGCTTCCCTCCCTTTCCCTCCCCTCCTCTTTCTCACCCTCTTTCTATATCCTCAGCCTGTCTCATCTTGTGGAGAGGAAACTGCTAAAGGAGAGGTAACCCAGCTCAAGCTTGTGTAGACGGTGGTTCCAGTGAGCTACCTGTACCACCTCATTTATTTTATACAGCATCTTCAGGCAGGAGGTAAGACCTTAGAAACGGGAGCTCTGTCTACTTTGCTCAGAGGGGCTCGGGGTGGAGGTCTCTTCTGATGAACCATGGGAGGAAGGAAGCAATGGAAACCACGTGGCCGCCAGTCGGCGGGGCTTCCCAGAGACCCGCTATCATCACCCAGGGTCTCCGCGGAAGCTCTTCCCTGAGCCCTGTGCTCCCCGGGAGTGGCTGCCCTCTGAGCCTTCCCGGACTCCCCAGTCCTCTGCCCACCCCCAAGCCCACTCCTGGCTTCCCAGCCCTGGCATTTGGGGCTGGCCTTCTTGTTCTCTGTTTCTTAGCTTCTGTTCATTTCAACCACCAGCTGTGCCTCTGTGTCAGTTATTGCATGGTTGCAAAAATACGTGGTCCACATCATCTAAGGCAACTTCAGCTGCAGTCTGTGGCCAGTTTTGGTGAAGAAACTTTGAAATTTTCCAAGACTGTCTAGTGTCTATGTGTGGGGGGGGTGAAGGGGCAGCGGAGGCGGTGTGTTCTCAAAAGGTTCTGCAACCCAGGAAAAGTTACTTCAGAGTGTAGACACCCACAGCCCATCCCTGTGGAGCTCTGGGGGTGTCTTCCATCTTTTTCCTCTTCACTTGTACACATTTGGTTGTGAGCCAGTCAGGGTTCTCCAGAGAAATAACCCATTTTTTTAAAGAATCATCTCACACCATTATGAAAGTAAGCCCCAAAACAAACAAACGTTTTGGCAAGTCCCCAACTAACAAACAGATCCAGTGCCAGTGCGGTAGACCAGCAGGACTCAGGGAGGAGCTGATGCTGGAGTTCAAATCTGAAGGCTGGGTGCTGGCAGAATTCCTTCCCTTTGCGGGGAAGTCAGTCTTTGTTCAGGCCTTCAACTGATTGGATGAGGCCCACGCATGTCATGCAGGGGTAATAATAACCTGCTTTACCAAAGTCCACTGATTTAAATATAGGTCTCATTTCCAAACATCCTCACAGGAACATCCAGAATGACGTTTGGCCAAATATCCGGGCAGCAAGGCCCAGCTGCGTCCGTATGTGAGATGAGGCACCACAGGGAGGTTCGCAGGTTCGCTCTTCTCTGTCTTCTCTCCCCTTTCCCTCACAGTGTGGTTTTCCAGCCGATAGGAGCTTTGAGATGGACAGCATTTGTGGTCCCTTAGAAGTGAGAGGACACCTGGGAGTGGTCCTCTGTCCCTCCTGTCCGGACCATTTACCCATTTTAAAATGAGACCTAAAGGGCTCTTTTTATTATGGAGCCTGCATTTTGTCTTTGCCAATTTTCAATTGAAGTAGAGCTTGCATAGAGTGAGGAGCACAGATCCTGAGTGTCCAGCTGGAACCCGAATCCCTGTCAAACTATGGGATGGCCCCATTCAGCCCCAAGTGACCTTGACCCCCTCCCCTCCTCCTCTCCGACCCTCTCCTGCTCATCCCGCCTACAGAACTCTGTGCAATCTGGGTGGTGGGGTCAGGACACATTCTCAGCAGTGCAAGGACCTCCAGCTTTGTATTCCAGTAGTTCTGATAAGTTCCCATAGTTTAATGCCAGTAGTTCTCAGCTCACATTGTTTTTCATTGTAGTTTACCTTTAAATAATATTTACCCGCATCTTCACTGAATGGTGGGCATTAGTCCCTTGGACTACAAGGAGATCCAACCAGTCAATCCTAAGGGAAATCAACCCAGAATATTCATTGGAAGCCTAATACTGAAGTTCCGATGCTTTGGCCACCTGATGCAAAGAGCCAACTCATTGGAAAAGACCGTGATGCTTGGAATGATTGAGGGCACAAGAATGAGGTGGCAGAGGATGAGATGGTTGGATGGCATCACAGTCTCATGGACATGAATTTGAGCAAACTCTGGGAGATAGTGAAGGACAGAGGAACCTGGAGTGCTGCAATCCGTGGGGTCACAGAGTTAGACATGACTGGGAAAGCAACTGAACAATAACAAGAACAACAACAGTGACCTCTGGGAGGGGGAAGGGACCACGAACTTGTCTGTGTTTGGCTCCTGACAGGTACTGCATGAAGTCTGTTGCCTCAGTGACTGTGGAGCCAACACTGAGAACTCAGGAGGGCTTGGTCGTTTACTGGGCTCAGATTACGCATGTGGCCTCTGCAGCAGGGAGCTGGAGGCACCACCAGGGTGGCAAAGGGAGCCCAGGGTGTCCTGCACTATTTTCTGCTATTCTCAGCCTGTGAATCACCAGTGTTGTGGTCAGACTGCACCCTGTAGGTATGATGCTCTCAGGAAGCTCTGTCAAAAGGAAAATAGAGGCTTTTTGCTTAGGAGACCTAAAACTTACACAGCACACCTTCCTACCATGGTGTGGGTCTGTTGCACTCAGGAAGGTCCAAAAACAGAGAAAAATAGAGGCTTTTTTTTTAGGAGACCTAAAACTTACACAGCACACTCACCCTACCATGGTGTCACGTAGGGAGAGAATGCATGGGGGACCTAGGCTTTTGCTTTTGTTCAGGTATAGGGCTGGGAGTCTGGGTTTTCAAGGATGCTGCTGCTGCTGCTGCTAAGTAGCATCAATCATGTCCAACTCTGTGTGACCTCACAGAAGGTAGCCCACCAGGCTCCCCCGTCCCTGGGATTTTCCAGGCAAGAATACTAGAGTGGGTTGCCAGTGTCTTCTCCATTCAAGGATGCACTATTGGTGAATTTAAAACATACGAGGGAGAATTTAAAGTGTAGGAAGAGAAACAAACCAACAAGTGACCCAAATGGCGATGTAAAGAAATCAATCAAGGTTTCTAAAACAAAGGAGCCTGGGGAGGAGGCCGTGGCCTGGCCATTCCTCTGGCGTTTTCTGGAGTTCTGTGAGTCAGTAGCAAATCATACAACATGAAGGAGGAGGTACTGGGATTCCTGAGTTTGTAGCCAAGTCAGGCAGGAGTGTGGGGAAGCTGGGGACCCAAGAGTTGGCATCTGAGGTTGGGACAGTCTTCCGGAACTGGTATCATACCTGTGAGGCTGACCCTCCTTCTGGGGTGCTTAGTGTCAGAAGTGAGCTGAAGCCCTGGACTCACAGTTGGTGTCAAGAAGGGAAAACACACAAACAAAACCCTCTCAGCCAGGAACTGTGAACCCTCTTTAATCTCAGTTTTAAGCAACTGCTCTTGACTTCCACATCCTGTCTATCTGACTCAACCCTTTGTAGATGAAGAACCTAGAATCCTTGACCTGATGCTGCTAAACCCCTTCCCACGCCCCCGGATTCAGCCTGTTTTCAGGACGCCTCATGCACAGCAGGTCCTGTCTCCCCACTGGCCCTGTTTGGATGCCTCTTTCCGCTCTGCTTGCCTTCATTCTCCACGACTGCTTCATGTGGCACCTTCTCTTCCAAAGCTCCCGTCAGCTCCCAACTCCCACTCTCAGCTGAGAGACGTCATGCCAGGTTTTCAAAGAAAATCAAAGCAACCAGACGTGAATTTCCCCAGTTGTGGCCCCCAGGTGTGTCTACGTCTGTGCCCACGTGTGGCGTGTGATTCTCTCCAAGCTCCCTGCACACCTTACTGTCTCTTCTCCCTGTCCCCCTTTCCCAGTCCTCACCACCTCCTTTTTCTTTCAGCATCTTTGGAGAGATTCTGAATGGTTTCTGTTTGATGATGACTACTCTTTGTCCAGGTGAAATATTCCTGTGCTATTTTTCTTAATTTATTGTATTTAACTGCTTGCTTTATACTGATTCTTTTTTTGTTTGTTTGCTTTTTTAATTTGTGCCGGCTCTTAGCTGTTGCATGCAGAATCTTTAGTTGCAACACGTGAACTCTTAGTTGTGGCATGTGGGATCTAGTTCCCTGACCAGGGATCGAACCTGTGCCCCAGCATTGGGAGCTCAGAGTCTTAAGCACTGGACCACCAGGGCTGTCCCTGTACAATCTACTTTAAAGAGGTTTTGTAGGGTGGGTAGACAGAATTGGGTACCAGGCTACAGGGATTTCTCCCTATGATGCATGATTGTTACTATGAATACCTTCTTTCAATGGGTAACCAATGAGAATAACACTAATGGACCATCCACATTCTCATAACCAGATTCACAACTGCTGCCTCTTAAGCAGACTGCTTCCTACCAGTGTGGCCCCTCATGTGATGGTTAAGTTAGCACATCTCTTCTCCTTCCTGAGGCTGAGCTTCCTGTGTTATACAGCAGCTTCCCACTAGCTAGCTGTTTTATATATGGTGCATTTATAACAGTCCTTTACCTTCACTTCCTGAATCCAGTCTATATATAGCTACCGAGTTTTTTCCAGATTACAAACTTGACAGTGTTATTTCCTCATTTAAAGTCCTTCAGTTTCTTCTCTTTGCTTACAAGACAAATTCAAATATCCAAACCTGAGTCTACATATCCTACAGTGTTTCCTTATTCTTTAGCCAAAGGACACATGACATTCCAAATTCACAGTGAAATCTACACCTTTCTGTCTTTGCCTATGATCTTCCTTTTTCCAGGACTGGCTTCACCACTGTGTGTGTGTCTGCCTCATAAATACTGACTCATCCCTTAGACCATAAATCAAAAACTGACCTCACAGCAAAGTTGTCTCAACCTCTCCCCCTGCCCCCACCCCCACACCATAGGAACAGGAACAGCCCTTCCTTCCTTTAAGACCGCTCCTCCTCACTGCAATGAATAGTGATGAACTGTTACAGTGTGGATCTGTTTGATCCAGCTGAAAGCCCCTGGCATTCTGGGAGCACACTGTGTTCATTTTGTACCTGATTCTGCCTAGGAACTGGAAATCGTGGGAGCAGAGGAAATGGGTCTCAGGAAGAATGGTGCTGAGACAAGCTGCCCTGTGCCTGGAAAGGGGGCCAAGAGAGTCCTAGAAACTGAGAACCAGGTGATGCCCGAAGGGACCCATCTGACTGTTTCCTATCTTTGTGTAATTTCTCTCACTTGAGTGCTTTGCCCAGAAACTTCAAGTATGTTAGATTACTAAACTCATGTAACATGAAGCAGGAGTATAAGCCTACATTCTGAGTAACTTACTTCCTTTTATTAAGCAGGAGGGAGAAACATATTTTCTCCAGAGGCAGAAAATTTGGCTTTTACTTAGTGCAGGCAGTATCTTTTTGCTAAGAAACCATTCATCGGAGCCCAGTGTCAGCAGGTGCGAGCCCTGGGCTCCGATGCTGTAGCATCTCAGGGTTGGAGGGGCCTTAGTGATCATCGCATTTTCCAGATGAGAAAACTAAGGTCCAGAAAAGAGAGGCTACTTACTTCCCAGGGGTCCAGAGGCAAGTGGCATCTCTGGAGCCACAGTCCCGGTTTCCTGACTCTAAAATTGGTATTTTGTCAGTTAATCCTAAGACTCAGTAATGACACTCTTTCGTGGAGGAAATGTCTAGAGTTTTGAACAATAATCAGAAGAGAAATCAGAAAATGAAAGACTTAAATGGTGAAATTAGGTAATGTTGTGCTATTTCCTTTTATGGACACTTTTTAATATTATTGCACAAGTATTTTTGTCATTTTCAATCTAAACCATTGTTTTGTCTCCCTATTTCAAATGCACCTGATGAAGCACCCTCCACAGACCAAGGTACTGAAGACCCCAAGACTCTTGACTCTTCTCAGCTGAGTTCGTTGCTTCCCCGCCCCTGCCCCCTACTTGCCCGCTGATGCGGTGGTTAAAGCACACGTCTAGCTATGATTTATGGCATTGTCTTCCCAGACAGGTTTTCTTTTTCTTACTGGCATGCCACCCTATTTCCTCTTGATTTCCTCCCTTCGGCAGATGGATCTGACCATCTGAGCCCTAAGGCCGTGCCACGGTGTCACAGAGAGCTGTTTTCCATCTTCTGTCTTCTCCCGTCTTCAGTGTTCCTGGCGCTGCAGCAGCGCTCGGACACTCCGACACCCTCCACTCGCCCAGCAGCTCAGCTCTTGGGGGTCGGCGGTGACTGGCTTCCTGAGCTTGCTGAGAGGCAGGGCAGTGAGCAGTCCCTGGCATTTTGCAGCCTCGCTTCCCCTCCTGTCTCTGCAAATGAGCCAGGCACAGGTACAGAAGCCCCGGGCACCAGGCCCTGGCCCTTGGGTCCCTGTCAGGAGGTGCCGCATGTCCGCAGGTGCCCACTCTGATTTCTCTGGTTCACTAGCGCCCAGTGATGGGAACACGGCAGGCCGTCAGGGCGCCTCCAGTAACAGGCCCTGTAGGACGAAGAAGAGGCTCCTCAGGCCCCGGCTGCCCACAGGAAGGAGAGGAAGTGAGTGAACGAAGCTGAGGGCCCGGACGGACGGGGTCTTGGCTCAGGGGACCCCAGGCGGGAGCCAGAGGACCAGGCGAGCGGCCATCCTCCTGTGGTCCCCGCTCTGCCTTGGGCCCCAGCGCCTCTCGGAAGTGCCTGGAGCCACACGCCTCAGAACCGGGGGGACCTGGGGGTCATCTCACCCAGCTCTGGCATCTCGCTGATGAGGGCAGGGAGGCGCCGCGAAGGAACGTGTCCTGTAGTCGGAGGTGGAGGAGGGACCGGAGCCTGAAGCCTCGGTCCAGCGTCATCTTTCCACCCGACATCCCAGAGGTGTCTGAGGCTGCTTCTGAGGGAGCAAGGGGGCTGCGGGACGGGACACGCGTGGTGGCGGGGCCCAGCTCTGCGTCCACCCGTGGCTCAGTCCTCCTGACCTCGGTGTGGTCCTGCTCCCCACAAAGGAAACGGCTGCTCGAGGTTGTCCCCCGGAGGCCGCAAGGAGGGTCCCAGTGCACTCCACAGGGAGAGGGTCTCGGGGCGCTTCACATGAAGCTGGCCCGGAGCCACCCTACGCCCACACACTTCCAGGTTCAACCGACACACTTCACTGAAGCTGCCCGTTTGCACGTGGGATGGCTCCTCCCCCAGACCGACCAGAGCAGAGAGTTGGGGGCTTGAACGGCCCCTTCTTGTTCTCACTGGAAGTAGGACCCCGAGACTGGAGTGTGTGCAGAGGCGGGCAGGACGGGGGCCGGGGCTCCTGAGCCCCTGATTCAGGAGCGATGAGTGAGCCCCCTCGGGGTCCAGTGCGGAAGGCGTGGGAGCACGGGCTCTGATGGGAGAAGTCTGGGCACAGACGAAGAAGGAGAAGAATCCCATGTTCCTATGGTTCTGTCAAAGGTGCTTCCTGTTTCCAGGCTCGAGTTATTCTCCCTCTGGTTCACACCTAAGGGCTCAACGCTGAGGAGACTCAGTCTTGGGTTTTCAAGACCTCGGAGTCTTGTAGGTGAAACAAGGTCGACAGGTAACAGGACTCCCAACTCATTCATGACTCGAGGACGTCATTCTGTTTCTCTAGGGATAGAACGAGGGCTCAGAGTGAGGCCTGTCCTGTCAGAGTGGAGTCAGTAAGCTCCTCAGAGCAGAGCCAGGTGGGAACAGAGCTGCCAGGACCCGACAGAGAAGAGAGGTGCTAACCCAGGGCCACATGCTCCCAGCCCTGCTCTGCTGGAGGAGCACATGGGGAGCAGACTGGGGCCTTTTATGGCCCCAAAACTGAAGAAGAATTTTATGAAATTCTGTGACTGCTCTCTCTCCCTCCCTTCTTCCCTCCATTTCTATTTTCTCTCCTTTGAAGTAGCAACCATTCTTGCCTTGGACAATTTCTCTCACTGCCCAGACATCCTCCAGCGACTTCTCTCAGGGTCAATACATAGTAGTAGCCCACATTCCTAGGCCCAATGTGTTTCTTTATCTCGCTCTAACTTTCGTCTAGTCAAGGCTCTGGTTTTTCCAGTGGTCATGTATGGATGTGAGAGTTGGACTGTGAAGAAAGCTGAGCGCCGAAGAATTGATGCTTTTGAACTGTGGTGTTGGAGAAGACTCTTGAGAGTCCCTTAAACTGTAAGGAGATCCAACCAGTCCATCCTAAAGGAGATCAGCCCTGGGTGTCCATTGGAAAGACTGATGTTGAAGCTAAAACTCCAATACTTTGGCCACCTCATTCGAAGAGCTGACTCATTTGAAAAGACCCTGATGCTGGTAAAGATTGAAGGCAGGAGGAGAAGGGGACAACGGAGGATGAGATGGTTTGATGGCATCACTGACTTGATGGACATGAGTCTGAGTGAACTCCGGGAGTTGGTGATGGACAGGGAGGCCTGGTGTACTGTGTTTCATGGGGTCACAAAGAGTCGGACAACACTGAGCAAGTGAACTGAACTGAACTAACTTTTAAGACAGAAATCTTGACATGAACTCAGTCATCTCAATTTTGACTCCACAAGAGTGGTTAGACTCAATCCCAGGGTCACAGAAGCTGTGGGTGTTAGTGTTGTCATTAAAGTTCCCTCCATTTCTTCACTGGACACAGTCATTTCTGACCACCCAGGGACATCTTGGCTGAAACCACAATTTGTGCTTCATGCATGAGCTGAAATTCTTCATTAAGTTCTGGAAGAAAAATCAAAGATTTTTACGGAATAAATCACATGTTTAAAAAAAAAGAATGAAAGCATTTATTTAAAAAGAAAAAAACTGTCTTTAAAGAACTGTTTTTGAAAAACCTTGTTTCATTTTTGAAGACTGAGGAAGTTGATCTTTGACATTAAAGGAGGAATAATAAAAATGAGAAAACAGGGGAAATGTGAAAAAATAGGGTAATATTAGCATTGTGGTAACTGAGAAAGGAGTCTTCCCTGGTGGCTCAGCAGTAAAGAATCTGCCTGCAATGTTGGCTATCTGGGTTCAATCCCTGGGTCAGGACGATCCCTTGGAGAAGGAAATGGCTGCCCACTCCAATGTTCTTGCCTGGAGAATCCCATGGACAGAGGAGCCTGATGGGCTACAGTCCGTAGGGTCACAAAGAGTCAAACATGAGTAAAGTAACAAAGCACACACACACGCAACTGAGAAAGATTTAGCACCCTTAAAGATATCTGCCACTGGATAAACCCAGGACATGATTTTGACCTTGTCTGGCCACAGTTTCCTCTTCTGTGAAGAGGAAGTTGGCTTAGATGGTCTCCAAAGGTTCCAGCCATTGTGAGTCAATGCCATTCATTGAGAGCAGAATATAAGAAGCCTACACATCAAATCAAGGAGGTTAATGATAATTCCTACAGATCTATAGTTTTAGGACTGGAAAACTATCGAGAAGTAACCACAAAAAATCTAAACGAATAAGAGTTCAATGTGGGCTAGTGACAAAATTATTACTCCTAATTCACAGCTTTGCTTATGCAGACAGTAGCCAATTATAAAATATAGCCAAAGAAGGTGACTGAAAAAGTAAAACCATACAATGTTTAAGAATCAAGTTACAAAAAAATTCTCTGAAGAACCCAGAAAGGTTATACTAAAAGGAGGAAAACATGTAAAGGGAAATCTAGTTCTTAGACTCAATCACCCACGTGTTATTTTTTTTTTTTTTTAGTAAAACCTGTAATTTCAATGAAGAATCAGTCAATAAAGTGATAACATTGTGTTTAACTTGATGTAGTAATTTAAATGTTATTTGGTAATAGAGAATCACTGAGCCTAGCCATGCACTCTGAAAGAGACTGAAGAGGGAGATTTGATTATCTTGAACTCGAGGAGCTGTGTTATTAATAGCTCAGATCACTCAGTGCTGCCTCCAGCAGAGACAAACAGAGAAGCAGAAGGAAGAGAACCGTCTCTGACCAGGACTAGGTAGGTGCCAGGCAGGCTGTGTGGTTTAGGTGCTCTGATGGGTGTACAAAATGTGTCTCGCCCCCGTCCTCCCCTAGATGGCCTGCTGTACTTGGATCACCAGGGTGGCCCTGATCATTTTCAGTTCCTTCCAGTCATGTATGAGCTTGTTTCTCTTCCATGCAAGACTAGGTTTCCTAAGCGGACAGAGATGTGAACTCAGACATGAGCCTTCCATATGAGACATGTGGGAGTGAGGGCATGTCTGTGGGCTCAGGAAATTCATAGTGCTGGATGGTGCAAGCAACAGTTCTCAGGTCACTGCTGGGGACTTGTCTGTCATAGGTTTTCAGAAGAGCCTCCATTCCAGTTCTGAAAGAATTAAGGATGAAACTAACCAGGAATACAGACAGAAGTAGATAAACATACTAATAAATATCTTTGAAGAAAACCAAATGTAATCTCTAAGGGTAGCTATAAATTTCATCTATTAGATGAGCAAGCACACAGCCAAAAGCAAGCCAGAAACAATTTTTGCAACACATAGAATATAGGTTTAGTGACCTTAATATACATGGGATTCTGAGAAGTCAGCAAGGAAAGATGAATAGAAAAATGGGTAAAGTGTAAGATAAAAATAACCATAAAACATTTTTCAAAATGTTCAACCTCAGAAACAATTTTTTTAATATATTAAAACAAAAAAGAAAATATTCCCTCATTCAATTTGGAAAAATTGAAAAAATTCTTAAAACCACTAGTAATGAGAATATTGGCTGTCAAATATACTTTTTAACATTGTCAGTAAGAGGATAAAATGGTACAACAGTTTCTAGCATGGGCAATTGGGAAAAACCCATTAAAACTTGAAAAATGCATACATACATATATATATATATATATAGAGAGAGAGAGAGAGAGAGAGAGAGAGAGAGAGATTCTACTTGTAGGAATTTATACAAAAGTGTTATATAAATTTCTCAAGATATATATATATATATATATATATATATATATATATGGTCATACAAATTTATGAGGCAAATTCATTTGAACAGATACAAAATTTTTCCAAGATAATATTTAAGTGGTAAAAACACATTGGCATTGAGTGTGAAGTAAGATTCTATGTTTTAAAACAAAAATAAATATTTACACAATTTCATTTGCAAAGGAAAAGAGCTGAAATATTCTGAATTGTAGGTAGTGGTTATAACTGAAGGGTGGGCCTATGGGTTTTTAAAAAATCTTTCATTTTTGCATTTACTTATGACTTGAAATTTTGGGTGTTTTTAGTTGAAACTTTCTGATGTGTATTATTTTTTATAATCGGAAAAACTGTGATAGATTTAAATGAAAGTAAACATTAAAATTAAAATCCTAGAAATAATTGGGTGTATTTCTCCACTAATTTTTAACCAATACAAACTTTTTCTTCCTTTAACGTGGATTCTCCAGGAAGATTATAACCCACCACCATTCTGGATCTTCCTTTCAAGTAGCCCTGAAGATCCAATCAACTGGGCTCTAAATCTTTTCTAATGAACCTCTTCACCCGCAAGGGTCTGGCCTTACCCTCCTTTTGAGACAGCCAGACTCCCGCCCTACCACTGGGTTTGGATGCTCCAGCCTCTGCCTCATGGGGACACCGCCTCCATAGATGTGGGCACAGGAGGGCCTCAACCCCAGATCTGAAAGCCCAGGTCTGAGCAAACCCAAGGCGAGTGACAGCTGGGGCTCAGGGAGCCAGAGAGGACGCAGCAGTCACACTCCTCCTGCCGAGGCAGGCGTGGGGCCCCGGGGGCAGGAGGTCCTATCTGCTCTGGTCCTGGAGGCCCTGAGCTCCTCGGACTTCTGACTGTGTCCTTGATCCTTCCCACCAGGCCTTCCGGGACCTCCGTTCCGGGACAATGAGGCTCCTCCGTGTCTTCCACACAGCTCTCTTGATCCTCTTCCAGGTACTGCCCGGTAAATACCAACCAGGATGCCCTTTCTTATCATTACTTGGTTTTTCCTTCCCTAAGTTAACCATGATCAGAAAGTAAAGCATGACAGAGCTACTAGTAGGTCACTTCCACACTCAAATTAGGCATTGAGTGATTAGAGAATTCTTTCCAAAGCATATTGTTGCATCTTCATGACCTTAAATGCCTTATTCCTGGTAACTTTCTCCATCCTCTCCTTTCCCTGGAATGAGCTAGATGATTTGTGAACTAAATCAGTTGAATCACTTGACTGGTATAACCCAGTATGAGACAAACTTCCTTTATGAGGCCTGGACCGGAGACCTCTTGCCACATGACATGGTGTGAGCTTGAGTTCTGCTGGACAAGGCTTCCATCTAACGAGCCTGTGAGAGCTGGGTGAGTTTTGCATGATGGGGAGGTGGGGTGACTGGTGAGGCACACGGGGCAGTGGTTACAGACCCTGCGGTTAACAACCAGGTGTTCCTGTGACAGCAAGGGTGTATATATATATATGTATATATATATATTTTTTTTTGGCTGTGCTGGGTCTTCATTGCTGCGCGGGCTTTTCTCTAGTTTTGGAGAGCACAGGCTACTCTCCAGTTGCAGGGCACATGTTTCTCGTTGCAGGGGCTTCTCATTGTGGAGCCCAGGCTCCGGAGCACAGGCTCAAGGTGGTGTCTAAGGGGCTTAGTTGCTCCCACACGTGGGATCTTCTCGAACCAGGTTCATCAGCAACACTGACATCTTGCATCAGAACAGAGAGTGAGAGATATGAGGGGGACGTTTACTATTGGTGTTTAGCTGGGATAGAAGGGGATCCCAGTCAGATGGTGAGACCCCCAGATTTCCTCATGGGACTTCCACGAGGCTTCATATAAATGTCTTTTCCTTTTCCAACAGCATTAGGGTGCTCAATTTTGAAAGACCCTGCCATCTTCGGGGTGGAATCTGCCTGAAGCAAGGGACACCGAGCTGTGAGCCCTTCAGAGGACCCTGCCGGGCATTCACCGTTTGCTGCAATATAAAGCCGAGCTGATGGAGGCAGCCCAGCTGAGGAACCCCGCAAGAGACCCTGAGCAAGTCTCCTCTTGTGCAAATAAAAGCAGACAGTTCTCACATCTACACAATCGAATGTTTTATCATTAGGACTGATGTTGTTTTCCATGGCAGGGTAGGCAGTGGGAGGGAGACAGTTATTATGCTTTAAATTCTTGCCTAGAAAATTCCATGGACAGAGGAACCTGACAGGCTACAGTCCATGGGGTTGCAAAGAGTTTGGCAGGACTGAGCGACTGAACACAAATGTTGCAACAGTGTTTTCATTCACAGAGCAAATGTGACCCTTAAGCCACTTTGGCCCGAGGCTGGAGTCCTGAGAGAGGTTCGGTTATTCGGTGTCTTCCTTGTTCACTTGTCTTGTCCAAGGCGTGGCCCCGTCTGTAGTTTGCTGAGTAGGCCGCCTCTCCATACAGGTGTCACTCTCCTCCCTCTGGGGAGGGAGCAGGCCTTGACAGGACCACAGCTCTCTGCTGTTTACAGAGCAGGTTTAGGGTGGGAGGTCGGAGACAGGAGGCAAGGTGCCCAGGAAGCGGGGGACAAAGAGGAAGGACAAGAGACACGAGCATTCTTCCAAAACCTGAACAATCTCACAGGAAACAAAGAGTGTGACTGGCATTGTGGTGATGTGACCAGGACCAGTTCTATAACTGGGTCCCAATCAGTGATGAGTGGGCTCCCTGGTGGCTCAGATGGTAAAGAATCGGCCTGCTATGCAGATTTCTGGGTTGGACAGAACCCCTGGAGGAGGAGACAGCAATGCACTCTAGTATTCTTGCCTAGGAAATCCCATGGACAGAGGAGCCTGGTGGGCTACAGTTCATGGGGTCAGGAAGAGTCAGACACCACTGAGCAACTAACACTTTCACTTGACTTTCAATCATGAATAATTAAAGAAAATTCAGAACAGGTTAGCAGATGAACAACCAGTGTACTGTTTCTGGCTTCTTTGTTTTGCCTCAAGTTTTATTTTATTTTAATTCCTCAGCCAAAGTAACATATTTCAAGCCTCAGCATCATCATAAATTATAATAACTGGTAATGAAAATCACTGCGTTGTTCTTTATAAAAATTATCCTGCTCATTCTTGCAAGTTTTCCCTTTACAGGTATTTTAAAATCAACTTAGTCAATATACAAATATTTTTAAATCCTAATTTCTAGATTATCACTAGTGTATGGAAAGTCGTGAGCCAATTTATCATTCTTTTAAAATGTATAATAATTTTCACTTGATTCTAATACTTAATCCTTGAGGAAGGAGACCCATAGAACATCGTGCAGTAATAAAGAATTCAGTATCTAGAGTCAGATTCCTGATTCCAACTTTAATTTCACCACATACAAACTCGAACTCCACACTGAGTATCTCTAGTCTTATTTTTTCCCCATGGATACCATTAGGGATGATATTAGTATTGGTATAATGTAAGACTAGTTTACTTCTGGTTGTAGGAAGGCCATCATAATCACCTTCAATACACTTCACTTGGTGGGTTCTGATTAATTGCATAAATGTAGGATGAGTAATCAGCCATCGTCTTGAGATGAGAGGAAAATACAAGAATTCTTGAGTCAGTCACTCTGAAGACATTTGTTACAGAAAAATGCTTCATTCAGAATAAGGGGGATCATTTCTTATGAGAAGCCCAAGATTTTCTGGGTGAGAAAAAACTGAAATCTCACCCCCAGCTGCTGAGACTTAAGTTAGGGAAGGCTCAGCCAAAGCCCGGGGACAGAAGAGAGAAACAGCAGGTTAAGGAAAACCAGGAGGAGGGTGCCTGGATGTCTGTTAGCATCACTGATGCCATCTTGGGCTTGTGCAGCTCCTGCCGTCCTTCTGTTGACCCTGCCCAGAAATGGCCTGTGTGGTGAATCATGTCTCTGTCGGCAGGGTCTTGTAGTTAATAGATATTGTTTAATAACCATTAGGACCAGGCAGCCTCTATGCTCTGTTAGTCCCCAAACAATGAGGAATACCTTCCCTGATATATTCCCATGTGACTAGTTACCCTTTCACAAATCTTAGGAAAATAGATTCCTATTTCCAAGCTCCCACCCGCATACACCAGGTTAGCAACAAAATAGCCCCAGTGGCTCCTCAGAGGGAGCCTTGGAGTCCTGCTCTGTGAGGAAGTAAGGTGCTCCCCCGACCTTGGTAAAAAACGGACTTATTGATTATACCCAGCAGCCTCCTCATTTTTCGATCTCAAGATGCCATCTTTGATTCAGGCTTTTGCTAAGGAGCAAAGCCCTTCAACTTTCACTTACCCTGGAACTATGCTGTGTTTTATAGCACAAGAGTCAAGAACACGAGGCTTTATCGGTCATTAGACATGACCATGGCCTGGACAGGGCCCTGAATCAGCAGGGTCATTCCTAGAGCACAGTTAAAGCCCATTGTCAGACACAGGGGGACCGTCTTCTGTACAAACTTAGCCAAGTGACATGCTACAATAGATCGAAGACACCTCTCAGCATCTGAAGAGAAGTGAGTCCTAAACCCTGTGATAGTTTTCCTTCTCGAAGTCCCATTTGGTTTAGTGCAAGAGTGACTATCGGAAAAATAAAAGGTTGTATCTTGACTGTACTCGTGCCTGAGTTGAAGTAGTGGATGGTGCTAACTCCATGAAAGCAAATGGGAAAACGTCATCTGAACTATTCACAGGTTCCCATAGAGTAAGTGCTCCATCAATTTTATTCATTCTTTTAGATTTTAATTTTTTTGATGTGGACCGTTTTAAAATCTTTATTGAATTTGTTACCCTATTGCTTCTGCTTTAAATTTTGTCTTTCTGACCACAAGGCATGTGGGATCTTGGCTCCCCAATCAAGGTTGGAACTCACATCACCTGCACTGGAAGGCCAAGTCTTAACCACTGGACTGCAAGAGACATCCCATCGATTCATTCTTATTTTTACTGTCATCATCATTGTTGTTCTCTTCTGGTCCTGCACCCATTAAGTGCTAACAAAAGAAACCCCTTCAGCTTTGCCTGGAACATTGTTAATCGTTGCTCCTGTTCATGTCACGTGGTTTCGAAGTCCAGCGAATATTTCAGTTAGTATTCAGATCAGAATTGAACACTCTCTTCCACATGCAATCGCCCTAATTGGACCTATAAAAGAAGCTTTGGGTCGCTTTTTATTCAACCCACTGAAGTGCTGTTTGTTTTCTCCTTTCCAGGAACTTGTGAGGAGTCTCTTATGAACCAGCCTTGAAGCTATCTTACCTCCTCATCTTTGTTGTCTTCTTTTCTCAAGTGATCCCGGGAAAATGGTCTCTGGCATTTCCCTGTCATATCTGGGTTCAATTTCGTTTCTCCAACCTGCTCCACTTTCAGAGAGATACCCTGGTGTCCCCAAAGCACCTCAGGGATGTTAATCTGGGAAGAGTAGAAAAGGGAAGTTTCCCAGCCGGGTTTGCAGAAGGCTGTCTGGCCTGGAGGCATAGAGAAGAAACCCTGAAATCAATGGGAAAGAATGGAAACAAACCATCATCTGCTTTCTTCAAAGTCTAATATGATGACATATCATAACATACATAGTCTCCTTTTTTAAACCTTCCACCTACTGACGTGTATCTGAGCTGAGAGCAGTACCTAAAGTTTACCATTTGCCTCATTCCAGAGGCATTTTGTTCCTGGCTGCAGAGCAAGAAAAAAGAGGAAGCTTAGAGGTATTCTTTAGGAGATAATTCATATAGGTAGAACCACGGCATTTTGGGAAAAAACACAGATGTATATTCTGCCCCATATCTTGAGCAAGCGGTAGCAGGGTGAGAAAAGAAGGGGAGGCGGGGGTCTGAGCCCCTGTGTGATTGCTCCCCACATCACAGAAGTGCTGACTGTCATGGAACAGCTCAGAGGGCAGTAAGATCACTTCGATGTGCGGGAGGAGAGTGGCTGGTGTGGCTGAGAGGCGCTGGAGGGTCCCTGAGAGCCATCGCCTCGCCTCCTGCAGGGAGTCTTGTCTTTTTCCGCCATGTTGAGCTTGGTGTCCAGCACCCTTCATCCTCTGTCTCCCCTTACTCATTTCCTCCCATCATCACATCACACCATGTGGTCGCTCAGTCGTGTCCAACTCTTGGTGACCCCATGGTTTGGCCAGGCTCGGCTGTCATGTGGTTCTCCAGGCAAGAATAATGGAGCGGGTAGCCATGCCCTCCTCCATGGGATCTTCCTGACGCAGGGATCTATCCCAGATCTCCCACATTGCAGGCAGATTCTGGACCACCTGAGCCACCTAATGTAAATACACTCATCTGACCAATCATTTCTTTACTGGGTCTCACTGCCCAGGGCTCCTTGTGCTTCCCAGGGTGTTAGCTCACAAAACCTGACAGATAATGAACTAAGCAAGCAGGGGCTGGATGGATGCAGTAGCTCCCCCAATGCCCACCCCCAGACCCCATCCTTTGTCTGCCTCTGGTCAAAAAGCTGATCTCTGCTGTGGGCTCACTGGACACAGTCAGCGATTCTGTGGCCTCACTCAGATGAGTGACCCCAAGTCAGTTTCCCCACTGGGCTAACTTTCAATCAGAGAGAAGACGGTGTATATTCCCTTCCTCCACTGGGCTCTGAGGGGATGTCCTGGGTAAGAATTAAGACAGAGCTGCAGAACTCCTCATGTGAGATTTTCGGCACAGCGCTAGGACATCGATGGGTCCCAGCGATGGGCGGTCCAGAGGTCAGAGCTCCTGACTCACAGCTGCCATGATGAAGCCCAGCGTGGCATGGGTGGGCATCAGGACAGCCTCCACCATGTGGCACAGAGCTGCAGGTGTGAGGACCTGTGATGAGCAAGCTCTCTGCTGGAAGCCAAGTGCTAGTGCGTTCCCTCCAGCCTGTGGGTAGAATGAGCAGTTCAAGAAAGTGGAAACAAGGTTGATGTCCATGAGTGGGGCAGAGTGGGGAGTGTGACCCTGCTGCCAGCCCTGGCATTGACCCCACAGGGCGTTGACCCCCCAGGCCAAAGTCAATGAGAGCCAGCTCTCTGACCACTCAACCTGGGCTCCAAAGCTGGTGACCTCTACTAATGACCCAGAGTGGACAGGCTGGAACTAGAGGGTCCTTGGCGGGCACTCGCTTATCTCCCCCACCTCCTAAGAGGCAGGAAAAGCAACCTTTTTTTTTTTTTTTTTTAATTTTTGCTGGGTCTTTGCTGCTGGGTCTTTGCTGCTGAACCCGAGCTTTCTCTAGCTGCGGTAACTGGGGGCTCCTCTCTAGTTGTGGTCCTCAGGCTTCTCATTGCAGTGGCCTCCCTTGTTGCGGGTCCTGGACTCGAGATCGCAGGCTCAGCCACTTGGCACATGGGGTTAGGTGCCCCGAGGCATGTGGGATCTTCCAGGGCCAGGGATCAAACCCATGTCCCCTGCGCTGGCAGGAGGACTCCCAGCCACTGGACCACCAGAGAAGTCCCAAACCAACCTTAGTCCTGGTTTGGAGCCAGGCGGGCTATTCCTTTTCTCTTTTAGAAACCTCTCTCCCCTCAGCTGGTGCCCTGACCATTCTAGGTCCTTGGCTTCAGGGTCTTAATGTTTAGATCTTGAATCTTAATTGTAAGACTTATCCTAGAAACCCTGAAAGCAAGGGTATATTCTTAGCCTGGGAATGGTGAGTGACCTTCAGAGTATTGCTGACACTCTTCAACTGCGTGGAACATATGTGTCATTATGTCCGCAGATTTTAGTAAATAGCTTAGGGCTGTGCTACCATCTTGTCTTCAGCGAGATCCCTTGCCAGGAAGATGAAAACACAAACTTACAAAATTTTAATGTGCTGTTTCCAAAAGACATCTGATAACCCCACAATGGCGCATTTCAGAGGGCACAATAACAGGCGGTAAATGTCAGCCCAAGAGAGCTGTTTACACTCTCTGATCCTAGTTTCCAAATTACAGTATAAAACTTCTATTCACAACAAATTTGAAAATCAGCCTTTCTCCTACTGAACAAGCAAGTGTAATAGGAGGGACAAAGTGAGGGAAAAGAGGTGCATAAGACAGAATGCTTTCCTGGCAGTGTATTTTGGGGATTCCTGGTTGAACTGAATTATTTCTTCCCTGGGATAGTGATCTCAAGACTTTCTTCCAGAAACAAACATTTTTGTTCTTTCTTTAGGTTGTAGAATGCTTAATTTGTGTGACTCTCACACAAGTGTGTGCCTGGGAAGAAAATAAATGGTCTTCATCACATGGTAAACACTTCTGCTGTATGATGGACTCATGTTTGATGGAACTTCCTGAATAAAGTGAACTGACGAATTCACATTTAATGGATAATCCCTGAATTGCATTGGAAAGCTGAAGACTCATTCTATCGTTTTCTTTATTCATTGACTATTCTGTCAACATCTATTGAACACCTACTGTGTGCTAGAAAGTGTACTGGTAGCTGAGGCCATGGAACCAAAGTCTCTTCTCTTACTCAAGTTGGGTGAATGAAGGATGTCTTCCCAGTGAAGGCCATGTGTGAGCTGAGACTAAGAAATAAAGTACAAATCAGGCAGGGAAAGTCAGAGGACAAGTAGCTTAAGTGTGTTTCAGTGTGAGGAGAACACAATACGCCAGAAAGACGACTGACACTGTGTCAGGGGTTAGTTTGAGAACCAGGCTGATGAAACTCGAGAAAGTATGGCCAACGGGTGAAGGACCTGAGACACTAGAGAATTTGTCCTTCATCCTTTTAACAGAGAAACACTATAAATTGTACATGGAGGTGTGACGAGGGATGGGAACATGGAGAGACTGGGAACTCAGAGGCCACTGAGATTATCAGCAGTGACCACAGCTGCTTCAGAAAGCAGTTTGCTGCCTCTTGTGATGTTAAGCACATGTTGACCATGTGGAAACCCATATGCCAATGGAAACACAGATATCCTTCCACAAAGGGACACAAAACCTTGGTGACTTTTCACACTATAACACGCACACACACACACTCAAAGCTCTTTCCCTCAGTCCATACATTTGTAGACATAGATTAACAGGTTGGGTTTCCCGGGGCTCAGTGATAAAGACTGCCTGCCAATGCAGGAGACACAGGAGATGTGGGCTTGATCCCTGGGTCAGAAAGATCTCCTGTAAAAGGAAAGGACAACCCACTGAAGTTTCCTTGCCTGGAAAATCGCACAGACTCAGTCCATGGGGTCACAGAAGAGTCAGACATGATTTAGCAACTAAACCCCACCACCAACAAATTAGGTTGTGGAGAACATCCATTTTAATAGTCACAGGAGCAGAGACTGAGACCTAAGAAAGTCAAGGCCTGTCCAGAGTTAATCAGCTAACGAGTGGTGTGGCCAGACTTCCAACTGAAATCTTCCCATCCAGTTCATGATGTCATGCACTCAGAAAGACCTCACAGGACCTGAGTGAGCAGTGTCTCTTTTTAAACAGGACTCAGCCGTGGGGAGTGTCTGCTGCTGCTATGGATGCTCCGATGCTGAAACTAGACTCTGCAGCAGTGTTTCTTCTGACTCTTGCATTCTCCAGGCAGGATGACACACCCATCAGTGTTCTGATACTTGCAGGCACCACCGATTTTATCACATTCAAGGTTTTTCTTTTTTCCTTTCCCTATAAAGGAAGAGGAGGTGAAAAACAAACAAATAAATAAGACCTGTGTAACTAAAGCTACCAGAATTCATCTTATATAGCTGCTGCTGCTGCTGCTAACTCGTTTCAGTCATGTCCGACTCTGTGCGACCCCATAGATGGCAGCCAACTAGGCACCTCCGTCCCTGGGAATCTCCAGGCAAGAATACTGGAGTGTTTTGCCATTACCTTCTCCAATGCATGAAAGTGAAAAGTGAAAGTGAAGTCACTCAGTCGTGCTGGACTCTTAGCGACCCCATGGACTGCAGCCTAACAGGCACATCCATCCATGGGATTTTCCAGGCAAGAGTACTGGAGTGGGGTGCCATTTCCTTCTCTGTCTTGTATAGCAAGGATCTCCAAATTACAGTCCACAGGGACACAACTGGCACTCTCCTTGGTTTGATGTGACCTACAAGCTTAGAATGATTTTCCACATTTTTTAAAATTATACTAAGAACTGAGAAGGGGACTTAAATTTTTCTATAGGAAGGTGATCATGCTCATTCATTTAAACAGGGTCTACTGGGCTTCCCTCAGGCTTCCCTGATGGTTAAGCTGGTAAAGAATCCCCCTACAAATGGGGGAGACATAGGAAATGCAGCTCTGATCCCTGGGTCATAAAGATCCCCTGGAGAAGGGAATGGCAACCTACTACAGTATCCTTGCCTGAGAATCCAATGGACAGAGGAGCCTGGTGGGCGACAGTCCATGGGGTTGCAAAGAGTGGACCACAACTGAGTGACTAAACAACTGGACCTGCTTCGTTAATGAATTCTGAGCGGAGCTGACATTTCCCTTCAGGGCTGGGGCCCTTAATCCCAAGGACGAGAGTCCTGAGAGCGCTTTGCTCAGACACAGGACCAGCAGCACCCACGGTGGTGGCTGCTCCTTGGGGGTCGGGGGTCTGATCAGAGCACCCAGGCCCTCCCGGGTTGGCGTCATTAGAGCAAGAATAAACTTTGGCTCTTGGAAGATGCTAAGGTCTGGAGGCGCTGTCCCCACAGCACAGCCTGGAGCATGCTTTATCCTGAGGAGGGCTGCCAGCAAAATGCAAGACACCCAGTTTAGCTTGGATTGCAGGTGAGCAACACATAACGTTGTAGGATAAGTATGTCCCGAGTGATGCACAGATCACACTTGAGCTAGGGTATTTGTTGGTTTTATGTAATTCAGTAAGTAAATCAGTTTTCTGCAATTGTTGAATATTAAATAAAGCAAGGTCTTTGGAGTCAAACCCATTTGGGCTTGAGTTAAAGTGCTCCCTACATTCAATCTGCACTCCTTTGAACAAATTACTTCATTTCTTGCTCCCATCTTGTAAAATGGCCTGCCTCATAAATATTGCTATGAGGAATATATTTGGGATAAGACATTAAAAGTTTCATTGTTTTAGTTAAAGTGGAAGTTCAGTTCACTTCAGTTCAGGCGCTCAGTCGTGTCTGACTCTTTGTGACCCCATGAATCGCAACACACCAGTCCTCCTTGTCCATCACCAGCTCCCAGAGTTCACTCAAACTTATGTCCATTGAGTCGGTGATGCCATCCAGCCATCTCATCCTCTATCATTCCCTTCTCCTCCTGCCCGTAATCCCTCCCAGCATCAAGGTCTTTTCCAATGAGTCAGCTCTTTGCATTAGGTGGCCAAAGTATTGGAGCTTCAGCTTCAGTATCAGTCCTTCCAATGAACACCCAGGACTGATCTCCTTTAGGATGGACTGGTTGGATCTCCTTGCAGTCCAAGGGACTCTCAAGAGTCTTCTCCAACACCACAATTCAAAAGCATGAATTCTTTGGCAGTCAGCTTTCTTCACAGTCCAACTCTCACATCCATACATGACCACTGGAAAAATCATAGCCTTGACTAGAGCGACCTTTGTTGGCAAAGTAATATCTCTGCTTTTCAATATACTATCTAGGTTGGTCATAAGTTTCGTTCCAAGAAGTGAGCGTCTTTTAATTTCATGGCTGCAGCCACCATCTGCAGTGATTTTGAAGCCCAAAAAAATAAAGACTGGCACTGTTTCCACTGTTTCCCCATCTATTTGCCATGAAGTGATGGGACCAGGTACCATGATCTTAGTTTCTGAAAGTTGAGTTTTAAGCCAACTTTTTCACTCTCCACTTTCACTTTCATCAAGAGGCTTTAGCTCCTCTTCACTTTCTGCCATAAGAATAGTGTCATCTGCATATCTGAGGTTATTGATATTTCTCCTGGCAATCTTGATTCCAGCTTGTGCTTCTTCCAGCCCAGCATTTCTCATGATGTACTCTGCATATAAGTTAAATAAGCAGATGATGATATACAGCCTTGACATACACGTTTTCTGATTTGGAACCAGTCTGTTGTTCCATGTCCAGTTCTAACTGTTGCTTCCTGACCTGCATACAGATTTCTCAAGAGGCCAGGCATATGGTCTGGTATTCCCATCTCTTTCAGAATTTTCCACAGTTTATTGTGATCCACACAGTCAAAGGCTTTGGGCATAGTCAAGAAAGCAGAAATAGATGTTTTTCTGGAACTCCCTTGCTTTTGCGATGTACCAGAGGATGATGGCAATTTGATCTCTGGTTCCTCTGCCTTTTCTAAAACCAGCTTGAACATCTGCAAGTTCACGGTTCATGTACTGCTGAAGCCTGGCTTGGAGAATTTTGAGCACTGCTTTACTGGCGTGTGAGATGAGTGCAATGTGTATTCGTTTGAGCATTCTTTGGCATTGCCTTTCTTTAGGATTGGAAGTGGTCAACATGATTTACTATTATTATTAGTGTTACTGTTAATCACATGGAAATGATTTTTAAGCCATAAAGTCCCCTGTAAATGTTTTCTATCACCATTACAATTTATGGGTTTACCACCAACTAGTTAAGGGCAATCATGGGAGGCTACTTTTCACCTCTTCAAGCCTGTCTTTCATTATGTGTAAAATGGAGCATGTCGCATATGCTATGCTTCTCTCAGATTTTATATTATTCCATTTAGCACATCACTGGTTGATGAATCAACTTGAACTTCCCTACTCTAGGCTCCAAGGTCATGCACCATATCACCTGACCAGTTGCATCTGCCACTTACCCGATGTTGTCTGGATACGACACACAAGTAAGAGGAAGAGAAGGTACAGTAGCTTCATGATGGGAAAGCAGTTTTTAGAATTCCAAGTAGTACAAGTGTCTGGTGGCACACCTGAATCGGGGCAGGCGATCTGGGAGAGAGTTTGAAAATTTCAGCTGGAAAGAAAGTGCTTTTATCCTAGCAGAGATATTCAGCTGGGCCTTGGCCTAATTTGAGGATGTTTCATCTATCGACACATGGTCCAAGTGTTTGCCTGTCATAAAGGAAGTGGGTTGCAGGAAGTCAGGGTTTCCACATTGATTCTCACTTCTGCTTATGGCTCTGAGGTTTGGTTCATTTTTTTGGAGAAAAATCATGAAACATTGAATTCTGTTAGAAAACTATTCATTTCTTTTTTTCACCTTTATTTCATGTCTCTGTATCTGTCCATTTCTCTTTTCAGAATAAACACCCTTAATCCATGGGTTGCAAAGACTTAGACATGACGGATTTACTGAACAACAACAACTCATCACACATACACATTTTACAATCGAAAAATGAGAAGGAGTTTTGGAAATTAAAATGATATTTTGTCACTCTCAATATTTTTTTTTGCTACCATTTCCAGAGAGAATTGATCCATCCTAAGCAACCTCTTGCATAGACCACAATCAGGTGAGGCTTTATGGGCTAGAGTATTTTTTAATACAGATAACTCATCAATGTATTCCTGAGTGAAAAGCACCAAAGGATACCAGATAAGGGGCTTCCCAGGTGGCCCTAGTGACAAAGAGCTCACCTGCCAATGCAGGAGATGCAGTTTTGATCCCTGGGTCGGGAAGATGCCCTGGAGAAGGGAATGGCAACCCACTCCAGTATCCTTGCTGGAGAATCCCATGGACAGAGGAGCCTGGTTGGCTACAGTCCATGGGGTCACAAAGAGTTGGACGTAACTGAAGTGACTTAGCACACACACATACCAGATAAATCATTGATATTTTTTGCATATCTTCCTTCTCTCCATTTGGTTTTGCTTTACAGTGTTCATATCTTTCTTTTTCTTTATATGTAAGTCTGCAAAGTAACAAGTCCTGTTTTATTATCTTACAGTCTCAGCACCTAAAACAGTGGCTGGCATAGAGCAGGTAGTTAAACATTTGTTTCTATGAATAGGTACTAGTGTGGAAAAGTCAACAAATAAGTGAATAAATAAATGGATGAATGGAGGGAATGAGGGAGGGAAGGAGAAAAGAAAGGAAGGCTTGGGCATAATCCTTAGGGTTTTGAAGGTCTGGAGAGAGTCCATTAAGTTGCTTTATCCCAAAGTGTTCCCGAGCAGAAGCACCCACTCACCCATTCCCAACATAACAGGTCAAAGCAGTTCATAATACATCATGGTCTCTAGCCTTCCCTCACCACCTCTCTTCCATCTTACCTGAAGTATACGTTCTAACATTTTTCTCTCTGTCCTGAGGCAACTTAGCAATAAAATGTTTTCACTTTTCATCTTTTGATCAGCATTTAAATCTTTCACTAAGTGGAATTCTATTTTAGTTTAGTGACATCAACCTAAAAACAGAGCAAGTGTTTGTAGCAAGCTGTTTAAAGAAGTCTTACTTAATTCTACAGAATAGCTGTGAGGGTTTTACTTCCTTGGCCCCACCAACAGTACTTTTACAATAATAGAAAAGAAAGTATAGACTTATAGGCATTGGCCGCATTTCTCTCTTGTACTTTTATACTGAAAGTGTTTCTTTACACTGATTCCCTAATTGTTACCCATCTATTCCCACCCCTTCTTCAACTACAGATGTCTCTGATTCTCTCCTGGAAACCTACCTTGCAGATGGATCCTCTGCCCTTCTCAGGTGGACTGCAGCAGAGACACCTGGGAGCCCCTGTCTACAGCTACATGCTTAAAGGCCAGATCAACAAAAGGCAGAGGAAGGGGTGAGTGAGGTCACACAGGATGCCTCCTGATCCCCGTTGGCAGGAGTCTTCCTGGCAGAGCGGTGGGGGACAGCCAGACTCGATGGCATTGTTGACACCAAAATGTTGGTTTTCTCTGCCCACTGGAGCCAAATAAAATTTGCAGAGACAGAGTTTGGGGCAAACAGAAAGATGGCTTTAACCCTTAAGCCGGCAGAAGGGAGAACACAATAGGTTCCTGCCTCAAGGAGCCTGTCTCCCCTTCATCGGGAATCCAGGGGATCAAACAGTTGGACTCACAGTCAGGGCTTGGAGATACGGGACAAAAGGTGTAGGGGTCCTGAATTCTCTCTTTTTGCACTGTTTGGAAATAGTCACTAGGCCAGTGTCAGGTAGCTAGGTATTTGGGTCTGGCACTTGGTCCCGGTTGTTGAGTCCATTGTCCTTTGGGGATTTCCTGCTGACTTTCTTCCTGTAATTCAAAAGGGGGAAAGCAAACCACTACGGGGTGGCTTCCAAAAAGAGTGCACCATAAAGTTAAGCATCAACAAGAGGTTAAAATAGAGCAAAGAGAGGTACCAAACTACAAGGGGAAGTTTATGATGCCATAAAGTTAAGTACCAGGACGTGGCTAGAATAAGTTAAAGAATCCTAGATGCAGAGTGTGGCTTCTGCATAGTTAGAGGGCAACAGGTACAGATGTAGTTTGCATAATAGGTTAGTCTTCTGAAAAGAAGAAACTTAGGTATCAATGCAGACTGTTGATTGTTAGCAAAGTAACGCTCAAAATCCTCCAAGCTAGGCTTCAACAGTACATGAACTGAGTGCTTCCATATGTACAAGCTAGATTTAGAAAAGGCAGAGGAACCAGAGATCAAATTGCTGGCATCTGTTGGACCATAGAATAAGCAAGACATTTCCAGAAAACATCTACTTCTGCTTCATTGACTATGCTCAAGCCTTTGACTCTGTGGATCACAATAAACTGTGGAAAATTCTGAAGGAGATGCACCACCTGCCCTGACTCCTGCAAAACTTGTATGCAGCTCAAGAAGCAACACTTAGAACCAGACATGGAAAAACAGATTGGTTCCAACTGGGAAAGTAGTAAGTCAAGGCTATATATTGTCAGCCTGCTTATTTAACTTCTGTGCAGAGTTCATCATGCAAAATGCCAGGCGGGATGAAACACAAGCTGGATCAGGATTGCTGGGAGAAATATCAATAAGCTCAGATTGCAGATACCACTCTTCTGGCAGAAAGTGAAGAGGAACAAAAGAACCTCTTGATGAAGGTGAAAGCGGAGAGTGGAAAAAGCTGACTTAAAACTTGACATTCCAAAAACTAAAATCATGGCCTATGATACCATCATTTCATGGCAAATAGATGGGGAAACAGTGGAAGCAATAGATGACTTTATTTTTTAGGCTCCAAAATCACTGCAGATGGTGACTGCAGCCATGAAATTAAAAGACGCTAGCTCCTTGTAAGAAAAGCTATGACCAACCTAGACAGCTTATTAAAAAGCAGAGACATTACTTTGCCAACAAATGTCCATCTAGTCAAAGCTATGGTTTTTCCAGTAGTCATGTATGGATGTGAGAGTTGGACTATAAGGAAAGCTGAGCACCGAAGGATTGATGCCACTGAACTGTGGTGTTGGAGAAGACTCTTGAGAGTCCCTTAGACTGCAAGGAGATCCAATCAGTCCATCCTAAAGGAAATCAGTCCTGAATATTCATTGGAAGGACTGATGCTGAAGCTGAAACTCCAATACTTCGGCCACCTGATGGGAAGAAGTAACTCATTTGAAAAGACCCTGATGCTGGAAAAGATTGAAGGTGGGAGGAGAAGGGGATGACAGAGGATGAGATGGTTGGATGGCATCACTAACTTGATGGATATGAGTTTGAGTAACCTCCGGGAGTTGGTGATGGACAGGGAGGCCTGGCATGCTGCATTCCTTTGGTTTGCAAAGACTCAGATATGACTGGGCAACTGAACTGAACTGTAGCATATGAGATCTTAGTTCCCTGACCAGGGATGAACCCATGCCCCTTGCATTGGCAGCTGGAGTTTTAACCATTGGACCATCAGAGAAGTCTCTGCTTTTAGTTTTTGTAGCTGCACTAGACAGGGGCAAGACGTAGAGAGGGTTTGGGTGTCACTCCTGAGTAAACATGAGAAATGAGACCCAGGACCCAGGTGGAAAGGCTGGCCATGGACCAGAGCATGAGCCCATTTGGTTCATGAGTCACATGGGAAAGCCATCATCTTCCCAGTGCTGAAATGACACGAGCATTCCTCCCATGCAGGAGTCCAACATGACACCCAGAAATGTTAAGGCAATAAAACATCAACAGATACAAGAATGAAACTTAAAATTAAGTAGAAATTCAAAACTGAAATCCCAACAAAGACTATGATAAAAACAGTACCACCAAACCACACTTGCTGCTGCTAAGTCGCTTCAGTCGTGTCTGACTCTGCGTGACCCCATAGATGGCAGCCCACCAGGCTCCCCCGTCCCTGGGATTCTCCAGGCAAGAACACTGGAGTGGGTTGCCATTTCCTTCTCCAGAGCATGAAAGTGAAAGTGAAAGTGAAGTCACTCAGTCGTGTCCGACTCAGTGACCCCACGGACTGCAGCCTACCAGGCTCCTCTGTCCATGGGATTTTCCAGGCAAGAGTACTGGAGTGGGTCGCCATTGCCTTCTCCGAAACCACACTTAATGGCAGATAAATATTCCATGATAATAAAACAAACTAAAAATAAAGGATAAAAGGGATACAAGATATATGAGGTGTAAGACTGAGTCCCAAATACAACCTTTGAGATGAAGAGTTGGCAGATGCACCATGGGTATTTCTGTGAAAAAAGAAATATAAAGTTGAGTAAAATGTTGACAGCTGTTATCATTTTTTTCCTCCATTAAACACACACAGGTTTGTCTCTTTTGAGCTGCTAATTTTAGGCTCAAGGCATGATTTTAAGCTACTGCTGTATTGATTTCCTGTTGCCGCTGTAGCAAATTGCCACAAGCTACGTGGCTTAAAGGAACACATACTTGTTATTGTGGTTCTGAGGATCCAAAGTCCCAAATGCGTCTCATTGGCTTCAAATCACGATGTCAGCAGGATGCTGTTCCTTCTGGAGGCTTCCTTCCTTCTCACGCTTAGAAGCTGCCTGCCCTCCTTGGCTTATGGCCTCTGCACATCAGTGTGAGCTGATGAGAGGCTGGTTTAGCCTCTCAGCATGCATCTCTGACACTGGTCTGCATCCCTCCTCCACTTCTAAGGCTCCTTGTAATGAGATGGCATTGTGCACAGCCATATACTCCACGTCATTTCCCTATCTTAAGGCCAGATGATGAGGTACCTTAATTCCACCTGTGCTGCAATTCTTTCTTGTCACGTGTCTGCCCTTTCAGGCTACTGAAACAGAAACACGATAGGCCAGGTGGCTCTTTTTTTGCACTTTGTTTTTTAACTGAAGGATGATTGCTTTACAGAATTTCGTGGTTTTCTGTCATAGAAAAACAAGAATCATCCATGGGTTCACCCATGCCCCCTCCCTCCCGAAACTTCATCCCGTTTCCTTCCCCATCCCACCTTTCTAGCTGGTCTCAGAGCCCCTGTTTGAGTTCCCTGAGTCACACAGCAAATTCCTGCTGGCTATCTATTTTACATGTGGTATTGTAATAGGTGGCTTACCAACAATAGACCCTTATTTCTCAGTTTTGAAGGCTGGGAGCTCCACGATCAAGATAGAGCAGGTGGCTGGTGGACGTTGGTCTTCTCCCTGTGTCCTCAGAGGGCACAAGGGGTGAGGCATCTCTCTGGGGTCTCTTTCATAAAGGCCCTCATTACACCCAGGAGGGTCCCACCCTCATGACCAAATCATCTCCCAAAGGCCCTGTCTCCTAACACCATCCCCTTGGTGACCTCAGCTTGCACTGAGGAAAGAGTTAGAGCAAAGACCAGAGAGCTGCTCACACGTACAGCATGCACCAGCAAGGCTCTTGGTTTAACTAGCAAACCCTCTGAAGAAACTGCAAGCAGGCTGAGGTCATCATGCTCGCCCCGCCCCCTGCGGTCTCTGTGTTCTGTGCTGTGTTGTCTTCATTGAATTGTGCTTTGCACAGGACTTGTTTTTCCATAGCATCTAGTTGTATCATATCATGTACACACAGAGAGACATGCTTTGTTCATGTCAACTCTGTCATTCAGTTGATGACAATTTGTGAAGCAATATCTCGTCTCAATGCCCAGCACATACCAGAATAGGACAAGTCCATGTCTATAGAGATCTTATAGCCCAAAAGGAAATCAGAAGTGTATCCAGTGTGCACAAGGCAGGTATAAGAAGCAGAAACCAAATGGAAGTGAGGGCGGCAGGGGGACAGGGGAGGGGAGTTTCCTCCTGGAGTGGGGGTGGGGGCTTTCCTATGGGACTGGTGTGCTGGTGATTTTGGACCCCTGGGGTTCATGTTTGAGGGGAGACGTGGGGCAGGACAGGGTGCCCTGGGCTGGGAAGCAGGAAGGACAGTAGACAGAGGGGCTGGGGCAGGTCAGGCCCCCAAGGAACAGGGGTTCACACCCGTGGGAGCACAGAGCACCCCACCACGATTCCGCGATGGTTCGTGCGGGGAGCTCAGATAGTATCCTCAGGGATTTCGGAATTCGCCTGGGATCAGACACCACACAACAACCTCAGTGACCAGTGGGCAAGATTCTTTAACTTTGAACAAAATTTATTCTGGTTTAAATTTTAGACATTCTGTCGAAGGGCACAGTTTCTGTCTCCGCTTAGGTCCCGGCCGCATCTTCGTCGTCTTCTACCACGACCTGCAGCATTTTATTGGGCGCCCGAAACAGGTGCCAATCTGTCTCATGTGTCCAGGGCACCTGATCGGAAAACAGACGCCTCTCTTCCTATGGCAGCTTAGAGGACCACTTATTCCTTGAGTAAATCATAAAAAGAGAACAAAGAGGCAAAAACATGTCAGCAGGAAAGCGGCATCTCAAGAAGGCCAGCTGTGTCCCCTCTGAGCAAGGCCCTGGGGCTTTCTGTGCTGAGATGTGGACACGGCCTCATGACAACAAGATATGAGTCCAGGACCCCGTAGACCAGCTTCCAGACAGACACTGACCGTGCCCAGGCTCTGGTGGACCCTCACGTTTCCAGAACCAGAGGTTGAGGGACTGGGGTGTGAGGACCCCAGTTGTGTGCGGGGTCAGCTCCACCATGAGGGCAAAGACTGGGAAGCTCTGCTACATCCACCTTCCCACCAGGAGTCAGAAGCCCCCCCACGGGTTCTATTTTCACCGTTTAGTTTTCCAACTCATGGAGTCAGTCAAGTAGCAGAGCTGAGATCGGAGGAAAAGATGCAGCTAAAAGTGTAAGAACCGTTTAAAGAGAACTTACTCTCAAAGCAACTTACAGCTGACAGTGACAATGGTTCAGAAAAAAAAAAGTTTTGTATCCTGGTCTCTACTGACTCAGAACACTCTCAGCGCTGGTGCCAGTCAGCCCCTCTCCTCCTCCCTTTGTGGTTTCCTCCCAACCAGAGGCCTTCACGTCCTCTCACACGCCTGACCAGGGGCCTTCCAGTCTTCCTCACAGGCCTTTTTCCTCTTGACCACAAGGCACTGCTGGTCCCTCTCTAGTTCCCCATCCAGGGATTGAACCCACGCCCCAGGCACTGAGAGGCCACATTCCTTACACCCCTGTCCTCTCTTCCTGCCATTGTGCTAAGAGTTGGGTTACAGTCATAAACAACACTGATTAAACAAGGCCTTTTCAACTTGATTTTGACATCTAATCAATTGTCTCAGGTCTCAGTCTCCGCAGCCTCTCCCTCCCTCCCTCTCTCCCTCCCTCCTTCCTTCCTACCTATTTTCATCCTATTTCAGGAAATATCAAGGGTAAGATGAAAATCAGACAGCCGATCCTGCACACTGCTTTGGATGTGCTGCCTCCCATCTATGGAGCGATGGGAGCATCAGCGACGTGTCCTAGAGGACCTTCCTGCTGAGGAGACTGAGCACGGAGCATCCCAAGGGCAGCTCCTGAAGCCCATGCTCGGGCTGACTCTCCTCTGGACTTCTCTGGTCCCCTAGAGCTGCCACCCTTCAGATAGAGAGTTTTATAAAGCGACATTCTGTGCTTCTGTCATGGGACAAAATCAAATTTCTTGCTTTTTTGAAAAGAAAAAAAGGAGAGTCACTTAACTGAGGCATCTTTTGTTTACTCCTCATGAAACCAATGAGGAGACAGGCTCAGAAGCTTTGACTCACTACAATGGCTTAGAAACAACCAGGAATTTTGCAGGGCAGTTCTCAGCCCCCTCTTCCTTCTGAAGGACTCAGTGCTGGCTTCTCAGAAGCATCAAATATGGTGGGTTTAGTCTGACCATGTGTAGATGGGGGTAGCAGGACAGAAGGAGGTAGAAACAGGAGAGAGAGCCTGCGGCTCCCCCCGGGGCTGCCATGAGCTCACCTGACCCAGCAAACAGGACCAGGAAGAGGAGCCCGAGGAGCAGGTGATGGAGCCTCATGCTGGCGTCCCGAGCTCTACGGCTGACAATGGAGAAGAGGCTGCGCTTGCTGCTTTATAAAGGTCCCAGGTTCTGGGAGGAATTCTGCACTGGCTGTGGTTTGGTTATTAGGAACTGGTTAACTAAGCCTCTTCCCTGTGTGTCATGGGAGTGTCCTTTATAGCACAAAGCAGGGGCAGTCACTTGTATGCTAATGAGGCTGTGGAAAGGCCAGGAAAAGCTTTCCTGCTGCCCTTTTAACCACAAACTTCTCCCTGGCAGTCAGTTCAGCTGATGGGCAGGGGTGTGGCAAGGGGCACAGGCTTGCCTGTTTCCCCAGGCAGGGGCACAGACTTCTTGCTGCACCTTTGCTTACATGCTCCCCAGCCCCACCCTCACCCTTCCAGGGCTTTGAATCTGCCCACTGTTTTCCTGTGGAGAAGGAAATGGCACCCCCCTCCAGTACTCTTGCCTGGAAAATTCCATGGATGGAGGAGCCTGGTGGGCTACAGTTCATGGGGTTGCAGAGAGTCAGACATGACTGGGAGACTTCACTTTCTTTATTTCTATAGTTCCTTTTGGGTTTGAAGAAGCACGAGCTGGAATCAAATTGCAGGGGAAAATATCAATAACCTCAAATATGCAGATGACACCACCGTAACAGCAGAAAGTGAAGAGGAACTAAAAAGCCTCTTGATGAAACTGAAAGAGGAGAGTGCAAAAGTTGGCTTAAAGCTCAACATACAGAAAACTAAGATCATGGCATCCGGTCCCATCACTTCATGGAAGATAGATGTGGAAACAATGGAAACAGTGTCAGACTTTATTTTTTGGTGCTCCAAAATCACAGCAGATGGTGATTGCAGCTGTGAAATTAAAAGATGCTTATTCCTTGAAAGGAAAGTTATGACCAACCTAGATAGCATTTGCAAAGCAGAGATATTACTTTGCCAACAAAAGTCCATCTAGTCAAGGCTATGTTTTTTCCAGTGGTCATGTATGGATGTTAGAGTTGGACTGTGAAGAAAACTGAGTGCTGAAGAATTGATGCTTTTGAACTGTGGTGTTGGAGAAGACTCTTGAGAGTCCCTTGGATTGCAAGGAGATCCAACCAGTCCATCCTAAAGGAGATCAGTCCTGGATGATTTTTGGAAGGACTGATGCTGAGACTGAAACTCCAATCCTTTGGCCATGTCATGTGAAGAGTTGATTCACTGAAAAAGACCCTGATGCTGGGAGGGATTGGGGGCAGGAGGAGAAGGGGATGACAGAGGATGTGATGGCTGGATGGCATCACTGACTCGATGGACATGAGTCTCAGTGAACTCAGAGAGTTGGTGATGGACAGGGAGGCCTGGCGTGTTGCAATTCATGGGGTCGCAAAGAGTCGGACACGACTAAGCAACTGAACTGAACTGATAGTTCCTTTTGGAGAAGGAAATGGCAACCGGCTCCAGTGTTCTTGCCTGGTGAGTCCCACATGGACTGAGGGGCCTGGTGGGCTGCAGTCTAAGAGGTTGCAGAGAGTCAGACACGACTAAGCAACTAACACATACACTATTTCCATGAAAGGCTGTTTCAGGCCCAAAAGGGTCTAACTCGATCAGAGGCAGTTTCACTCCCTGGGCAAGACTTGCTGACTCCCAGCATCTGCAGAGACAGCCACGCTCTTTCTTTCTGGCCCCTGGTGCACTGAGGGAAGAGACCCAGTGGTCCCGACCTGATCCCCACACAGGCTAGCCACAGTCACCGCCAAAATCTTGGTTTTCTTTGTCCACCAGAGCTGAATAAAAATTGTGGAGGCAGAGTTTGGAGGTAACAGAAAGATGGCTTTAATCATTAAGCCGGCAGAAGGGAGAACACGATAGGGCCCTGCCTCAAGGAGACTGTCTCCCCTCCATCGGGAATCCAGGGGATCATACAGTCAGGGCTTACAGTCAGGGCTTGGAGATACGGGACAAAAGGTGTAGGGGTCCTGACTTCTCTCTTTTGCACTGTTGGGAAACAGTCAATAGGCCAGTGTCAGGTAGCTAGGTATTTGGGTCTAGCAGTTGGTCCCGGTGGTTGGGTCCCATTGTCCTTTGGGGATTTCCTGGTGACTTTCTTCCTGTAATACAAAAGGGGGAAAGCAAACCACTATGGGGTGGCTTCCAAAGAGAGTGGACCATAAAGTTAAGCATCAACATGAGGTAACATAGAGCAAAGGAAGGGAAAAACAAACTAAAAGGGGGGGTTTATCATGCGATAAAGTTAAGTATCAGGATGTAGCTAGAATAAGTTAAAGGTTAATAGATGCAGAATGTGGCTCCTGCAGAAATGGAGAGCCATAGGTGTCAGGAATAGTTCGCATAATAGTTTAGTCTTCTGCGAAGAAGAAACTTGGTTATCAATACAGAATGTAGGTTAGGAACAGTTAAAGTGGAGAAAGACACAAAAGGGAAAAAAGAAAGAAAGAGGGGGAAAAAAACTTTTATTAATTCTCTGCAACACCATCACAAACCTGTCTCATGAAATCTCAGTGGGACACATGATGGGCAGATGGGTGCTCTGTTTCCCTTCATCAGAGACAGAGTGGGAGGATGACGCTGCCACTAAATGCATCACCCAGCCTAGTATCACGAAGCAGGCCCAGCAGTGGGGACCCCTTCACTGGGTTGAGGGGGACCTGCATCACCAAGTAACATTCCTCACTTAGTAACACATCCGTCCATCTCAGTGTTGGAGAGACACTGACTTGGCTTTTCAGAAACGCTAAATCTCAGGATGGAACTTGCCATGCAGCTCTGAGTAGAACTCCAAGCACTTTAGAAATGTGGGGACCCAGGAGGACCCCATCTTGAAGGAGCCCCTGGAGCTTCAGTCCTGTTCAGGTCCCCCGCTGTGGCTCAGAGTCTGGCATCTGAGACTCGGCAAAGACATGGAGACTGCCTCGAGAGACAAAATCCCTGGCTGGCACCCAGGCATAGGATTTTTCTGATGGAAAATAAATTGTCTTCATCACAGTTCCTTCTCAGATCAGATCAGATCAGTCGCTCAGTCGTGTCCGACTCTTTGCGACCCCATGAATCGCAGCACGCCAGGCCTCCCTGTCCATCACCAACTCCCGGAGTTCACTCAGACTCACATCCATCGAGTCGGTGATGCTATCCAGCCATCTCATCCTCTGTCGTCCCCTTCTCCTCTTGCCCCTGATGCCTCCCAGCATCAGAGTCTTTTCCAATGAGTCAACTCTTCACATGAGGTGGCCAAAATACTGGAGTTTCAGCTTTAGCATCATTCCTTCCAAAGAAATCCCAGGGCTGATCTCCTTTAGAACGGACTGGTTGGTTCTCTTTGCAGTCCAAGAGACTCTCAAGAGTCTTCTCCAATACCACAGTTCAAAAGCATCCATTCTTCAGTGCTCAGCCTTCTTCACAGTCCAACTCGCACATCCATATATGACCACAGGAAAAACCATAGCCTTGACTAGACGAACCTTTGTTGGCAAAGTAATGTCTCTGCTTTTGAATATGCTATCTAGGTTGGTCATAACTTTCCTTTCAAGGCGTAAGCATCTTTTAATTTCATGGCTGCAGTCACCATCTGCAGTGATTTTGGAGCCCAGAAATATAAAGTCTGACACTGATTCCACTCTTTCCCCATCTATTTCCCATGAAGTGGTGGGACCAGATGCCATGATCTTTGTTTTCTGAATGTTGAGCTTTAAGTCAACTTTTTCACTCTCCACTTTCACTTTCATCAAGAGGCTTTTGAGTTCCTCTTCATTTTCTGCCATAAGGGTGGTGTCATCTGCATATCTGAGGTTATTGATATTTCTCCCAGCAATCTTGATTCCAGG
This sequence comes from Bubalus bubalis, assembly GCF_019923935.1. Lineage (NCBI taxonomy): Eukaryota > Metazoa > Chordata > Mammalia > Artiodactyla > Bovidae > Bubalus > Bubalus bubalis. Next base: position 38,542,218 of record NC_059157.1, read on the forward strand.
TTGTGTTTCTTTCATTCCTGCATTTCTCATGATGTACTCTGCATAGAAGTTAAATAAACAGGGTGACAATATACAGCCTTGACGTACTCCTTTTCCTATTTGGAACCAGTCTGTTGTTCCATGTTCAGTTCTAACTGTTGCTTCCTGACCTGCATACAAATTACTCAAGAGGCAGATCAGGTGGTCTGGTATTCCCATCTCTTTCAGAATTTTCCACAGTTTATTGTGATCCACACAGTCAAAGGCTTTGGCATAGTCAATAAAGCAGAAATAGATGTTTTTCTGGAACTCTCTTGCTTTTTCTATGATCCAGTGGATGTTGGCAATTTGATCTCTGGTTCCTCTGCCTTTTCTAAAACCAGCTTGAACATGAGGAAGTTCCCGGTTCACATATTGCTGAAGCCTGGCTTGGAGAATTTTGAGCATGACTTTACTAGCCTGTGAGATGAGTGCAATTGTGCAGTACTTTGAGCATGCTTTGGCATTTCCTTTCTTTGGGATTGGAATGAAAACTGCCCTTTTCCAGTCCTGTGGCTCCTGCTGAGTTTCCAAATTTGCTGGCATATTGAGTGCAGCACTTTCACAGCATCATCTTTCAGGATTTGGAATAGCTCAACTGGAATTCCATCACCTCCACTAGCTTTGTTCGTAGTGATGCTTTCTAAGGCCCACTTGACTTCACATTCCAGGATTTCTGGCTCTAGGTCAGTGATCACACCATCGTGATTATCTGGGTCGTGAACATATTTCTGTACAGTTCTTCTGTGTATTCTTGCCATCTCTTCTTAATATCTTCTGCTTCTGTTAGGTCCATACCATTTCTGTCCTATATCAAGCTCATCTTTGCATGAAATGTTCCTTTGGTATCTCTGATTTTCTTGAAGAGATCCCTAACTTTCCCATTCTGTTGTTTTCCTCTATTTCTTTGCATTGATCGCTGAAGAAGGCTTTCTTATAATTTCTTGCTGTTCTTTGGAACTCTGCATTCAGCTGTTTATATCTTTCCTTACCCCTCTCTATATCTGGTCCTTGTCCTAAAAGTTACTTGATTGTGCTGTGCTTAGTTACTCAGGCATGTCTGACCCTTTGTGACCCCATAGACTGTAGCCTGCCTGGCTCCTCTCTCCATGGGGATTCTCCAGGCAAGAATACTGGAGTGGGTTGCCATGACCTCCTCCAGTGCATCTTCCCAAACCAGGGATCAAACCAGGTCTCCCGCATTGGAGGCAGATTCTTTACCATCTGAGCCACCAGGAAGCCTGTCAATTAACCAATACAGCCTACCATGTTTTCTTTAAATTAATGTTTCCATAGCATATCTGTTGGCTCAACAGTAAAGAATCTGCCTGAGATGCAGCAGATGCAGAGACATGGTTTTGATCCCTGGGTCGGGGAGATTCCCCAGAGGAGGGCATGGCAACACACGGCAGTAATCTTGACTGGATGATTCCATGGGGGTCTCAAGAGTGTTGGACATGACTGAGGGTCTAAACAATGACCACAGCAGATCTGTTTCCATCCTTTCATTTTAAATCCACTTGCCTTTTTATTTGATGTCTCAAGTGGATTTTTTATAGTTAGCTTATATCTGATTCTTGTTTTTGTTGTTGTTTTTTTTTTTTACTGAAAGGACCATCTGTCTCCTTAAGATAGTGTCTAGAATCTTAGCATCACACTTTATCCCATCAAGGTGAACCAAAATTCCATCTAGTATCATAGACTTCACTTTTCAGAACAGTTTTAGAATTGAATAAAAAGCACAGAGTTTTTAGGCAGGCTACAGTCCACAAAGGGTCAGCACCTCCACAGTCCACAGAGTAGCAGAGTTGGAAACAACTGCAGCGACTTAGCACACAGGCACACACCCCTGATCCCGACGCCCACTGCTGGTTTTCTGTCCAGAAGTGAAGATGCCTGCACTCTCTGAACTTTGACCCCACTCTCTTCAACTCAACTCAAGAATTGTTGGTCTGTTTCGGTTCTTGTTGCCTGAGCTTTAGGCCTGGAAATCTGTAGAGGCTGGAGATGTCAGAAGTCTCACTTCACTTGTTTTCTTTTCTTTTTTTATAAATGGTTAAGCACATAATATTTAATTACCTAATTCATTTATTTGGCTGCCTTGGGCCTTAGTAATGGCAGGCAGGATCTTAGTTGCAACATGTGGGATCTAGTTCCCTGACCAGGGGTGGACCCAGGCCCCCTTGTGTTGGGAGCACAGAATCCCAGCCACCAGACTGCCAGGGAAGTCCCTCACCTCACTTGTTTTCTTCTCTCCTCAATTACGGTCCTGGACTGCTTGTGCCAGAGTCTGAATCAGTAGTTTCACAGGTTTTGCCTGGTTCCTTAGGTGTGTACTGTAGGAGGGCAGTATACAGTCCCATCACAGTCCTTCTTTTTTTAAAATGCTGAATTGTGGGGTCCAAGCTCTTGTCTTTGAGGGTGTGCCCTTTGTTCCTGAGATAATATGGTAACCCTGAATATACTCAGGTAAACAACTCCCCTCACCTTGGCAAGATTCCTGTTCTCTCCTGGACCTGCATGTTCCTGAATGATGCCCCTTGCTTTAGTTCCTGCTGAAGATCCCAGTCCCCTCGAGCTTTCCTTTTATTTTCCTGCATGTTTCAGGGGCAGTGATGCAGGTTCTATGAGCAGGTTTCCGTCACTCTGGCTCCTTTTGCTTCCCTCCCTTTCCCTCCCCTCCTCTTTCTCACCCTCTTTCTATATCCTCAGCCTGTCTTATCTTGTGGAGGGGAAACTGCTAAAGGAGAGGTAACCCGGCTTCAAGCTTGTGTAGACGGTGGTTCCAGTGAGCTACCTGTAGCACCTCATTTATTTTACCCAGCAGATTCAGGCAGGAGGTAAGAGCTTAGAAGGGAGCTCTGTCTACTTTGCTCAGAGGGGCTCGGGGGTGGAGGTCTCTTCTGATGGACCATGGGAGAAGGAAGCAATGGACACCACGTGGCCGCCAGTCGGGGGGGCTTCCCAGAGACCCGCCATCATCACCCAGGGTCTCTGCGGAAGCTCTTCCCTGAGCCCTGCTCTCCCCAGGAGTTGCTGCGCCCTGAGCCTCCCCGGACTCCCCAGTCCTCTGCCAACCTCCAACCCCACTCCTGGCTTCACGGCCCTGGCATTTGGGCCCACCCTTCTTGCTCTGTGGTCTTAGCTTCTGTTCATTTTGCCCACCAGCTGTTTCTCTGTGTGTCAGTTATTGCAGGGTTGCAAAAACACGTGGTCCACATCATGCTAACGCAACTTCAGCTGCAGTCTGTGGCCAGTTTTGGTGAAGAAACTTTGAAATTTTCCAAGGCTGTCTTGCGTCTCTGTTTGTAGGGGGGGAGGTGGTGGTGGGGAGCTGCGGCATGAAGTTTCAAAAGGTTCTGCAACCTGGGAAACGTTACTTCAGAGTGTAGACACCCACAGCCCATCCCTGAGGGGCTTTCTGGGGAGAGCCTCCCATCTTTTTCTTCTTCACTTGTCCACATTTGGTTGTGAGTCAGTCAGGGTTCTCCACAGAAATAACCCATTTCTTTAAGGAATCATCTCACACCATTATGAAGGTAAGTCCCAAAACAAACAAACATTTTGGCAAGTCCGTAAAGAAACAAACAAAAACATCCAGTGCCAGTGAGGTAGACCAGCAGGACTCAGGGAGGAGCTAATCAGATCAGATCAGATCAATCGCTCAGTCGTGTCCGACTCTTTGCGACCCCATGAATTGCAGCACTCCAGGCCTCCCTGTCCATTACCAACTCCCGGAGTTCACTCAGACTCACGTTCATTGAGTCAGTGATGCCATCCAGCCATCTCATCCTCTGTCGCCCCCTTCTCCTCTTGCCCCAAATCCCTGCCAGCATCAGAGTCTTTTCCAATGGGTCAACTCTTAGCTTGAGGTGGCCAAAATATTGGACTTTCAACTTTAGCATTATTCCTTCCAAAGAAATCCCAGGGCTGATCTGCTTCAGAATGGACTGATTGGATCTCCTGCTGTCCAAAGGACTCTCAAGGGTCTTCTCCAACTCCACAGTTCAAAAGCATCAATTCTTTGGCACTCAGCTCTCTTCACAGTCCAACTCTCACATCCATACATGACCACTGGAAAATCCATAGCCTTGACTAGATGGACCTTTGTTGGCAAAGTAATGTCTCTGCTTTTGAATATGCTATCTAGGTTGGTCATAACTTTCCTTCCAAGGAGTAAGCGTCTTTTAATTTCATGGCTGAAGCCACCATCTGCAGTGATTTGGGAGCCAAAAAAAAAATAGTCTGACACTGTTTCCACTGTTTCCCCGTTTATTTCCCATGAAGTGATGGAACCAGATGCCATGATCTTAGTTTTCTGAATGTAGAGGTTTAAGCCAACTTTTTCACTCTCCTCTTTGACCTTCATCAAGAGGCTTTTTAGTTCCTCTTCACTTTCTGCCATAAGGGTGGTGTCATCTGCATATCTGAGGTTATTGATATTTCTCCTGGCAATCTTGATTCCAGCTTGTGCTTCTTCCAGCCCAGCATTTCTCATGATGTACTCTATATATAAGTTAAACGAGCAGGGTGACAATAGACAGCCTTGACGTACCCCTTTTCCTATTTGGAACCATTCTGTTGTTCCATATCCAGTTCTAACTGTTGCTTCCTGATCTGCATGTAGTTTCTCAAGAGGCAGGTCATGTGGTCTGGTATTCCCATCTCTTTCAGAAATTTCTACATCCTAGTATAGCCTATATAAATAAACAAAACAAAAATTGGTGTGTTTTAGGGATCTATGGTTTGCTGCACAGCAGATTTTTTTTTTTTTTTTTTTGCTTTTAAGGAAGCTGATGATGCAGTTTTATGTGCAAGACCAGGCATGACTTTTTATAGAAGGGCATTTCCAAAAGGGGGCAGGGGGCCATGGTGAGTTTCAAGGGAGTTTCTTGCCATGGTTCCTCACCAGTTGGAAAATGGTCCTTGTCAGGAGTTGCACAATTGCAGTGCCTTATTTTTCCTTGGCAAGGTCTAAAGATGACTCCTTTGCAGCTATGTTAATCCTGGAGATAGCACCCAGGGGCATCTCTGTACATCAGGGAAGGATCCTGTTGCCTCAGCAAGGAGGTCACACACCCAAGACACCATGGGGTGGCTCACCAGAAACCAGAGATAAGTTCATATAGGATAGAGGGAAGGGTTATTTTTAGGTCAAGTCTACATGAACTGTTAGTTTTCCCAGGTTCAAAGCCAAACAAGGCCATGTGGATCGTGGTTCCTTCATGCCTGGGCTGAGAGGTAACTCATGGATTCATTCTTTAAAGGGAAGATAAATGCTGTGTCCCCAAACCCTTAACCTGTGAGTAGGAAATTGAGGCAGGCTCTTTCCAGCAAAGCGCCTCAGTTCCTCAGGTAAGAAGGGGAGTCCCAGTCCTACAGATAAGGTTTTGAAGAGCAAAGCCCTTTACATCTACGACTCCACAAACAGGTGTTCTCAGCACAGAGCCCTGGGTGTTAATGGGCAGAGGCCGTTGTCCCCAGTTCCCTTCTCCTATGGACGGGGCGGGCGCCATGGCTTCTGACAGTCATGTGGGGACCTGCCCTCAGAAGGGGACCAGGGCTGGGTCTAATGCTGTGCTCCCCCACTGACACTTTTACTAGTTTCTTCTTTGAACTTGTCCCACAATTATATTTTGCGATGAGCCTTGCTCAGTAGCTGGCCAATTTTATTCAAATTACCTCTTTGAGTTCCCCTAAACAAACCCGCAAGGTAGGTATGCCACAAGGTTTATACAAGATGGTCCCGAGGACTAGAAAGCCATGTCTGAGGCCACAGGCAAAACTGAGTTAAAAAGTCGATTAAAATTGGCTGCAAATCCAACAAAAAGATGTGTCCAAGGCCGCAGTCTACTAAGTTGCAGTGATGTAACTTCGAGCAAATCGACCTCTCTTCCAGTGTTCCTGCCTGCCTCCTGCAGTCACCACAGTGTCCTGAGAGCTCTACCATGACATTCTCCTATAACGCGAAACCTTGAATAGCGCTGTCAAATGCCAGCCCTCTGGTACTAATGAGACCGGAATTGGTGGGGCACAACCTTTAAAAGAATGACAGGAACTTCCCTGGTGCTCCAGTGGTTAGGAATCTGCCTTGCAGCGCAGGGGATGTGGATTCAGTCTCTGGCCTGAGCACTAGGATTCCACATGAAAGAAAGAAAGTGAAGTCGCTCAGTTGTGTCCGACTCTTTGCGACCCCATGGACCTTGGGCCACCATGCTCCTCTGTCTATGGAATTTTCCAGGCAAGAATACTGCAGTGGGTTGCCATTTCCTTCTCCACATGCTATGAGGCAACTAAGCCAGTGTGCTGAGATGAATATCCTGCATACCGCAACTAAGACCTGAAGTAAATATATTTTTTTAAACCCCTTTGTAACACGGCAGCTAGGTGACACACCCAGAGGCGCCTTGACAATTCCAAGGCTGACCATAAAGGTCAAAAAGGAGGTGCTGACCCAGTTCCTGGAAATCCCAACCCTTTCCACAAAATAGCTGGAATACTCCTCCCACTCATTAGCCTATGAAATGACCCACCCTTATAAACACTGACAGCCCCATACCCTGGTGCTGCGCTTGCCTTCCAAGATGGCCCACACTCTCCGTGTAGCGTGTTTCCTCCCTGGATTGACCTTCCTTCACCATGACTCGCTCTTGAGTCCCACCTGTGCGAAGCCAAGTCCCCACATTCGGCGGCCATCCCAGGGACTCAGACGTGACCTGGGATGCAACCATCCTCTCTCACCCCACTCTCTTTCCCGCAACACTGCTGCCATCTCCCCCAGCCTCAGAGATCACTGGAGTGTTAAAAGAGCATCGTCTTTTCAGTTTGCTCATTGTTTCCTTTGCTGTACAGAAGCATTTCAGTTTGATGGATCCTACCATTTCGCTTTGTTTTTGTGGCTTGTGCTTTTGGTGTCAAGCTCAAAACCATCCTTGTGGAGGAGACCCATGCCAAAGAACTTTTCTCCTATGCTTTCTTTTAGGAGTTTAGTGGTTTTTGTAAACCTTTAATCTATCTTGCATTGAATTTTGTGTATGGTATAAGAGATCTTACTTGCTCAACCAGGGATGGAACCTGTGCCCCCGGCATGAAAACTTGGAATCTTAACCACTGGATTGTCAGGGAAATTCCAATTGTAACTGCTAATTTGTCTCTCTCTCCGATTATTCCTATAAGTTTTCTTTAAGAATTTTAAAATTCCTTTGCTAAGTACATTCTGATTCAGTATTCATATGTATTCTTGACGAATTAAACATTTTATCATTAGGATACATACCAGCTCTCTATATCTGGTTCTTGTCCTAAAAGTTACTTGATTGTGCTGTGTTTAGTCACTCAGGCATGTCTGACCCTTTGTGACCACATAGACTGTAGCCTGACTAGCTCCTCTGTCCATGGGGATTCTGTAGGCAAGAATACTAGAGTGGGTTGCCATGACCTCCTCCAGTGCATCTTCCCAAAACAGGGATCAAACCAGGTCTCCCGCATTGGAGGCAGATTCTTTACCATCTGAGCCACCAGGAAGCCTGTCAATTAACCAATACAGCCTACCATGTTTTCTTTAAATTAATGTTTCCATAGCATATCTGTCAGCTCAACAGTAAAGAATTTGCCTGAGATGCAGGAGATGAAGAGACATGGTTTTGATCCCTGGGTCGGGGAGATTCCCCAGAGGAGGGCATGGCAACACAATGCAGTAATTTTGACTGGATGATTCCATGGGGGTCTCAAGAGTGTTGGACACGACTGAGGGTCTAAATAATGACAACAGCAGATCTGTTTCCATCCTTTCATTTTAAATCCACTTGCCTTTATATTTGATGTCTCAAGTGGGTTTTTTATAGTTAGTTTATATCTGATTCTTGTTTTTGTTGTTGTTGTTTTTTTACTGAAAGGACCATCTGTCTCCTTAAGATAGTGTCTAGAATCTTAGCATCACACTTTATCCCATCAAGGTGAAACAAAATTCCATTTAGTTATCACAGACTTCATTTTTCAGAGCCGTTTTAGAATTGAATGAAAAGCACAGATTTTTAGGCAGGCTACACAGGCAGGCTACAGTCCACAAAGGGTCAGCACCTCCACAGTCCACAGAGTAGCAGAGTTGGACACAACTGCAGCGACTTAGCACACAGGCACACACCCCTGATCCTGACGCCCACTGCTGGTTTTCTGTCCAGAAGTGAAGATGCCTGCACTCTCTGAACTTTGACCCCACTCTCTTCAACTCAACTCAAGAACTGTTGGTCTGTTTGGGTTCTTGTTGCCTGAGCTTTAGGCCTGGAAATCTGTAGAGGCTGGAGATGTCAGAAGTCTCACTTCACTTGTTTTCTTTTCTTTTTTTATAAATGATTAAGCACATAATATTTATTAAGCTAATTCATTAATTTGGCTGCCTTGGACCTTAGTAATGGCAGGCAGGATCTTAGTTGCAGCATGTGGGATCTAGTTCCCTGACCAGGGGTGGACCCAGGCCCCTTGCGTCGGGAGCACCGAATCCAAGCCACCAGACTGCCAGGGAAGTCCCTCACCTCACTTGTTTTCTTCTCTCCTCAATTATGGTCCTGGACTGCTTGTGCCAGAGTCTGAATCAGTAGTTTCACAGGTTTTGCCTGGTTCCTTAGGTGTGTACTGTAGGAGGGCAGTATACAGTCCCATCACAGTCCTTCTTTTTTTAAAATGCTGAATTGTGGGGTCCAAGCTCTTGTCTTTGAGGGTGTGCCCTTTGTTCCTGAGATAATATTGTAACCCTGAATATACTCAGGTAAACAACTCCCCTCACCTTGGCAAGATTCCTGTTCTCTCCTGGACCTGCATGTTCCTGAATGATGCCCCTTGCTTTAGTTCCTGCTGAAGATCCCAATCCCTTCGAGCTTTCCTGTTATTTTCCTGCATGTTTCAGGGGCAGTGATGCAGGTTCTCTGAGCAGGTTTCCGTCACTCTGGCTCCTTTTGCTTCCCTCCCTTTCCCTCCCCTCCTCTTTCTCACCCTCTTTCTATATCCTCAGCCTGTCTCATCTTGTGGAGAGGAAACTGCTAAAGGAGAGGTAACCCGGCTTCAAGCTTGTGTAGACGGTGGTTCCAGTGAGCTCCCTGTAGCACCTCATTTATTTTACCCAGCAGATTCAGGCAGGAGGTAAGACCTTAGAAGGGAGCTCTGTCTACTTTGCTCAGAGGGGCTCGGGGGTGGAGGTCTCTTCTGATAGACCATGGGAGGAAGGAAGCAATGGACACCACGTGGCCGCCAGTCGGGGGGGCTTCCCAGAGACCCGCCATCATCACCCAGGGTCTCCGCACGGAAGCTCTTCTCTGAGCCCTGCGCTCGCCGGGAGTGGCTGCCCCCCGAGCCTCCCTGGACTCCCCTGTCCTCTGCCCACCCCCAACCCCACTCCTGGCTTCCCAGCCCTGGCATTTGGGGCTGCCCTTCTTGTTCATGTTTCTTAGCTTCTGTTCATTTCTCCCACCAGCTGTGTCTCTGTGTCAGTTATTGCAGGGTTGCAAAAATACATGGTCCACATCATCTAAGGGAACTTCAGCTGCAGTTTGTGGCCAGTTTTGGTGAAGAAACTTTGAAATTTTCCAAGACTGTCTTGTATCTGTGTGTGTGGCGGGTGAAGGGGCGACGGGGGTGGTGTGTTCTCAAAAGGTTCTGCAACCCAGGAAAAGTTACTTCAGCGTGTAGACACCCACAGCCCATCCCTGTGGGGCTTTCTGGGGGTGTTTCCATCTTTTTCCTCTTCACTTGTCCACATTTGGTTGTGAGCCAGTCAGGGTTCTCCAGAGAAATAGCCCATTTCTTTAAGGAATCTTCTCACACCATTATGAAAGTAAGCCCCCAAACAAATAAACGTTTTGGCAAGTCCCCAAACAAACAGATCCAGTGCCAGTGCGGTAGACCAGCAGGACTCAGGGAGGAGCTGATGCTGGAGTTCAAATCTGAAGGCTGGCTGACGGCAGAATTCCTTCCCTTTGCAGGGAAGTCAGTCTTTGTTCAGGCCTTCAACTGATTGGATGAGGCCCATGCATGTCATGCAGCGGTAATAATAACCTGCTTTACCAAAGTCCACTGATTTAAATATAGATCTCATTTCCAAACATCCGCACAGGAACATCCAGAATGACATTTGGCCAAATATCCAGGCAGCAAGGCCCAGCTGCGTCCGTACGTGAGATGAAGCACCACAGGGAGGTTCTCAGGTTTGCTCTTCTCTGTCTTCTCTCCCCTTTCCCTCACAGTGTGGGTGTCCAGCCGTTAGGAGCTTTGAGGTGGACAGCATTTGTGGTCCCTTAGAGGTGAGAGGACACCTGGGAGTGGTTCTCTGTCTCTCCTGTCTAGCCCATTTACCCATTTTAAAATGAGACCTAAAGGGCTCTTTTTATTACAAACCCTGCATTTTGTCTTTGCTAATTTTCAATTGAAGCAGAGCTTGCATAGAGTGAGGAGCACAGATCCTGAGTGTCCAGCTGGAACCCAAATACCTGTCAAACTATGGGATGGCCCCATCCAGCCCCAAGTGACCTTGACACCCTCCCCTCCTCCTCTCCGACCCTCTCCTGCTCATCCCGCCTGCAGAACTCTGTGCAATCTGGGTGGTGGGGTCAGGACACATTCTCAGCAGTGCAAGGACCTCCAGCTTTGTATTCGAGTAGTTCTGATAAGTTCCCATAGTTTAATGCCAGTAGTTCTCAACTCACATGGTTTTTCATTGTAGTTTACCTTTAAATAACATTTACCCTCATCTTCACTGAATGGTGGGCATTAGTCCCTTGGACTACAAGGAGATCCAACCAGTCAATCCTAAGGGAAATCAACCCAGAATATTCATTGGAAGCCTAATACTGAAGCTCCGATGCTTTGGCCACCTGATGCAAAGAGCCAACTCATTGGAAAAGACCGTGATGCTTGGAAAGATTGAGGGCACGAGAAGGAGGTAGCAGAGGATGAGATGGTTGGATGGCATCACAGTCTCATGGAGACGAATTTGAGCAAACTCCAGGCAATAGTGAAGGACAGAGGAACCTGGAGTGCTGCATCCGTGGGGTCACAGAGTTAGACATGACTGGGAAAGCTACTGAACAATAACAAGAACAACAACAATGACCTCTGGGAAGGGGAAGGGACCACGAACTTGTCTGTGTTTGGCTCCTGACAGGTACTCCATGAAGTCTTTTGCCTCAGTGAGTGTGGAGCCAACACTGAGAACCAGGGAGGGCTTGGTCATTTACTGGGCTCAGATTACGCATGTGGCCTCTGCAGCAGGCAGCTGCAGGCACCACTGGGGTGGCAAAGGAAGCCCAGGGTGTCCTGCACTATTTTCTGCTATTCTCAGCCTGTGAATCACCAGTGTTGTGGTCAGACTGCCCCCTGTGGGTCTGATGCTCTCAGGAAGCTCTGTCAAAAGGAAAAAAATAGAGGCTTTTTGCTTAGGAGACCTAAAACTTACACAGCACACCTTCCTACCATGGTGTGGGTCTGATGCACTCAGGAAGCTCCGAAAACAGAGAAAAATAGAGGCTTTTTGCTTAGGAGACCTAAAACTTACACAGCACACTCTCCCTACCACGGTGTCAGGTAGGGAGAGAATGCACAGGGGACCTAGGCTTTTGCTTTTGTTCAGGTATAGGGTTGGGAGTCTGGGTTTTCAAGGATGCTGCTGCTGCTGCTGCTAACTAGCATCAATCATGTCCAAGTCTGTGCGATCCCACAGAAGGTAGGCCACCAGGCTCCCCCGTCCCTGGGATTTTCCAGGCAAGAATACTAGAGTGGGTTGCCAGTGTCTTCTCCATTCAAGGATGCACTATTGGTGAATTTAAAACATACGAAGGAGAATTTAAAGTGTAGGAAGAGGGGGAGGAGCCAAGATGGCGGAGGAGTAGGACAGGGAGAACTCTTTCTCCCCCACAAATTCATCAAAAGAGCATTTAAACGTCGAGTAAATTCCACAAAACAACTTCTGAATGCCGGCAGAGGACATCAGGCACCCAGAAAAGCAGCCCAACTCTTCGAAAGGAGGTAGGAAAAAATATAAAAGACAAAAAAAGAGACAAAAGAGGGAGGGACGGAGTTCCGTCCCGGGAAGGGAGTCTTAAAAAGAGAGAAGTTTCCATACACCAGGAAACCCTCTCACTGCCGAATCTGTGCCGAGCTTTGGAAGCACAGAGGGCAACATAAAAGGGAGGGGGAAAAAAATAAACAATTAAAAATCGCGGATTGTGAGCCTTACGGTAACTCCCCCAGCGGAGAAGCAGCGCAGACGCCTGCACACGGCATTAGCAAGCGGGGGCTGGGCAGGGAAGTGCGGCGCGGGCTGTGTCCCTTAGGGTAAGAATCGGGCCGAATGTCCTGAGCGCTATCTGAGCGAAATAATTTGGGCTAGCAAACCAGACTGTGGGATATCTACCACGCGAAAAGCCAGCCCTAACCTAAGACACTGCCAGGACTGCGCACAGAACAAAGGACTGAACAGAGATAGCCGGCTGCAGACCTTCCCCCTCCGGTGACAGGCAGCCAGAGCCGGAAGGGGGCAATCGCAGCCCCAGAGAGACACTATCTATAAAACTGTAAGCAGGCTTCTTTGCTAACTAAAACTTCTTGGGGGTCTGGACGGTCAACATCTGCCTGAGAAGGTGCGCCGGTTTTACACCCAGATAACCGAGTGGCGGGGAGGCGATAAGTCGCAGCATTGGCGCCCGCCAAACACCTCATCACCTGAGCTGCTCGGATCTGGGAAGAACACAAAACGCAGGCCCAACCGAGTCTGCGCCTCTGAGGACTACCCGAGTGCCTGAACCTGAGCGGCTTGGACCTGGGAGCTCAGCCCAGGGCCGGCCTCTGATTGTTCCCGGCGGAACAACCTAGAGCCCAAGCAGTGTGGGCAGGGAGGCTACACGCGCCGTGAGCGGGGGCAGACCCAGTGTGGCTGAGGCACTGCGAGCGCATGCCAGTGTTATCTGTTTGCAGCATCCCTCCCTCCCTCCCCACAGCGCAGCTGAAAAAGTGAGCCTAAATAAAATAAAAAAAATAGTGTCCTCCACCGTCCCCTTTGTGTCAGGGTGGGAACCAGACACTGAAGAGACCAGCAAACAGAAGAAGCTATAACAGAGGGAAACGCCTTGGAAGCTACAGGCCATAGATTAAAACCCTGTGGTCACTACGAACTACATAGGATGGGGCCTATAGATCTTGAGAAATATAAGTCGGACTAAGGAACTGCCAAAAATGAACTGAACCCACAATACTCACAACAAACCAGAGAAAGACCTAGATATATTTTTACTATTTTTACGATCAATCTTTCTTTCTTTTTTTTTTTTAATTAAAAAAAAAATTTTTTTAAGTCCTCTATTGTCCTTTAATTTTCACTTTTATAACTATTACTTTGCAAAAAAAAAAAAAAAGACCCTATTTTTTTTTTCTTCTTCAGCAAACTTCATATATATATTTTATAATTTTTTGAATGTGGTTTTTTTTTTTTCTTTTTTCTTTTTCTTCTTTTCTTTAACATTGTATTTTTGAAATTCCAAACTCTACTCTAGATTTTTAATTTTAGCCTTTTGATATATGTTATCAATTTTGTACCTATAGTTTTTTTCATAATTTCTGTGACTTTTTTTTTCCCTCTGTTTCTTTCTCTTCTTCTTTTATATAACATCGTATATCTGCAATTCCAAACTCTACTCAAGATTTTTAATTTATGCTTTTTGGTATTTGATATCAATTTTGTACCTGTATTTTCTTTATAATTTCTGCGACATTGTTTTTGTTGGTTTGTTTGTTTTCTCTCTTTATTTTTCTTCTTCTTCTTCTTTTTTTTTTTTAACGTTGTATTTTTGAAATTCCAAACTCTACTCTAGATTTTTAATTTTTGCTTTTTGGTATTAGTTATCAATTTTGTACCTGTAGTTTCTTTATTACTTTCACGACCTTGTTTGTTTTTCTTTGTTCGTTTTTTCTCTCTTTCTTTTCCTTCTTCTTTTCATTAACATTGCATTTTTGAAATTCCAAACTCTACTCTAGATTTCTAATTTTTGTTTTTATGTATTTGTTACCAATTTTGTACCTTTAAGAACCCAATCTTCAGGACCCATTTTTCACTAGTGTACGAGATTACTGGCTTGACTGCTCTCTCTCCCTTTGGACTCTCCATTTTCTCCACCAGGTCACCTGTATCTCCTCCCTAACCCCTCTCTACTCTACCCAACTCTGTGAATTTCTGTGTGTTCCAGACGGTGGAGAACACTTAGGGAACTGATTACTGGCTGGATCTGTCTCCCTCCTTTTCATTTCCCCCTTTTATCCTTCTGGCCACCTCTGTCTCCTGCCTCCTTCTTCTCTTCCCTGTATAACTCCGTGAACATCTCTGAGCGGTCCAGTTGTGGAGTGCACATAAGGAAGTGACTACTGGCTAGCCCACTCTCTCCACTATGGATTCCACCTCATCTCATTTGGGTCACCTCTAACTCCCTCCTCCCTCTTCTCTTCTCCATGTAACGCTGTGAACCTCTCTGGGTGACCCTCACAGTAGAGAAACTTTTCATCTTTAAAGTAGATGTTTTATCAGTGGTGCTGTATAGAAGGAGAAGTTTTGAAACTACTGTAAAATTAAGACCAATAACTGGAAGTAGGAGGCTTAAGTCCAAACCCTGACTCCAGGGAAATCCTGACTCCAAGGAACATTAATTGACAGGAGCTCATCAAACGCCTCCATACCGACACTGAAACCAAGCACCACACAAGGGCCAACAAGTTCCAGGGAAAGACATAATAAGCAAATTCTCCAGCAACAAAGGAACACAGCCCTGAGCTTCAAGATACGGGCTGCCCAAAGTCACCCCAAAACCATAGACATCTCATAACTCATTACTGGACATTTCATTACACTCCAGAGAGAAGAAATACAGCTCCATCCACCAGAACATCGACACAAGCTTCCCTAACCAGGAAACCTTGACAAGCCACCTGTACAAACCCACACACAGCGAGGAAACGCCACAATAAAGAGAACTCCACAAACTGCCAGAATACAGAAAGGACACCCCAAACTCAGCAATTTAAACAAGATGAAGAGACAGAGGAATACCCAGCAGATAAAGGAACAGGATAAATGCCCACCAAACCAAACAAAAGAGGAAGAGATAGGGAATCTACCTGATAAAGAATTCCGAATAATGATAGTGAAATTGATCCAAAATCTTGAAATTAAAATGGAATCACAGATAAATAGCCTGGAGGCAAGGATTGAGAAGATGCAAGAAAGGTTTAACAAGGACTTAGAAGAAATAAAAAAGAGTCAATATATAATGAATAATGCAATAAGTGAAATTAAAAACACTCTGGAGGCAACAAATAGTAGAATAACAGAGGCAGAAGATAGGATTAGTGAATTAGAAGATAGAATGGTAGAAATAAATGAATCAGAGAGGATAAAAGAAAAACGAATTAAAAGAAATGAGGACAATCTCAGAGACCTCCAGGACAATATTAAACGCTACAACATTCGAATCATAGGGATCCCAGAAGAAGAAGACAAAAAGAAAGACCATGAGAAAATACTTGAGGAGATAATCGTTGAAAACTTCCCTAAAATGGGGAAGGAAATAATCACCCAAGTCCAAGAAACCCAGAGAGTCCCAAACAGGATAAACCCAAGGCGAAACACCCCAAGACACATAGTAATCAAATTAACAAAGATCAAACACAAAGAACAAATATTAAAAGCAGCAAGGGAAAAACAACAAATAACACACAAGGGAATTCCCATAAGGATAACAGCTGATCTTTCAATAGAAACTCTTCAAGCCAGGAGGGAATGGCAAGACATACTTAAAATGATGAAAGAAAATAACCTACAGCCCAGATTATTGTACCCAGCAAGGATCTCATTCAAGTATGAAGGAGAAATCAAAAGCTTTTCAGACAAGCAAAAGCTGAGAGAATTCTGCACCACCAAACCAGCTCTCCAACAAATACTAAAGGATATTCTCTAGACAGGAAACACAAAAATTGTGTATAAATTCGAACCCAAAACAATAAAGTAAATGGCACCGGGGTCATACTTATCAGTAATTACCTTAAACGTAAATGGGTTGAATGCCCCAACCAAAAGACAAAGACTGGCTGAATGGATACAAAAACAAGACCCCTGCATATGTTGTCTACAAGAGACCCACCTCAAAACAGGGGACACATACAGACTGAAAGTGAAGGGCTGGAAAAAGATTTTCCATGCGAATAGGGACCAAAAGAAAGCAGGAGTAGCAATACTCATATCAGATAAAATAGACTTTAAAACAAAGACTGTGAAAAGAGATAAAGAAGGTCACTACATAATGATCAAAGGATCAATCCAAGAAGAAGATATAACAATTATAAATATATATGCACCCAACACGGGAGCACCGCAGTATGTAAGACAAATGCTAACAAGTATGAAAGAAGAAATTAACAATAACACAATAATAGTGGGAGACTTTAATACCCCACTCACACCTATGGATAGATCAACTAAACAGAAAATTAACAAGAAAACACAAACTTTAAACGATACAATAGACCAGTTAGACCTAATTGATATCTATAGGACATTTCATCCCAAAATAATGAATTTCACCTTCTTCTCAAGCGCACATGGAACCTTCTCCAGGATAGATCACATCCTGGGCCATAAAGCTAGCCTTGGTAAATTCAAAAAAATAGAAATCATTCCAAGCATCTTTTCTGACCACAATGCAGTAAGATTAGATCTCAATTACAGGAGAAAAACTATTAAAAAATCCAACATATGGAGGCTGAACAACACACTGCTGAATAACCAACAAATCACAGAAGAAATCAAAAAAGAAATCAAAATTTGCATAGAAACGAATGAAAATGAAAACACAACAACCCAAAACCTGTGGGACACGGTAAAAGCAGTCCTAAGGGGAAAGTTCATAGCAATACAGGCACACCTCAAGAAACAAGAAAAAAGTCAAATAAATAACCTAACTCTACACCTAAAGCAACTAGAAAAGGAAGAAATGAAGAACCCCAGGGTTAGTAGAAGGAAAGAAATCTTAAAAATTAGAGCAGAAATAAATGCAAAAGAAACAAAAGAGACCATAGCAAAAATCAACAAAACCAAAAGCTGGTTCTTTGAAAGGATAAATAAAATTGACAAACCATTAGCCAGACTCATCAAGAAACAAAGGGAGAAAAATCAAATCAATAAAATTAGAAATGAAAATGGAGAGATCACAACAGACAACACAGAAATACAAAGGATCATAAGAGACTACTATCAACAATTATATGCCAATAAAATGGACAACGAGGAAGAAATGGACAAATTCTTAGAAAAGTACAACTTTCCAAAACTCGATCAGGAAGAAATAGAAAATCTTAACAGACCCATCACAAGCACGGAAATTGAAACTGTAATCAAAAATCTTTCAGCAAACAAAAGCCCAGGTCCAGACGGCTTCACAGCTGAATTCTACCAAAAATTTAGAGAACAGCTAACACCTATCCTGCTCAAACTCTTCCAGAAAATTGCAGAGGATGGTAAACTTCCAAACTCATTCTATGAGGCCACCATCACCCTAATACCAAAACCTGACAAAGATCCCACAAAAAAAGAAAACTACAGGCCAATATCACTGATGAACATAGATGCAAAAATCCTTAACAAAATTCTAGCAATCAGAATCCAACAACACATTAAAAAGATCATACACCATGACCAAGTGGGCTTTATCCCAGGGATGCAAGGATTCTTCAATATCCGCAAATCAATCAATGTAATACACCATATTAACAAATTGAAAAATAAAAACCGTATGATTATCTCAATAGATGCAGAGAAAGCCTTTGGCAAAATTCAACATCCATTTATGATCAAAACTCTCCAGAAAGCAGGAATAGAAGGAACATACCTCAACATAATCAAAGCTATATATGACAAACCCACAGCAAACATTATCCTCAATGGTGAAAAATTGAAAGCATTTCCTCTAAAGTCAGGAACAAGACAAGGGTGCCCACTTTCACCATTACTATTCAACATAGTTTTGGAAGTTTTGGCCACAGCAATCAGAACAGAAAAAGAAATAAAAGGAATCCAAATTGGAAAAGAAGAAGTAAAGCTCTCACTGTTTGCAGATGACATGATCCTCTACATAGAAAACCCTAAAGACTCCACCAGAAAATTACTAGAACTAATCAATGACTATAGTAAAGTTGCAGGATATAAAATCAACACCCAGAAATCCCTTGCATTCCTATACACTAATAATGAGAAAACAGAAAGAGAAATTAAGGAAACAATTCCATTCACCATTGCAACGGAAAGAATAAAATACTTAGGAATATATCTACCTAAAGAATCTAAAGACCTATATATAGAAAACTATAAAACACTGGTGAAAGAAATCAAAGAGGACACTAACAGATGGAGAAATATACCATGTTCATGGATTGGAAGAATCAGTGTAGTGAAAATGAGTATACTACCCAAAGCAATCTATAGATTCAATGCAATCCCTATCAAGCTACCAACAGCATTCTTCACAGAGCTAGAACAAATAATTTCACAATTTGTATGGAAAAACAAAAAACCTCGAATAGCCAAAGGGATCTTGAGAAAGAAGAATGGAACTGGAGGAATCAACCTGCCTGACTTCAGGCTCTACTACAAAGCCACAGTTATCAAGACAGTATGGTACTGGCACAAAGACAGAAATATAGATCAATGGAACAAAATAGAAAGCCCAGAGATAAATCCACGCACATATGGACACCTTATCTTCGACAAAGGAGGCAAGAATATACAATGGATTAAAGACAATCTCTTTAACAAGTGGTGCTGGGAACTCTGGTCAACCACTTGTAAAAGAATGAAACTAGAACACTTTCTAACACCATACACAAAAATAAACTCAAAATGGATTAAAGATCTCAATGTAAGACCAGAAACTATAAAACTCCTAGAGGAGAACATAGGCAAAACACTCTCTGACATACATCACAGCAGGATCCTCTATGACCCACCTCCCAGAATATTGGAAATAAAAGCAAAAATAAACAAATGGGACCTAATTAACCTTAAAAGCTTCTGCACATCAAAGGAAACTATTAGCAAGGTGAAAAGACAGCCTTCAGAATGGGAGAAGATAATAGCAAATGAAGCAACTGACAAACAACTAATCTCGAGAATATACAAGCAACTCCTACAGCTCAACTCCAGAAAAATAAATGACCCAATCAAAAAATGGGCCAAAGAACTAAATAGACATTTCTCCAAAGAAGACATACAGATGGCTAACAAACACATGAAAAGATGCTCAACATCACTCATTATCAGAGAAATGCAAATCAAAACCACTATGAGGTACCATTTCACACCAGTCAGAATGGCTGCGATCCAAAAGTCTACAAGTAATAAATGCTGGAGAGGGTGTGGAGAAAAGGGAACCCTCTTACACTGTTGGTGGGAATGCAAACTAGTACAGCCACTATGGAGAACAGTGTGGAGATTCCTTAAAAAACTGGAAATAGACCTGCCTTATGATCCAGCAATCCCACTGCTGGGCATACACACTGAGAAAACCAGAAGGGAAAGAGACACGAGTACCCCAATGTTCATCGCAGCACTGTTTATAATAGCCAGGACATGGAAGCAACCTAGATGTCCATCAGCAGATGAATGGATAAGAAAGCTGTGGTACATATACACAATGGAGTATTACTCAGCCATTAAAAAGAATACATTTGAATCAGTTCTAATGAGGTGGATGAAACTGGAGCCTATTATACAGAGTGAAGTAAGCCAGAAAGAAAAACACCAATACAGTATACTAACGCATATATATGGAATTTAGAAAGATGGTAACAATAACCCTGTGTACGAGACAGCAAAAGAGACACTGATGTATAGAACAGTCTTATGGACTCTGTGGGAGAGGGAGAGGGTGGGAAGATTTGGGAGAATGGCATTGAAACATGTAAAATATCATGTATGAAATGAGTTGCCAGTCCAGGTTCGATGCACGATACTGCATGCTTGGGGCTGGTGCACTGGGACGACCCAGAGGGATGGAATGGGGAGGGAGGAGGCAGGAGGGTTCAGGATGGGGAACACATGTATACCTGTGGCAGATTCATTTTGATATTTGGCAAATCTAATACAGTTATGTAAAGTTTAAAAATAAAATAAAATTTAAAAAAAAAATAAAAATAAAAACATCTTTTCGAAAAAAAATAAAAATAAAAATAAAGTGTAGGAAGAGAAACAAACCAACAAGTGACCCAAATGGCCAGGCAAAGAAATCAACCAAGGTTTCTAAAACAAAGGAGCCTGGGGAGGGCGCCGTGGCCTGGCCCTTCCTCTGGCGTTTTCTGGAGTTCTGTGAGTCAGTAGCAAATCATACAACCTGAAGGGGGAGGTACTGGGATTCCTGAGTTTGTAGCCAAGTCGGGCAGAAATGTAGGGGAGCTGGGGACCCAAGGGTTGGTATCTGAGGTGGGGACAGTCTTGTGGAACTGGTATCATACCTGTGAGGCTGACCCTCCTTCTGGGGTGGTTAGTGTCTGAACTGAGCTGAAGCCCTGGACACACAGTTGGTGTCAAGAAGGGAAAACACACAAACAAAACCCTCTCAGCCAGGACATGAAAACCCTCTTTAATCTCAGTTTTAAGCAACTGCTCTTGACTTCCACCTCCTGTCTTTCTGGCTCAACCCTTTGTAGATGAAGAACCTAGATTCCTTAATCTGATGCTGCTAAGCCCCTTGCCATGCCCCCGGATTCAGCCTTTTTTCAGGACGCCTCATGCACAGCAGGTCCTGTCTCCCCACTGGCCCTGCTTGGATGCCTCCTTCCTCCTCCACTTGCCTTCATTCCCCACGACTGCTTCATGTGGCACCTTCTCCTTCAAAGTTCCCGTCATCTCCCAACTCCCACTCTCAGCTGAGAGATGTCATGCCAGGTTTTCAAAGAAAATCAAAGCAACCAGAAGTGAATTTCCCCAGTTGCGGCCCCCAGGTGTGTCTACGTCTGTGCCCACGTGTGGTGTGTGATTCTCTCCAAGCTCCCTGCACACCTTCCTGTCTCTTCTCCCTGCCCCCCTTCCCCGGTCCCCACCACCTCCTTTTTCTTTCAGCATCTTTGTAGAGATTCTGAAAGGTTTCTCTTTGATGATGACTGCTCTTTGTCCAGGTGAAATATTCCTCTGCTATTTTTCTTAATTTATTGTATTTAACTGCTTGCTTTATACTGATTCTTTTTTTGTTTGTTTGCTTTTTAATTTGTGACGGCTCTTAGCTGTTGCATGCAGAATCTTTAGTTACAACACGTGAACTCTTAGTTGTGGCATGTGGGATCTAGTTCCCTGACCAGGGATCGAACCTCTGCCCCAGCATTGGGAGCTCAGAGTCTTAACCACTGGACCACCAGGGCTGTCCCTGTACAATCTACTTTAAAGAGGTTTTGTAGGGTGGGTAGACAGAATTTGGTTCCAGGCTACAGGGATCTCTCCCTATGATGCATGATTGTTACTATGAATACTTTCTTTCAATGGGTAACCAATGAGAATAACATAAATGGACCATCCACATTCTCATAACCAGATTCACAACTGCTGACTCCTAAGCAGACTGCTTCCTACCAGTGTGGCCCCTCATGTGATGGTTAAGTTGGCACATCTCTTCTCCTTCCTGAAGCTGAGTTTCCTGTGTTATACACCAGCTTCCCACTAGCTAGCTGTTTTATATATGGTGGGTTTATAACAGTCCTTTACCTTTGCTTCCTGTATCCAGTCTATATATAGCTACCGAGTTATTTCCAGATTACAAACTTGACAGTGTTATTTTCTCATTTAAAGTCCGTCAGTTTCTTCTCTGCTTACAAGACAAATTCAAATATCCAACCCTGAGTCTACATATCCTACAGTGTTTCCTTTTTCTTTAGCCAAAGGACACATGACTTCCCAAATTTACATTGAAATCTAAACCTTTCTATCTTTGCCTATGATCTTCCTTTTTCCAGGACTGGCTTCACCACTGTGTGTGTGTCTGCCTCATAAATACTGACTCATCCCTTAGACCATAAATCAAAAACTGACCTCACAGCAAAGTTTTCTCAACCTCTCCCCCTACTCCCACCCCCACACCATAGGAATAGGAACAGCTGTTCCTTCCTTTAAGACCCTTCCTCCTCACTGCAGTGAATAGTGATGAACTGTTACAGTGTGGATCTGTTTCATCCAGCTGAAAGCCCCTGGCATTCTGGGAGCATATTTTGTTCATTTTGTACCTGATTCTGCCTAGGAACTGGAAATCGTGGGAACAGAGGAAATGGGTCTCAGGAAGAATGGTGCTGAACCAAGCTGCCCTGTGCCTGGAAAGGGGGCCAGGAGAGTGCTAGAAACTGAGAACCAGGTGATGCCTGAAGGGACCCATCTGACTGCTCCTATCTTTGTGTAATTCCTCTCACTTGAGTGCTTTGCCCAGAAACTTCAAGGATGTTAGATTACTATACTCGTGTAACATGAAGCAGGAAGATAAGTCTACATTCTGAGTAACTTACTTCCTTTTATTAAGCAGGAGGGAGAAACATATTTTCTCCAGAGGCAAATAATTTGGCTTTCACTTAGTGCAGGAATTATCTATTTGCTAAGAAACCATTCACTGGAGCCCAGTGTCAGCAGGTGCGAGCCCTGGGCTCTGATGCTGTAGTATCTCAGGGTTGGAGGGGCCTAAGTCATAATTGCATTTTCCAGATGAGAAAAGTAAGGTCCAGAAAAGAGAGGCTACTTACTTCCCAGGGGTCCAGAGGCAAGTGGCATCTCTGGAGCCACAGCCCTGGTTTCCTGACTCTAAAATTGGTGTTTTGTCAGTTAATCCTAAGACTCAGTAATGACACTCTTTCATGGAGGAAATGTTTAGAGTTCTGGATAATAATCAGAAGAGAAATCAGAAAATGAAAGATTAAAATGGTGAAATTAGGCAATGTTGTGCTACTTCCTTTTATGGACACTTTTTAATATTATTGCCAAAGTATTTTTGTCATTTTCAACCTAAACCATTTTTATGTCTCCCTATTTCAAATGCACCTGATGAAGCACCCTCCACAGAGCAAGGTACTGAAGACCCCAAGACTCCTGCCTCTTGTCAGCTGAGTTCCTTGCTTCCCCGCCCCTGCCCCCTACTTGCCCGCTGATGCGATGATTAAAGCACACGTCTAGCTATGATTTATGGCATTGTCTCCCCAGACAGGTTTTCTCTTTATCTTGCTGGCATGCCGCCCTATTTCCTCTTGATTTCCTCCCTTCTGCAGGGGGATCTGACCATCTGAGCCCTAAGGCCGTGCCACGGTGTCACAGAGAGCTGTTTTCCACCTTCTGTCTCCTCCCGTCCTCAGTGTTCCTGGCGCTACAGCACTGCTCGGACCCTCCAACACCCTCCACTCGCCCAGCAGCTCAGCTCTCGGGGTTCGGCGGTGACTGGCTCGCTGAGCTTGCTGAGAGGCAGGGCAGTGACGAGTCTCTCGCATTTTGCAGCCTCGCTTCCCCTCCAGTCTCTGCAGATGAGCCAGGCACGGGTACAGAAGCCCGGGCACCAGGCCCTGGCCCTTGGGTCCCTGCCAGGAGGTGCCGCATGTCCGCAGTTGCCCACTCTGATTTCTCTGGTTCACTAGCGCCCGGTGATGGGAACACGGCAGGCCGTCAGGGCGCCTCCAGGAACAGGCCCTGTAGGACGAAGAAGAGGCTCCTCAGGCCCCGCTGCCCACAGGAGGGAGAGGAAGTGAGTGAGTGAAGCTGAGGGCCTGGATGGATGGGTCTCGGCTCGGGGGACCCCAGGAGGGAGCCAGAGGACCAGGCGAGCAGCCGTCCCCCTGTGGTCCCCGCTCTGAGTTGCGCCCTAGAGCCTCTTGGAAGCGCCTGGAGCCACACGCCTCAGAACCAGGGGGACCTGGGGGTCAGCTCACCGAACTCTGGCATCTCGCTGACAAGGGCCCAGAGGCGCTGCGAAGGGACGTGACCTGTAGTTGGAGGTGGAGCCGGGACCGGAGCCTGGAGTCCGAAGCCTCGGTCCAGTGTCATCTTTCCACCCGACATCCCAGAGGTGTCTGAGGCTGCTTCTGAGGGAGCGAGGGGGCTGCCAGACGGGACACGTGAGGTGGCGGGGCCGGCTCTGCATCCACCCAGGGCTCAGTCCTCCTGACCTTGGTGTGGTCCTGCTCCTCACGAAGGGAATGGCTGCTCGAGGTTGTCCCCCGGAGGCCGCAAGGAGGGTCCCAGCACACTCCACATGGAGAGGGTCTACGGGCGCTCCGCACGAAGCTGGCACGGTGCCTCCCGATGCCCACACACTTCCGGACTCAACAGATGCACTTCACTGAAGCCGCCCCTGCGCACGTGGGATGGTGCCTCCCCCAGACCGACCAGAGCAGAGTGTCGGGGGCTTGAACGGCCCCTTCTTGTTCTCACTGGAAGTAGGACCCCGAGACTGGAGTGTGTGCAGAGGTGGGCGGGACGGGGGTCGGGGTTCCTGAGCCCCTGATTCAGGAGTGATGAGCCGCATCGGGGTCCAGTGCGGAAGGCGTGGGACCCTGGGGTCAGATGGGAGAAGTCTGGGCACAGACGAAGAAGGAGAAGAATCCCATGTTCCTATGGTTCTGTCAAAGGTGCTTCCTGTTTCCAGGCTTGAGTTATTCTCCGTCTGGTTCACACCTAAGGGCTCAACACTGAGGAGACTCAGTCTTGGGTTTTCAAGACCTCGGAGTTTTGTAGGTGAAACAAGGTCGACAGGTAACAGGACTCCCAACTCGTTCATGACTCAAGGACGTCTTTCTGTTTCTCTAGGGAGAGAAGGAGGGCTCAGAGTGAGGCCTGTCCTGTCAGAGTGCAGCCAGGAAGCTCCTCAGGGCACAGCCGAGTGGGACAGAGAAGAGACGTGCTAACCCAGGGCCACATGCTCCCAGCCCTCTCTGCTGGAGGAGCACATGGGGAGCAGACTGGGGCCTTTTATGGCCCCAAAACTGAAGAAGAATTTTAAAAAATTCTGTGACTGCTCTCTCTCCCTCCCTTTTCCCCTCCATTTCTATTTTCTCTCCTTTGAAGTAGCAACCATCCTTGCCTTGGACAATTTCTCTCACTGTGCAGACATCCTCCAGTGACTTCTCTCAGGGTCAATACATAGTAGTGGCCCACATTCCTAGGCCCAATGTGTTTTTTTATCTCGCTCTAATTTTCGTCTAGTCAAGGCTCTGGTTTTTCCAGTGGTCATGTATGGATGTGAGAGTTGGACTGTGAAGAAAGCTGAGCGCCGAAGAATTGATGCTTTTGAACTCTGGTGTTGGAGAAGACTCTTGAGAGTTCCTTAAACTGTAAGGAGATCCAACCAGTCCAGCCTAAAGGAGATCAGCCCTGGTGTCCATTGGAAGGATTGATGTTGAAGCTAAAACTCCAATACTTTGGCCAACTGATTTAAAGACGTGACTCATTTGAAAAGACCCTGATGCTGGTAAAGATTGAAGGCAGGAGAAGAAGGGGATGACGGAGGATTAGATGGTTGGATGGCATCACTGACTCGATGGATGTGAGTCTGAGTGAACTCCGGGAGTTGGTGATGGACAGGGAGGCCTGGCGTACTGTGGTTCATGGGGTCCCAAAGAGTTGGACATGACTGAGCGAGTGAACTGAACTGAACTGAACTAACTTTTAAGACAGAAATCTTGACGTGAACTCAGTCATCTCAATTTTGACTCCACAAGAGTGGTTAGACTCAATCCCAGGGTCACAGAAGCTGTGGGTGTTAGTGTTGTCATTAAAATTCCCGCAGTTTCTTCACTGGACACAGTCATTTCTGACCCGGGGACATCTTGGCTGAAACCACAATTTGTGCTTCATGCATGAGCTGAAATTCTTCATTAAGTTCTGGAAGAAAAAATCAAAGGTTTTTACGGAATAAATCACATGTTTAAAAAAAAAAAAAAAGAATGAAAGCATTTATTTAAAAAGAAAAAAAAACTGTCTTTAAAGAACTGTTTTTGAAAAACCTTGTTTCATTTTTGAAGACTGAGGAAGTTGATCTTTGATGTTAAAGGAGGAATAAGAAAAATGAGAAAACAGGGGAAATGCGTAAAAATAGGGTAATATTTGCATTGTGGTAACTGAGAAAGGAGTCTTCCCTGGTGGCTCAGCAGTAAAGAATCTGCCTGCAATGTTGGCTATCTGGGTTCAATCCCTGGGTCAGGACGATCCCTTGGAGAAGGAAATGGCTGCCCACTCCAATGTTCTTGCCTGGAGAATCCCATGGACAGAGGAGCCTGATGGGCTACAGTCCATAGGGTCACAAAGAGTCAAACATGACTAAAGTAACAAAGCACACACACACACGCAACTGAGAAAGATTTAGCAACATAAAAGATATCTGCCACTGGATAAACCCAGGACATGATTTTGACCTTGCCTGGCCAGTTTCCTCTTCTGTGAAGAGCAAGTTGGCTTAGATGGTCTCCAAATGTTCCAGCCATTGTGAGTCAATGCCATTCATTAAGAGCAGAATATAAGAAGCCTACACATCAAATCAAGGAGGTTAATGATAATTCCTACAGATCTATAGTTTTAGGACTGGAAAACTATCGAGAAGTAACCACAAAAAAATCTAAACGAATAAGAGTTCAATGTGGGCTAGTGACAAAATTATTACTCCAAATTCACAGCTTTTCTTATGCAGACAGTAGCCAATTGTAAAATATAGCCAAAGAAGGTGACTGAAAAAGCAAAACCATACAATATTTAAGAATCAAGTTACAAAAAAATACTCTGAAGGACCCAGAAAGGTTATACTAAAAGGAGGAAAACATGTAAAGGGAAATCTAGTTCTTAGACTCAATCACCCACATGTTATTTTTTTTCTTTAGTAAAACCTGTAATTTCAATGAAGAATCAGTCAATAAAGTGATAACATTGTGTTTAACTTGATGGAGTAATTTAAATGTTATTTGGTAATAGAGAATCACTGAGCCTAGCCATGCACTCTGAAAGAGACTGAAGAGGGAGATTTGATTATCTTGAACTCGAGGAGCTGTGTTATTAGTAGCTCAGATCACTTAGTGCTGCCTCCGGTAGAGACAAACAGAGAAGCAGAAGGAAGAGAACCGTCTCTGACCAGGACTAGGTAGGTGCCAGGCAGGCTGTGTGGTTTAGGCGCTCTGATGGGTGTACAAAATGTGTCTCGCCCCCGTCCTCCCCCAGACGGCCTGCTGTACTTGGATCACCAGGGTGGCCCTGATCATTTTCAATTCCTTCCAGTCATGTATGAGCTTGTTTCTCTTCCATGCAAGACTAGGTTTCCTAAGAGGACAGAGATGTGAACTCAGACATCAGCCTTCCATATGAGACATGTGGGAGTGAGGGCATGTCTGTGGGCTCAGGAAATTCATAGTGCTGGATGGTGCAAGCAGCAGTTCTCAGGTCACTGCTGGGGACTTGTCTGTCATAGGTTTTCAGAAAAGCCTCCATTCCAGGACTGAAAGAATTAAGGATGAGACTAACCAGGAATACAGACAGAAGTAGATAAACATACTAATAAATATCTTTGAAGAAAACCAAATGTAATCTCTAAGGGTAGCTATAAATTTCATTTATTAGATGAGCAAGCACACAGCCAAAAGCAAGCCAGAAACAATTTTTGCAACACATACAATATAGGATTGCTGATAAGTCGCTTTAGTCGTGTCCAACTCTGTGCGACCTCATAGACAGCAGTGAACCAGTTGCCCCTGTCCCTGGGGGTCTCCAGGCAAGAACACTGGAGTGGGTTGCCATTTCCTTCTCCAATGCATGAAAAGTGAAAAGTGAAAGTGAAGTTGCCCAGTCATGTCTGACTCTTCGAGACCCCATGGACTGCAGCCTACCAGGCTCCTCTGTCCATGGGTTTCTCTAGGCAAGAGTACTGGAGTGCGGTGCCATTGCATTCTCTGAATATAGGATTAGGGACCTTAAATATACATGGGATTCTGAGAAGTCAGCAAGGAAAGATGAATAGAAAAATGGGTAAAGTGTAAGAGATAAAAATAACCATAAAACATTTAAAAAAATGTTCAACCTCAGAAACAATTTTTTTAATATATTAAAACAAAAAAGAAAATATTATCCCCTCATTCAATTTGGAAAAATTGAAAAACTTTTTAAAACCACTAGTAATGAGAATATTGACTGTCAAATATATTTTTTAACATTGTCATTAAGAGGAAATAATGGTACAACAGTTTCTAGCATGGGCAATTAGGAAAAACCCATTAAGACATGAAAAATGCATATTATATATATATATATATAGAGAGAGAGAGAGAGAGAGATTCCACTTGTATGAATTTATACAAAAGTAAGTGTTGTATACATTTTTCAAGATATATATATATATGGTCATACCAATTTATGAGGCAAATTCATTTGAACAGATATAAAATTTTTTCAAGATAATATTTAAGAGGTAAAAACACATTGGCATTGAGTGTGAAGTAAGATTCTATGTTTTAAAACAAAAATAAATATTTACACAATTTCATTTGCAAAGGAAAAGAGCTGAAATATTCTGAATTGTAGGTAGTAGTTATAACTGAAGGGTGGGCCTATGGGTTTTTAAAAAATCTTTCATTTTTGCATTTACTTATGACCTGAAATTTTGGGTGTTTTTAGTTGAAACTTTCTGATGTGTATTTTTTTTTATAATCAGAAAAACTATGATAGATTTAAATGAAAGTAAACATTAAAATTAAAATCCTAGAAATAATTGGGTATATTTCTCCATTAATTTTTAACCAATACAAACTCTTTCTTCCTTTAACGTGGATTCTCTAGGAAGGTTATAACCCACCACCATTCTGGATCTTCCTTTCAAGTAGCCCTGAAGATCCAATCAACTGGGCTCTAAATCTTTTCTAATGAACCTCTTCACCCGCAAGCGTCTGGCCTTACCCTCCTTTTGTGACAGCCGGACTCCCGCCCTACCACTGGCTTTGGATGCTCCAGCCTCTGCCTCACGGGGACGTCACCTCCATAGATGTGGGCACAGGAGGGCCTCAACCCCAGGTGTGAGTGAACCCAAGGCGAGTGACAGCTGGGGCTCAGAGAGCAAGAAAGGATGGAGCAGTCACACTCCTTCTGCTGAGGCAGGCACGGGGCCCCGGGGCAGGAGGTCGTGTCTGCTCTGGTCCTGGAGGCCCTGAGCTCCTTGGAATTCTGACTGTGTCCTTGATCCTTCCCACCAGGCCTTCTGGGACCTCCATTCAGGGACAATGAGGCTCCTTCATGTCTTCCTCATTGCTCTCTCAGTCCTCTTCCAGGTACTGCCCTGTAAATACCAGCCATCATGCCCTTTCCTATCATTACTTGGTTTTTCCTTCCCTGAGTCAACCATCATCAGAAAGTAAAGCATGATAGAGCTACTAGTAGGTCACTTCCACACCCAATTTAGGCATTGAGTGATTAGAGAATTCTTTCCAAAGCATGTTGTTGCGTCTTCATGACCTTAAACGTCTTGTTGGTGGTAACCTTCTCCCTCCTCCCAAATCCCTGGAATAATCTAGATGATTTGTGAACTAAATCAGTTGAATCACCTGGCTGGTATAACCCAGTATGAGACAAAGTTCCTTTATTCAGGCCCAGACTGGAGACCTCTTGCCACACATCACGGTGTGACGTTGAGTTCCACTGGACAAGGCTTCCATCTGACGAGGCTGTGAGAGCTGGGTGGGTTTTGCATGATGGGGAGGTGGGGTGACTGGTGAGGAACACAGGGCAGTGGTTACTGACCCTGAGGTTAACACCCAGGTGTTCCTGTGGCAGGAAGGGTTTGTGTGTGTGTGTATATATATATATATATATTTTTTTTTTTCTTTCTTTCTTTTGGCTGTGCTGGGTCTTCGTTGCTGCGTGGGCTTTTCTCTAGTTTTGGAGAGCGCAGGCTACTCTCCAGTTGCAGGGCACAGGTTTCTTATTGCAGGGGCTTCTCGCTGTGGAGCCCAGACTCCGGAGTACAGGCTCACGGTGGTGTCTCAGGGGCTTAGTTGCTCCCACACGTGGGATCTTCTCAAACCAGGTTCATCAGCAACACTGACATCTTACATCAGAACAGAAGGTGAGGGATACGAGGGGGATGTTTGCTACTGGTGTTTAGCTGGGAAAGAAGGGGATCCCAGTCAGATGGTGAGACCCCCAGGTTTCCTCATGGGACTCCCATGAGACTTCATATAAATGTCTTTTCCTTTTCTAGACAGCACTAGGGCGCTCAATTTTGAAAGACCCTGCCATCTTCAGGGTGGAATCTGCCTGAAGCAAGGGACGCCGAGCTGTGAGCCCTTCAGAGGACCCTGCCGGGCATCCACCATTTGCTGCAAAATAAAGTGGAGCTGACGTAAGCAGCCTAGCTGAGGAACCTGGCGGGAGACCCTGAGCAGGTCTCCTCTTGTGCAAATAAATGCAGAAAGTTCTCACATCTACACAATTGAATGTTTTATCATTGGGACTGATGTTGTTTTCTATGGCAGGGTAGGCAGTGGGAGGGAGACAGTTATTATACTTTAAATTCTTGCCTGGAAAATTCCATGGACAGAGGAACCTGACAGGCTACAGTCCATGGGGTTGCAAAGAGTTTGGCAGGACTGAGCGACTGAACACAAATGTTGCAACAGTGTTTTCATTCACAGAGCAAATGTGACCCTTAAGCCACTTTGGCCCGAGGCTGGAGTCCTGAGAGAGGTGCCGTCATTCGGTGTCTTCCTTGTTCACTGTCTTGTCCAAGGCGTGGCCCCGTCTGTAGTTTGCTGAGTAGGCCGCCTCTCCATACAGGTGTCACTCTCCTCCCTCTGGGGAGGGAGCAGGCCTTGACAGGACCACAGCTCTCTGCAGTTCACAGAGCAGGTTTAGGGTGGGAGGTCGGAGACAGGATGCAAGGTGCCCAGGAAGCCGGCGACAAAGAGGAAGGACAAGAGACACGAGCATTCTTCCAAAACCTGAACAATCTCACAGGAAAGAAAGAGTGTGACTGGCATTGTGGTGGTGTGATGAGGACCAGTTCTATAACTGGGTCCCAATCAGTGATGAGTGGGCTCCCTGGTGGCTCAGATGGTACAGGATCGGCCTGCTATGCAGATTTCTGGGTTGGACAGAACCCCTGGAGGAGGAGACAGCAATCCATTCTAGTATTCTTGCCTAGGAAATCCCATGGACAGAGGAGCCTGGTGGGCTACAGTTCATGGGGTTGGGAAGAGTCAGACACCACTGAGCAACTAACACTTTCACTTGACTTTCAATCATGAATAATTAAAGAAAATTCAGAACAGGTTAGCAGATGAACAACCAGTGTACTGTTTCTGGCTTCTTTGTTTTACCTCAGGTTTTATTTTTTTTCAATTCCTCAGCCAAAGTCACATATTTCAAGCCTCAGCACCATCATAAATTATAATGAAAGTCACTGCGTTCTTCTTTATAAAAATTATCCTGCTTATTCTTGCAAGTTTTCCCTTTACAGGGTATTTTAAAATCAACTTGGTCAATATAAAAATATTTTTAAATCGTAATTTTTAGATTGTTACTAGGGTATGGAAAGTCGTGAGCCAATTTATCATTCTTTTAAAATGTATAATAATTTTCACTTGATTCTAATACTTAATCCTTGAAGAAGGAGACCCGTAGAACATTGTGCAGTAATAAAGAATTCAGTATCTAGAGTCAGATTCCTGATTCCAGCTTTAATTTCACCACATACAAACTCAAACACCACACTGAATATCTCTAGTCTTATTTTTTCCCCATGGATACTATTAGGGATGATATTAGTATTGGTATAATGTAAGACTAGTTTACTTCTGGTTGTAGGAAGGCCATCATAATCACCTTCAATACGCTTCACTTGGTGGGTTCTGATTAATTGCATAAATGTAGGATGAGTAATCAGCCATCATCTTGAGATGAGAGGGAAAATACAAGAATTCTTGAGTCAGTCACTCTGAAGACATTTGTTACAGAAAAATGCTTCATTCAGAATAAGGGGGATCATTTCTTATGAGAAGCCCAAGATTTTCTAGGTGAGAAAGGAAACAAAATCCAACACTCAACCTCAGAGACTCTAAGTTAGGGACGGCTTAGCCAAAGCCCAGGAAAAGAGGAGAGAAACAGCAGGTTAAGGAAAACCAGGAGGAGGGTGCCTGGATGTCTGTTAGCATCACTGATGCCATCTTGGGCTCGTGCAGCTCCCGCCGTCCTTCTGCTGACCTTGCCTGGAACTGGCCTGTGCCGTGAATCACGTCTCTCATCAGGGTCTTGTAGTTAATAGATATTGTTTAATAACCATTAGAACCAGGCAGCCTCTATGCTCTGTTAGTCCCCAAACAGTGAGGATAACCTTCCCTGATATATTCCCATGTGACTAGTTACCCTTTCACAAATCTTAGGAAAATAGATTCCTATTTCCAAGCCCATACCAGCATACACCAGGTTAGCAACAAAATAGCCCCAGGGGCTCCTCAGAGGGAGGCTTGGAGTCCTGCTCTGTGAGTAAGTAAGGTGCTCCCCCAACCTTGGTTATAAAAACGGACGTATTGATTATACCCAGCAGCCTCCTCATTTTTTTGGTCTCAAGATGCCATCTCAGTTTGGTGAGCTGTTTTCATTCCTTCTGTCCTTCATCAGGGACGCTAAGCCCCTGTCCCAAACTTGTTTTGATTCAGGCTTTGGCCAAGGAGCAAAGCCCTTGGACTTTCACTTACCCTAGAACAATGCTGTGTTTTATAGCACAAGAGTCAAGATCATGAGGCTTTATGGGTCATTAGACATCACCATGGCCTGGACAGGGCCCTGAATCAGCAGGGTCATTCCTAGAGCACAGATAAAGCCCATTGTCAGATGCAGGGGGACCGTCTTCTGTACAAACTGAGCCAAGTGACATGCTACAATAGATCGAAGACACCTCTCGGCATCTGAAGAGAAGTGAGTCCTAAACCCTGTGATAGTTTTCCTTCTTGAAGTCCCATTCGGTTAAGTGCAAGAGTGACTATCGGAAAAAGAAAAGATTGTATCTTGACTGTATTTGTGCCTGAGTTGAAGTAGTGGATGGTACTAACTCCATGAATGTAAAGGGGAAAAACGTCATCTGAACTATTCACAGGTTCCCATAAAGTAAGTGCTCCATCAATTTTAATCATTCTTTTAGATTTTTATTTTTTTGATGTGGACCGTTTTCAAATCTTTATTGAATTTGCTACCCTATTACTTCTGCTTTATGTTTTGTCTTTCTGACCACAAGGCATGTGGGATCTTGGCTCCCCTGTCAAGGTTGGAACCCACATCACCTGCACTGGAAGGTCAAGTCTTAACCACTGGACTGCCAGGGACATCCCATCTATTCATTCTTTTCTTTTTTTCCCATCTATTCATTCTTATTTTTACTGTCATCATCATTGTTGTTTTCTTCAGGTCCTGCACCCATTAAGAGCTAACAAAAGAAACCCCTCCAGCTTTGCCAGGAACATTGTTAATCATTGCTCCCGTTTATGTCATGGGCTTTCGAAGTCCAGCAAATATTTTAGTTAGTACTCAGATCAGAATTGAACACTGTCTTCCACATGCAGTCGCCCTGATTGGACCTATAAAAGAAGCTTTGGGTTGCTTTTTATTCAACCCACTGAAGTGCTGTTTGTTTTCTCCTTTCCAGGAACTTGCAAGGAGTCTCTTCTGAACCAGCCTTGAAGCTGTCTTACTTCCTCATCTTTGTTGTCTTCTTTTCTCAAGTGATACCAGGTAAATGGTCTCTGGCATTTCCCTGTCACGTCTGAGTTGAATTTCATTTCTCCAACCTGCTCCACTTTCAGAGAGTTACCCTGGTGTCCCCAAAGCAGCTCAGGGATGCTAATCTGGGAAGAGAAGAAAAGGGAAGTTTCCCAGCCGGGTTTGCCAAAGGCCATCTGGCCTGGAGGCATAGAGAAGAAACCCTGAAATCAATGGGAAAGAATGGAAACAAACTATCATCTGCTTTCTTTAAAGTCCAATATGATGACATAGTCATAACATACATAGTCTCCTTTTTTAAACCTTCCACCTACTGACGTGTGTCTGAGCTGATAGCAGTACCTAAAGTTTACCATTTGCCTCATTCCAGAGGCATTTTGTTCCTGGCTGCCGAGCACGAAAAAAGAGGAAGCTTAGAGGTATTTTTTAGGAGATAATTCATATAGGTAGAACCATGACATTTTGGGAAAAAACACAGATGTATATTCTGCCCCATATCTTGAGCAAGCAGTGGCAGGGATGAGAAAAGAAGGGGAGGCGGGGGTCTGAGCCTCTGTGTGATTTCTCCTCGCATCACAGAAGTGCTGACTGTCACAGGACAGCTCAGAGGGCAGTAAGATCACTTGGATGTGTGGGAGGAGAGTGGCTGGTGTGGCCGAGAGGGGCTGGAGGGTCCCTGAGAGCCGGCGCCTCGCCTCCTGCAGGGAGTCTTGTCTTTTGCCGCCATGTTGTGCTTGGTGCCCAGCACCCTTCGTCCTCTGTCTCCCCTCACTCACTTCCTCCCATCATCACATCACACCATGTGGTCGCTCAGTCATGTCCAACTCTTTGTGACCTCATGGTCTGGTCAGGCTCCTCTGTCCATGGGGTTCTCCAGGCAAGAATAATGAAGTGGGTAGCCATGCCCTCCTCCATGGGATCTTCCTGATGCAGGGATCTATCCCAGATCTCCCACATTGCAGGCAGATTCTGGACCATCTGAGCCACCTAATGTAAATACACTCATCTGACCAATCATTCCTTTCCTAAGTCTCACTGCCCAGGGCTCCTTGTGCTTCCCAGGGTGTTAGCTCACAAAACCTGACAGATAATGAGCTAAGTGAGCAGGGGCTGGATGGATGCAGTAGCTCCCCCGATGCCCACCCCCAGACCCTGTCCTTTGTCTGCTTCTGGTCTATAAGCCACTGTGTGCTCTGGGCCCACTGGGCACAGTCATCCATTCTGTGGCCTCACTCAGATGAGTGACCCCAAGTCAGTTTCCTCACTGGGCTAACTGTCAGAGAGAAGAGGGCATAGATTCCCTTCCTCCACTGGGCTCTGAGGGGATGTCCTGGGTAAGAATGAAGACAGAGCCGCAGAACTCCTCATGTGAGATTCTCGGCACAGTGCTAGGGCATCTGTTGGTCCCAGCGATGGGCGGTCCAGAGGTCAGAGTTCCTGGGTCACAGCTGCCATGATGAAGCCCATCGTGGCATGGGTAGGCATCAGGACAGCCTCCACGATGTGGCACGTAGCTGCAGGTGCAAGGAACCATGATGAGCAAGCTCTCTGCTGGGAGCCAAGTTCTAGCACGTTCCCTCCAGCCTGTGGGTACAATGAGCAGTTCCAGAAAGTGGAAACAAGGTTGACGTCCCTGAGTGGGCAGAGTGGGGAGTGTGACCCTGCCACCAGCCCTGGCATTGGCCTCAAAGGGCATCGATCCCCCAGGCCAAAGCCAATGAGAGCCAGACCTCTGACCACTCAACCTGGGCTCCAAAGCTGGTGACCTCTACTAATGCCCCAGAGTGGACAGGCTGGACTTAGAGGGTCCTTGGGGGGGGGCCTTGTTTATCTCCCCCACATCCTAAGAGGCAGGAAAAACAATCTTTTTGTTTGTTTGTTTTTAAATTTTTGGCCGCACTTGGTCTTTGCTCCTGAGCCCGAGCTTTCTCTAGTTGCGGTGACTGGGGGCTCCTCTCTACTTGTGGTCCTCAGGCTTCTCATTGCCATGGCTTCCCTTGTTGCGAGTCCTGGACTCGAGATCTCAGGCTCAGCCATTTGGCACATGGGGTTAGGTGCCCCGAGGCATGTGGGATCTTCCAAGACCAGGGATCAAACCCATGTCCCCTCGCTGGCAGGTGGACTCGCAGCCACTGGACCACCAGAGAAGTCCCAAACCAACCTTAGTCCTGGTTTGGAGCCAGGCAGGCTATTCCTTTTCTCTTTTAGAAACCTCTCTCCCCTCAGCTGGTGCCCTGATCATTCTAGGTCCTTGGCTTCAGGGTCTTAATGTTTAGATCTTTAATCTTAATTGTAAGACTTTTCTGAGAAACCCTGAAAGCAGGGGTATGTTCTTAGCCTGGGAATGGCGAGTGACCTTCAGAGTATTGCTGACACTCTTCAACTGCGTGGGGCATATGTGTGAGTATGTTCGCAGATTTTAGTAAGAATCTGAGGGCTGTGGTACCATCTTATCTTCAGTGGGTGGGATCCCTTGCCAAGAAGATGAAAACACAAACTAACAAAATTTTAATGTGCTGTTTCCAAAAGACATCTGATAACCCCACAATGGCGCATTTCAGAGGGCACAATAACAGGCTGTAAATGTCAGCCCAAGAGAGCTGTTTACAGTCTCTGATCCTAGTTTCCAAATTACAGCGTAAAATTTCTATTCACACCAAATTTGAAATTCAGCCTTTCTCCTACTGAACAAGCAAGTATAATGGAAGGGACAAAGTGAGGGAAAAGAGGTGCATAAGACAGAATACTTTCCTGGCAGTGTATTTTGGGGATTCCTGGTTGAACTGAATTATTTCTTCCCCCGGATCGTGATCTCAAGACTTTCTTCCAAAAACAGACGTTTTTGTTCTTTCTTTAGGTTGTAGAATGCTTAATTTGTGTGACTCTCACACAAGTGTGTGCCTGGGAAGAAAATAAATTGCCTTCATCACATTGTAAACTCTTCTGCTGTATGATGGACTCATGTTTGATGGAACTTCCTGAATAAAGTGAACTGAGGAATTCACATTTAATGGATAATCCCTGAATTGCATTGGAAAGCTGAAGCTTCATTCTATCGTTTTCTTTATTTATCGACCATTCTGTCAACATTTATTGAACACCTACTGTGTGCTAGAAACTGTACTGGTAGCTGAGGCCATGGAACCAAAGTCTCTTCTCTTACTCAAGTTGGGTGAATGAAGGATGTCTTCCCAGTGAAGGCCATGTGTGAGCTGAGACTATAAAAAGCGAGTACAAATCAGGCAGGGAAATTCTGAGGACAAGTAGCTTAAGTGTGTTTCAGTGTGAGGAGAACACAATACGGCAGAAAGACGACTGACACTGTGTCAGGGGTTAGTTTGAGAACCAGGCTGATGAAACTCGAAAAAGTATTGCCAACAGGTGAAGGACCTGAGACACTAGAGAATTTGTCTTTCATCCTTTTAACAGAGAAACACTGAGAAATTTACATGGAGGTGTGACGAGGGATGGGAACATGGAGAGACTGGAAATTCAGAGGCCACTGAGATTATCAGCAGCGACCACAGCTGCTTCAGAAAGCAGTTTGCTGCCTCTTGTGAAGTTAAGCACATGTTGACCATGTGGAAACCCATATGCCAATGGAAACACAGACGTCCTTCCACAAAGGGACACAAAACCTCGGTGACTTTTCATACTATAACACCCACACACACACACACACACTCAAAGATCTTTCCCCCAGTCCATACATTTGTAGACATATATGAACAGGTTGGCTTTCATGGGGCTCAGTGCTAAAGATTCTGGCTGCCAATGCAGGAGACACAGGAGATGTGGGCTTGATCCCTGGGTCAGAAACATCTCATGAAAAAGGAAAGGACATCCCAGTCCAGTATCCTTGCCTGGAAAATCGCACAGACTCAGTCCATGGGGTCACAGAAGAATCAGACATGATTTAGCAAATAAACCCCACCACCAGCAAAATTAGGTTGTGGAGAACATCCATTTTAACAGTCACAGGAGCAGAGACAGAGACCTAGGAAAGGCAAGGCCTGTCCAGAGTTAATCAGCTAACGAGTGGTGTGGCCAGACTTCCAACTGAAATCTTCCCATCCAGTTCATGACCTCATACACTTAGAAATACCCTACAGGACCCGAATGAGCAGTGTCTCTTTTTAAACAGGACTCAGCTGTAGGGAGTGTCTTGTGCTGCTGAGGATGCTCCGATGCTGAAACTAGACTCTACAGCAGTGTTTCTTCCGACTCTTGCATTCTCCAGGCAGGATGACACACCGGGGGTGTTCTGATACTTGCAGGCACCACCCATTTTCTCACAATCAAGGTTTTTCTTTTTTGCTTTCCCTATCAAGGAAGGGGAGGTGAAAAAGAAACAAATAAATAAGACATGTGTAACTAAAGCTACCAGAATTCATCTTATACAGCAAGGAACTCCACATTACAGTCCACAGGGACACATCTGGCACTCTCCTTAGTTTGGTGTGACCTACAATCTTGGAATGTTTTTCCACATTAGTTTAAAATTATAGTAAGAACTGAGATCAGATCAGATCAGTTGCTCAGTCTTGTCCGACTCTTTGCAACCTCATGAATCGCAGCACACCAGGCCTCCCTGTCCATCACCAACTCCTGGAGTTCACTTAGACTCACGCCCATCGAGTCAGTGATGCCATCCAGCCATCTCATCCTCTATCGTCCCCCTCTCCCGCTGCCCCCAATCCCTCCCAGCATCAGTGTCTTTTCCAATGAGTCAACTCTTCGCATGAGGTGGCCAAAGTACTGGAGTTTCAGCCTTAGCATCATTCCTTCCAAAGAAATCCCAGGGCTGATCTCCTTTAGAATGGACTGGTTGGATCTCCTTGCAGTCCTAGGGACTCTCAAGCATCTTCTCCAGCACCACAATTCAAAAGCATCAATTCTTCGGTGCTCAGTCTTTTTCACAGTCCAACTCTCACATCCATACATGACAACTGGAAAAACCATAGCCTTGACTAGATGGACCTTTGTTGGCAAAGTAATGTCTCTGCTTTTGAATATGCTATGTAGGTTGGTCATAACTTTCCTTCCATGGAGTAAGACTCTTTTAATTTCATGGCTGTGGTCACCATCTGCAGTGATTTTGGAGCCCAGAAAAATAAAGTCTGACACTGTTTCCAATGTTTTCCCATCTATTTCCCATGAAGTGGTGGGACTGGATGCCATGATCTTCGTTTTCTGAATGTTGAGCTTTAAGCCAACTTTTTCACTCTCCACTTTCACTGTCATCAAGAAGCTTTTTAGTTCCTCTTCACTTTCTGCCATAAGGGTGGTGTCATCTGCATATCTGAGGTTATTGATATTTCTCCCGGCAATCTTGATTCCAGCTTGTGTTTCTTCCAGTCCAGCATTTCTCATGATGTACTCTGCATATAAGTTAAATAAACAGGGTGACAATGTACAGCCTTGAACTCCTTTTCCTATTTGGAACCAGTCTGTTGTCCCATGTCCAGTTCTACCTGTTGCTTCCTGACCTGCGGATTGTTCTCTAGGAAGGTGATCATGCTCATTGATTTAAACAGTGTCTATGGGGCTTCTCTCTGGAGAAGGCAGTGGCACCCCACTCCAGTACTCTTGCCTGGAAAACCCCATGGATGGAGGAGCCTGGTAGGCTGTAGTCCATGGGGTCGCTAAGAGTCGGACATGACTGAGTTACTTCACTTTCACTTTTCACTTTCATGCATTGGAGAAGGAAATGGCAACCCACTCCAGTGTTCTTGCCTGGAGAATCCCAGGGACGGGGGAGCCTGGTGGGCTTCCGTCTATGGGGTCGCACAGAGTCGGACACGACTGAAGCGACTTAACAGCAGCAGCAGCATGGGGCTTCCCTCAGGCTTCCCTGATGGCTAAGCTGGTAAGGAATCCGCATACCAATTGAGGAGACAAGGAGATGCAGGTTCGATCCCTGGGTGAGAAAGATTCCTTGGAGAAGGGAATGGCGACACACTCCGGTATCCTTGCCTGGAGTATCCCATGGACAGAGGAGCCTGGTGGGAGACAGTCCATGGGGTCACAAAGAGTCGACCATAACCCAGTGACTACACAACTGGACCTGCTTGGTTAATGAATTCTGAGCGGAACTGACGTTTCCCTTCAGGGATGGGGACCTTAATCGTCAGCACGAGAGTCCTGAGAGCACTTTGCTCTGACACAGGACCAGCCGCAACCATGGTGGTGGCTGCTTCTCGGGGGTGGGGGGCCTGATCAGAGCACCCGGGCCTTCCCGGGTTGGTGTCATTTGAGCAAGAATTCCCTTTGGCTCCTGGAAGATGCTAATCTGGAGGCGCTGTCACCACAGCACCGCCTGGAGCATGCTGTCACCTGAGGCGGGCTGCAGGGAAAACGCAGGACACCCAGTTTAGCTTGGATTGCAGGTGAGCAACACATAGCCTTGTAGGATAAGTATGTCCCGAGTGATGCACAGATCACACTTGAGCTAAAGTATTTGTTGATTTCATGTAATTCAGTAAGTACATTAGTTTTCTGGGATTGTTGAATATTTAATAAAACAAGGTCTTTGGGGTCAAACCCACTTGGGCTTGAGTTCAAGTGCTCCCTACATTCAATCTGCACTTCTTTGAACAAATTACTTCATTTCTTAATCCCATCGTGCAAAATGGCCTACCGCATAAATATTGCTATGAGGAATATATTTGGGATAAGACATTAAAAGTTTCATTGTTTTAGTTCAGGAGGAAGTTCAGTTCAGTTCAGGTGCTCAGTCGTGTGTGACTCTTTGTGACCCCATGAATCTCAGCACGCCAGCCCTCCTTGTCCATCACCAACTCCCAGAGTTCACTCAAACTCATGTCCATCCAGGCGGTGATGCCATCCAGCCCTCTCATCCTCTGTTGTCCCCTTCTCCCTCTGCCCCCAATACCTCCCAGCTTCAAGGTCTTTTCCAATGAGTCAAAGCTTCGCATGAGGTCGCCAAAATATTGGAACTTTAGGTTCAGCATCAGTCTTTCCAATGAACACCCTGGACGGATCTCCTTTTGGATGGACTGGTTGGATCTCCTTGCAGTTCAATGGACTATTAAGAGTCTTCTCCAACACCGAAGTTGTAAAGCCTCAATTTTTCGGCACTCAGCTTTCTTCACAGTCCAACTCGTAACCCATACATGACCACTGGAAAAACTATAGCCTTCACTACACGGAACTTTGTTGGCAAAGTAATACCTCTACTTTTCAATATAATATCTAGGTTGGTCCTAACTTTCCTTCCAAGGAATAAGCGTCTTTTAATTTCATGGCTGCAGCCACCATCTGCAGTGATTTTGGAGCCCCAAAAACAAAGTCTGGCACTGTTTCCACTGTTTCCCCATCTATTTGCCATGAAGTGATGGGGCCAGATACCATGATCTTAGTTTTCTGAATGTTGATGTTCAAGCCAACTTATCCACTCTCCTCGTCCAATTTCATCAACAGGCTTTTTAGTTCCTCTTCACTTTCTGCCATAAGGATCATGTCATCTGCATATCTGAGGTTATTGATATTTCTCCGGGCAATCTTGATTCCAGCTTGTGCTT
Source organism: Bubalus bubalis (assembly GCF_019923935.1). NCBI lineage: Eukaryota > Metazoa > Chordata > Mammalia > Artiodactyla > Bovidae > Bubalus > Bubalus bubalis. The sequence continues at coordinate 38,583,549 of NC_059157.1, forward strand.
CTTCCAGTCCAGTATTTCTCATGATATACCCTGCATATAAGTTAAATAAGAAGGGTGACATTACACAGCCTTGACATACTCTTTTTCCTATTTGGTACCATTCTGTTGTTCCATGTCCATTTCTAACTGTTGCTTCCATGGCTGCATACAGGTTTCTCAAGAGGCTGGTCACGTGGTCTGGTATTCCCATCTCTTTCAGAATTTTCCACTGTTTATTGTGATCCACACAGTCAAAGGCTTTGGCATAGTCAAAAAAGCAGACATAGATGTTTTTCTGGAACTCTTTTGCTTTTACCATGATCCAGGAGATGTTGGCAATTTGATCTCTGGTTCCTCTGACTTTTCTAAACCAGCTTGACCATGTGTAAGTTCACGGTTCGTGTACTGCTGGAGCCTGGTTTGGAGAATTTTGAGCATTACTTTACTGGCGTTTGAGATGAGTGCAATTGTTTGTTCATTTGAGCATTCTTTGGCATTGCCTTTCTTTGGGATTGGAAGTGGTCAACATGATTTATTATTATTATTAGTGTTACTGTTAGTCACATGGAAATGATGTATGGCATAAAGTCCCCTGTAAATGTTTTCTATTCCCATTACACTTTATGGGTTTACCACCAACTAGTTAAGGCCAATCATGGGAGGCTATTTTTCACTTCTCTAAGCTTCTCCTTCATTATTTGTAATATGGAGCATGTCACATATGCTATGCTTCTGTCAGATTTTATATTATTCCGTTTAGCACATCACTGGATGATGACTCAACTTGAATAAACTTCTGTACTCCAGTCTCCAAGGTCATGCACCATATCACCCGACCAGTTGCATCTGCCACTTAACCCGATGTTGTCTGGATAAGACACACAAGTAAGAGGAAGAGAAGGTACAGTAGCTTTATGATGGGAAAGGATTTATCGGAATTCCAAGTAGAACCAATATCTGGTGCCTCACCTGAATCGTGGCAGGCGATCTGTGCGAGAGTTTGAAAACTTCAGCTGGAAAGAAAGGACTTTTATCCTAGCAGAGATGGTCAGCTGGGCCTGGGCCTAATTTCAGGATGTTTCATGTATGGACACATGGTCCATGTTTTTGTCTCTCGTAAAGGAAGAGGGTTGCAGGAAGTCAGGGTTTCCACTTTGGTTCTCACTTCTGCTTATGGCTCTGAGGTTTGGAGCATTTTTTGGAGAAAAATCATTGAACATTGAATTCTGTTAGAAAATTATTCATTTCTTTTTTTCACCTTTATTTCATGTCTATTCATCTGTCCATTTCTCCTTTCAGAATAAACACCCTCAATCCATGGGTCACAAAGAGTTGGACACGACTGATTGACTGAACAATAACAACATAACACACATACACCTTTTACAATCAAAAAGGAATTTTGGAAATTTAAATGATCTTTTTTCACTCTCAACATTAGTTGTTTTTTTTTTTTGCTACCATTTACAGAGAGAATTGATCCATCTTAAGCAACCTCTTGCATAGACCACAATCAGGTGAGCCTTTACGGGGTAGAGTATTTCTTAATACCGGTATTCTTTCATCAATGTATTCTTTAGTGCAAAGCATCAAAGGATACCAGTTAAGGGGCTTCCCAGTTGGCCCTAGTGACAAAGAGCCCAGCTGCCAATGCAGGAGATGCAGTTTTGATCCCTGGGTCGGGAAGATCCCCTGGAGAACGGAATGGCATCCCACTCTGGTATCCTTGCCTGGAGTATCCCATGGACAGGTTGGCAACAGTCCATGGGGTCACAAAGAGTTTGACGTAACTCAAGTGACTTAGTACACACGCATACCAGGTAAATCATTGATATTTTTTGCATGTCTTCCTTCTCTCCACTTGGTTTTCCTTTACAGTGTTCCTATCTCTCTTTTTCTTCTTATGCAAGTCTCAAAATTAACAAGTCTTATTTTATTATCTTACAGTCTCAGCACCTAGAACAGTTCCTGGCATAGAGCAGGTAGTCAAACATTTGTTTCTATGAATAGGTACTAGTGTGAAGAGTCAACATATAGGTGAATAAATAAATGGATGAATGGAGAGAATGAGGGAGGGAAGCAGAAAAGAAAGGAAGGCTTGATCTTAATCCTTAGGGTTTTGAAGGTCTGTAGAGAGCCCATTAAGTTGCCTTATCCTAAAGTGTTCCTGAGTACAAGCACCCACTCACCCATTCCCAATATAACAGGTCAAAGCAGGTCATAATACGTCATGGTCTTTAGCCTTCACTCACGACCTCTCTTCCATCTTATCTGAAGTATATGTTCTGACGTTTTTCTCTCTGTCCTGAGGCAACTTAGCAATAAAATGTTTTCACTTTTAATCTTTTGATCAGCATTTGAATCTTTCACTAAGTGGAGATCTATTTTAGTTTAGTGACATCAACCTAAAAACAGAGCAAGTGTTTGTAGGAAGCTGTTTAAATAAGTCTTACTTAATTCTACAGAATAGCTGTGAGGGTTTTATTTCCTTGGCCCCAGCAACAGTACTTTTACAATAATAGAAAGAAAGTATAGACTACAGGCAATTGGCCGCCTTTCTCTCTTATACTTTTATACCAAAAGTGATCCTTTACCCTGACTCCCTAATTGTTATGCATCTATTCCCACCCCTTCTTCACTATAGATGTCTCTCTCTCTCTCCTGGAAACCTACCTTGCAGATGGCTCCTCGGCCCTTCTCGGGTGGATTGTGGCAGAGACACCTGGGAGCCCCTGTCCATGGCTACACAATTAGAGGCCAGGTCAAAAAAGGGCAGAGGAGGGGGTGAGTGAGGTCACACAGGATGCCTCCTGATCCCTGTTGGCAGAAGTCATCCTGGCGGAGAGGTGGGGAACCAGCCAGACTCGATGGCATTGTTGCCACCAAAATCTTGGTTTTCTCTGCCCACTGGAGCCAAATAAAATTTGCAGAGACAGAGTTTGGGGCAAACAGAAAGATGGCTTTAAACATTAAGCCGGCAGAAGGGAGAACACAATAGGTTCCTTCCTCAAGGAGCCTGTCTCCCCTCCATTGGGAATCCAGGGGATCAAACAGTCGGGGCTCACAGTCAGGGTTTGGAGATATGGAACAAAAGGTGTAGGGGTCCTGAATTCTCTCTTTTTGCACTGTTTGGAAACAGACACTAGGCCAGTATCAGGTAGATAGGTATTTGGGTCTGGCAGTTGGTCCCGGTGCTTGGGTCCATTGTCCTTTGGGGATTTCATGGTGACTTTCTTCCTGTAATACAAAAGGGGGAAAGCAAACCACTAGGGGTGGTTTCCAAAGAGAGTGCACCATAAAGTTAAGCATCAACATGAGGTTAAAATAGAGCAAAGAGAGGTACCAAACTACAAGGGGAGGTTTATGATGCCATTAAGTTAAGTTCAGGACGTGGCTAGAATAAGTTAAAGAATCATAGTTGCAGAGTGTGGCTCCTGCAGAGTTAGAGGGCAACAGGTACAGATGTATTTGCATAATAGTTTAGCCTTCTGAAAAGAAGAAACTTAGTTATCAATGCAGACTGTTGATTGTCAGCAAAGTAATGCTCAAAATCCTCCAAGCTAGGCTTCAACAGTACATGAACTGAGAGCTTCCATATGTGCAAGCTAGATTGAAAAAAGGCAGGGGAACCAGAGATCAAATTGCTAACATCTGTTGGACCATAGAAAAAGCAAGACATTTCCAGAAAACATCTACTTCTGCTTCATTGACTATGCTAAAGCCTTTGACTGTGTGGATCACAATAAACTGTGGAAAATTCTGAAGGAGATGGACCACCTGACCTGCTTCCTGTAAAACCTGTATGCAGCTCAAGAAGCAACACTTAGAACCAGACATGGAAAAACAGATTGGTTCCAACTGGGAAAGTAGTAAGTCAAGGCTGTATATTGTCACCCTGCTTATTTAACTTCTGTGCAGAGTTCATCATGTGAAATGCCAGGCTGGTTGAAACACAAGCTGGATCGGGATTGCTGGGAGAAATATCAATAACCTCATATTGTTGATGATACCACCCTTATGGCAGAAATTGAAGAGGAACTAAAGAGCCTGTTGATGAAGGTGAAAGTGGAGAGTGGAAAAAGCTGACTTAAAATTTGACATTCAAAAAACTAAGATCATGGCAACTGATACCATCATTTCATGGCAAATAGATGGGGAAACAGTGGAAGCAATAGATGACTTTATTTTTAGGCTCCAAAATCACTGCAGATGGTGATTGCAGCCATGAAATTAAAAGACACTTGCTCCTTATAAGAAAAGTTATGACCAACCTAGACAACTTTTTAAAAAGCAGAGACATTAGTTTGCCAACAAAGGTCCATCTAGTCAAAGCTATGGTTTTTCCAGTAGTCATGTATGGTTGTGAGAGTTGGACTATAAAGAAAGCTGAGCACTGAAGGATTGATGCCATTGAACTGTGGTGTTGGAGAAGACTCTTGTGAGTCCCTTAGACTGCAAAAAGATCCAACCAGTCCATCCTAAAGGAAATCAGTCCTGAATATTCATTGGAAGGACTGATGCTGAAGCTGAAACTCCAATACCTCGGCCACCTTCTGGGAAGAAGTAACTCATTTGAAAAGACCCTGATGCTGGGAAAGATTGAAGGTGGGGGGAGAAGAGGATGACAGAGGATGAGATGGTTGGATGGCATCACTGACTTGATGGACATGAGTTTGAGTAATCTCCGGGAGTTATTGATGGACAGGGAGGCCTGACATGCTGAGTCTTGGGGTCACAAAGAGTCAGATATGACTGGGCAACTGAACTGAACTGTAGCATATGAGATCTTAGTTCCCTGGCTAGGGATTGAACCCATGCCCCTTGCATTGGCAGCTGGAGTTTTAACCACTGGACCACCAGGGAAGTTCCTGCTTTTAGTTTTTGTAGCTGCACTAGACGGGGGCAAGATGTAGAGACAGTTTGGGTCTCTCCCCTGAGTAATCATGAGAAGAGGCCCAGGACCCAGGTGGAAAGGCTGGCCTTGGACCAGAGCATGAGCCCATTTGGCTCAAGAGTCACATGGGAAAGCCATCATCTTCCCTGTGCTTGAATAACATGAGCATTCCTCCAATGCAGGAGTGCAACATGACACCCAGAAATGTTATGGCAATAAAACATCAACAGATACAAGAATGCAACTTAAAATTAAGTAGAAATTAAAAACTGAAATCCCAACAAAGAATATGATCAAAATTTTATATAAACAGTACCACGAAACCACACTTAATGGCAGATAAACATTCCATGATAATAAAACAAACTAAAAATAAAGGATAAAAGGGATACAAGATATATGAGGTGTAAGACTGAGTCCCAAATACAACCCTCGAGATGAAAAAGAGTTGGCAGATGCACCATGGGCATTTCTGTGAAAAAATAAATATAAAGTTGAGTAAAATGTTGACAGCTGTTATCATTTTTTTTCTCCATTAAACACACACAGGTTTGTCTCTTTTGAGCTGCTAATTTTAGGCTCAAGGCATGGTTTTAAGCTACTGCTGTATTGATTTCCCGTTGCCGCTGTAGCAAATTGCCACAAGCTACGTGGCTTAAAGGAACACATACTTGTTATTGTGGTTCTGAGGATCCAAAGTCCCAAATGCGTCTCATTGGCTTCAAATCACGGTGTCAGCAGCATGCCGTTCCTTCTGGAGGCTTGCTTCCTTCTCACGCTTAGAAGCTGCCTGCCCTCCTTGGCTTATGGCCTCTGCACATCAGTGTGAGCTGATGAGAGGCTGGTTTAGCCTCTCAGTGTGCATCTCTGACACGGGTCTGCGTCCTCCTCCACGTCTAAGGCTCCTTGTAGTGAGATGGCATTGGGCACAGCCAGATACTCCACGTCTTTTCCCTATCTTAAGGCCGAATGATTAGGTACCTTAATTCACCTGTGCTGTAATTCTCACTTGTCCTGTGTCTGCCCTTTCAGGCTACTGAAACAGAAACACCATAGGCCAGGTGGTTCTTTTTTTGCACTTTGTTTTTTAACTGAAGGATGATTGCTTTACAGAATTTCGTGGTTTTCTGTCCAACATCAACAAGAATCATCCATGGGTTCACCCATGCCCCATCCCTCCGACACTTCGTCCCATCTCCCTCTCATCCCACCCTTCTAGCTGGTCACAGAGCCCATGTTTGTGTTCCCTGAGTCACACAGCAAATTCCTGCTGGCTATCTATTTTACATGTGGTATTGTAATAGGTGACTTACTAACAAGAGACCCTTACTTCTCAGTTTTGGAGGCTGGGAGCTCCACGATCAAGACAGAGCAGGTGGCTGGTAGATGGCAGTCTTCTCCCTGTGTCCTCAGAGGGCACAAGGGGTGAGCCATCTCTCTGGGGTCTCTTTCATAAAGGCCCTCATTCCACCCAGGAGGGTCCCACCCTCATGACCAAATCACCTCCCAAAGGCCCTGTCTCCTAACACTATCCCCTTGGTGACCTCAGCTTGCACTGAGGGAAGAGTTAGTGCAAAGACCAGAGAGCTGCTCACATGTACAGTGTGCACAAGCAAGACTCTTGGTTTAACTAGGAAACCCTCTGAAGAAACTGCAAGCAGGCTGAGGTCAGCATGCTCACCCGGCCCCCTGTGGTCTCAGTGTTCTGTGCTGTGTTGTCTTCATTAAATTGTGCTTTCCACAGGACTAGTTTTTCCATAGCATCTAGTTGCATCATATCATGTACACACAGAGAGACATGCTTTGTCCATGTCAACTCTGTCATTCAGTTGATGACAATTTGTGAAACAATGTCTCGTCTCAATGCCCAGCACTTACAGGAATAGGAAAAGTCCATGCCTATAGAGATCTTATAGCCCAAAAAGGAATCAGAAGTGTATCCACGTGCGCACAAGGCGGGAGTAAGAAGCACAAACCAAATGGAAGTGAGGGCTGCAGGGGGACAGAGGAGGGGGGTTTCCTCCTGGAGCAGGGGTGGGGACTTTCCTATGGGACTGGTGTGCTGGTGATTCTGGACCCCTGGGGTGTATGTTTGAGGGGAGACACGGGGCAGGACAGGAAGCATGGCCTGGGAAGCAGGAAGGACAGCAGACAGAGGGGCTGGGGAAGGTCAGGCCCCCAGGGAACGGGGGGTCACACCCCTGGGAGCACAGAGCACCCCACCACAATTCCCCGATGGTTCGCGTGGGGAGCTCAGAGAACATCCTCAGGGCTTTCAGAATTCACCTGGGATCAGACACCACACAACAACCTCAGTGACCTTGGGCAAGATTCTTTAACTTTGAACAAAATTTATTCTGGTTTAAATTTTAGACGCTCTGTCGAAGGGTGCAGTTTCTGACTCCGCATCGGTCCTGGCCGCGTCTTTGCCATCTTTTACCATCTCCTGCAGCATTTTACTAGGGCTCCAAGACAGTTGCCAATCTGTCTTATGTTTCCAGAGCACTTGATCGGCACACAGATGCCTATATTCCTACTGCAGCTTAGAGGAATCTTACTCCTTGAGTAAATCCTAAAAAGAGAAGAAAGAGGGAAAAATGTGTCAGCAGGAAAGTGGCATCTCGAGAAGGCCAGCTGTGTCCCCTCTGAGTGAGGCCCTGGGGTTTTCTGTGCTGAAATGTGGACACGGCCTCGTGCAACAAGATGTGAGTCCAGGACCCCATGGGCCAGCTTCCAGACAGATAGTGACCCTGCCAGGCTCTGGTGGACCCTCCCGTTTCCAGAACCAGAGGCTGAGGGACTGGGGCATGAGAACCCCGGTTGTGTGCGGGGTCAGCTCCACCACGAGGGCAAAGACCAGGAAGCTCTGCTACATCCACCTTCCTGCCCAGAGTCAGAAGCAGCCCACAGGGCTCTATTTTCACTGTTTAATTTTCTGACTCATGGAGTCAGTCAAGTAGTGGAGCTGAGATAGGAGGAAAAGATGCAGCTGAAAGTGTAAGAACTGTTTAAAGAGAACTTACTCTCAAAGCAACTTACAGCGGACAGTGACAATGGTTCAGAAAAAAAAGTTTTGTATCCTGGTCTCTACTGACTCAGAACGCTCTCAGCGCTGGTGCCAGTCAGCCCCTCTCCTCCTCCCTTTGTGGTTTCCTCCTGACTAGCCACCTTCCCGTCTTCCTCACACGCCTTTTTCCCTTTTGGCCACAAGACACCTCTGGTCCCTCTGTAGTTCCCCATCCAGGGATTGAACCCGGGGCCCGTGCACTGAGAGGCCACATTCCTTACACCCCTGTCCTCTCTCCCTGCCACTGTGTTAAGAGTTGGGTTACAGTCATAAACAACACTGATCAGACAAGGCCTTTTCAACTTGATTTTGACATCTAATTAGTTGTCTCAGGTCTCATTCTCCGCATCCTCTCCCTCCCTCCCTCCCTCCTTCCTTCCTACATATGTTCATCCTATTTCCGGAAATATCAAGGGTAAGAAGAAAATCAGACAGCCTATCCTGCACACTGCTTTGGATGTGCTGCCTCCCAGCTGTGGAGCGAGGGTCGCATCGTCAGCGACATGTCCTGGAGGACCTTCCTGCTGACGAGACTCAGCACGGAGCATCCCAAAGGGAGCTCGTGAAGCCCAGGCTCGGCCTGACTCGCCTCTGGACTTGTCTGGTCACCCAGAGCCGCCACCCTTCAAATAGGAAGATTTATAAAGAGACATTCTGTGCTTCTGTCATGGGACAAAATCAAATTTCTTGCTTTTATGAAAAAGAAAAAAAGGAGAGTCACTTAACAGAGGCAACTTCTGTTTCATGTTCATGAGACCAATGAGGAGATGGGCTCAGAAGCTTTGACTTGCTAGAGTGGCTTAGAAACAGCCAGGAATTTTACAGGGCGGTTCTCAGCCCCCTCTCACTACTAAGGACTCAGTGCTGGCTTCTCAGAAGCATCAAATATGGTGAGTTTAGTCTGACCACGTGTAGATGAGGGTAGCAGGACAGAGGGAGGTAGAAACAGGAGAGAGAGACTGCAGCTCCCCCCGGGGCTCCCACGAGCTCACCTGACCCAGCAGACAGGACCAGGAAGAGGAGCGCAAGGAGCAGGTGATGGAGCCTTATGCTGGCATCCAGAGCTCTGCGGCTGACGCTGGAGAAGAGGCTGCGCTTGCTGCTTTATAAAGGTCCCAGGTTCCGGGAGGGATTCTGCGCTGGCTGTGGATTTGGTTATTAGGAACTGGTTAATGGAGCCTCTTCCCTGTGTGTCATGGGAGTGGCATTTATAGCACAAAACAGGGGCAGTCACTCGTATGCTAATGAGGCTGGAGAAAACCCCAGAAAAAGCTTTCCTGCTGTCCTTTTGATCAGAAGCTTTTACCTGGCAGTCAGTTCAGCTGATAGGCAGGGGTGTGGCAAGGGGAACAGACTTGCCTGTTTCCCCTGGCAGGGGCACAGACTTCTTGCTGAACCTCCGCTTACCCACTCCCCAGCCCCACCCTCACCCTTCCAGGGCTTTGAATCTGCCCACTGTTTTCCTGTGCAGAAGGAAATGGCACCCCACTCCAGTACTCTTGCCTGGAAAATTCCATGGATGGAAGAGGCTCGTGGGCTACATACAGTTCATGGGGTTGTAGAGAGTCAGACATGACTGGGAGACTCACTTTCTTTATTTCTATAGTTCCTTATGGGCTGGAAGAAGCACAAGCTGGAATCAAGATTGCAGGGAAAAATATCAATAACCTCAGATATGCAGATGACACCACCCTTATGGCAGAAAGTGAAGAGGAACTAAAAAGCCTCTTGTTGAAAGTGAAAGAAGAGAGTGAAAAAGTTGGCTTAAAGCTCAACATTCAGAAAACTAAGATCATGGCATCTGGTCTCATCACTTCATGGCAGATAAATGGGGGACACAGTGGAAACAGTGTCAGACTTTATTTTCTGGGTCTCCATAATCACTGCAGATGTTGACTGCAGCCATGAAATTAAAAGACGCTTACTCCTTGAAAGGAAAGTTATGACCAACCTAGATACCATTTGAAAAGCAGAGATATTACTTTGCCAACAAAGGTCCGTCTAGTCAAGGCTATGCCTTTTCCAGTGGTCATGTGTGGATATGAAAAGTTGGACTGTGAAGAAAGCTGAGCCCCAAAGAATTGATGCTTTTGTTCTGTGGTGTTGGAGAACACTCTTGAGAGTCCCTTGGACTGCAAGGAGATCCAACCAGTCCATCCTAAAGGAGATCAGTCCTGGGTGTTCTTTGGAAGGAATGATGCTGAAGCTGAAACTCCAATACTTTGGCCACCTCATGTGAAGAGTTGACTCATTGGAAAAGACTCTGATGCTGGGAGGGATTGGGGGAAAGAGGAGAAGGGCTCGACAGAGGATGAGATGGCTGGATGGCATCAGTGACTCAATGGACATGAGTTTGAGTGAACTCTGGGAGTTGGTGACAGACAAGGAGGGCTGGCGTGCTGTGATTCACGGGGTGGCAAACAATCAGACATGACTTAGTGACTGAACTGAACTGAACTGAACTGAATTGAACTGATGGTTCCTTTTGGAGAAGAAATGACAACCTGCTCCAGTGTTCTTGCTTGGTGAGTCCCATGGACTGAGGGGCCTGGTGGGCTGTAGTCTACGGGGTTGCAGAGAGTCGGACATGACTAAGCAACTAACACATACGCTGTTTCCATGAAAGGCTGTTTCAGGCCCAAATAGGGACTAACTTGTTCAGAGGCAGTTTCACTCCCTGGGCAAGACTTGCTGACTCCCAGCACATGCAGAGACAGCCCCTCTCTTTCTGGGCCCTGGGGCACTGAGGGAAGAGACTCAATGGTCCCAACCTGCTCCCCACACCAGCTAGCTTGTTACAGGTTGGCAGCAACTGTTGTCGCCAAAATCTTGGTTTTCTTTGCCCTCCAGAGCTGAATAAAAATTGTGGAGACAGAGTTTGGAGGAAACAGAAAGATGGCTTTAATTATTAAGCCAACAGAATGGAGAATACAATAGGTTCCTGCCTCAAGGAGCCTGTCTCCCCTCCGTCGGGAATCCAGGGGATCATACAGTTGGGGCTCACAGTCAGGGCTTGGAGATACGGGACAAAAGGTGTAGGGGTCCTGAATTCTCTGTTTTGCACTGTTGGGAAACTGTCAATAGGCCAGTGTCAGGTAGCTAGGTATTTGGATCTGGCAGTTGGTCCCTGTGGTTGGGTCCATTGTCCTTTGGGGATTTCATGTAGACTTTCTTCCTATACTACAAAAGGGGGAAAGCAAACCACTATGGGGTGGCTTCCAAAGAGAGTGCACCATAAAGTTAAGCATCAACATGAGGTAACATACAGCAAAGGAAGGGAAAAACAAACTACACAAGGGGAGGTTTATGATGCGATAAAATTAAGTAACATGATGTGGCTAGAATAAGTTAAAGCATAATAGATGCAGAATGTGGCTCCTGCAGAAATGGAGGGCCATAGGTGTAGTTCGCATAATAGGTTAGTCTTCTGCAAAGAAGAAACTTGGTTATCAATACAGACTGTACGTTAGGAACAGTTAAAGTGGAGAAAGACACAAAAGGAAAAAAAGAAAGAGAGAGAAAAAAACTTCTCTTAATTCACTGCAACACAATCACACACCTGTCTCATGAAATCTCAGCGGGACACATGATGGGCAGATGGGTGCTCTGTTTCCCTTCATCAGCGACAGAGTGGAAGGATGACGCTGCCACTGAACGCATCTCCCCAGCCTAGTATCATGAAGCAGACCCAGCAGTGGGGACCCCTTCACTGGGTTAAGGAGGACCTCCATCACTAAGTAACATCCCTCACTTAGTAACATCCCTCCATCTCAGTGTTGGAGAGGCACTGACCTGGCTTTTCAGAAATGCTAAATCTCAGGATGAAACTTGCCATGCAGCTTTGAGTAGAACTCCAAGCCCTTTAGAAATGTGGGTACCCGGGAGGACCCTGTCCTGAAGGAGCCCACAGAGCTTCAGTCCTGTTCAGGTCCCCCGCTGTGGCTCAGAGTCTCCCATCTGAGGCTCAGCAAAACCATGGAGGCTGCCTCGAGCAGACAGAGTCCCTGGCTGGCACCCAGGGATAGGATTTTTCTGAAGGAAAATAAGTTGTCTTAATCATGATCCCTTCTGATTTAGCTCTAAATGATATTTGAGAGAGGTAGATATCATCTATATATATATATATATATATATATATATATATATATATATCTGATCAGATCAGATCAGTCACTCAGTCGTGTCCGACTCTTTGCGACCCCATGAATCGCAGCACGCGGGGCCTCCCTGTCTATCACCAACTCCTGGAGCTCACTGAGACTCACGTCCATCGAGTCAGTGATGCCATCCAGCCATCTCATCCTCTGTCCTCCTCTTCTCCTCCTGCCCCCAATCCCTCCCAGCATCAGAGTCTTTTCCAATGAGTCAACTCTTCGCATGAGGTGGCCAAAGTACTGGAGTTTCAGCTTTAGCATCGTTCCTTCCAAAGACATCCCAAGGCTGATCTCCTTCAGAATGGACTGGTTGGATCTCCTTGCAGTCCAAGGGACTCTCAAGAGTCTTCTCCAACACCACAGTTCAAAAGCATCAATTCTTCAGCGCTCAGCCTTCTTCACAGTCCAACTCTCACATCCATACATGACCACAGGAAAAACCATAGCCTTGACTAGATGAAACTTTGTTGGCAAAGTAATGTCTCTGCTTTTGAATATGCTATCTAGGTTGGTCATAACTTTCCTTCCAAGGAGTAAGCATCTTTTAATTTCATGGCTGCAGTCACCATCTGTAGTGATTTTGGAGCCCAGAAAAATAAAGTCTGACACTGTTTCCACTGTTTGCCCATCTATTTCCCATGACGTGGTGGGACCAGATGCCATGATCTTCCTTTTCTGAATGTTTAGCTTTAAGCCAACTCTTTCACTCTCCACTTTCACTTTCATCAAGAGGCTTTTGAGTTCCTCTTCACTTTCTGCCATAAGGGTGGTGTCATCTGCATATCTGAGGTTATTGATATTTCTCCTGGCAATCTTGATTCCAGTTTGTGTTTCGTCCAGCCCAGCGTTTCTCATGATGTACTATGCATAGAAGTTAAATAAACAGGGTGACAATATACAGCCTTGACGAACTCCTTTTCCTATTTGGAACCAGCCTGTTGTTCCATGTCCAGTTCTAACTGTTGCTTCCTGACCTGCATACAGATTTCTGAAGAGGCAGATCAGGTTGTCTGGTATTCCCATCTCTTTCAGAATTTTCCGCAGTTTATTGTGATCCACACAGTCAAAGGCTTTGGCATAGTGAATAAAGCAGAAATAGATGTTTTTCTGGAACTCTCTTGCTTTTTCCATGATCCAGCGGATGTTGGCAATTTAATCTCTGGTTCCTCTGCCTTTTCTAAAACCAGCTTCAACATCAGGAAGTTCACGGTTCACATATTGCTGAAGCCTGGCTTGGAGAATTTTGAGCATTACTTTACTAGCGTGTGAGATGAGTGCAATTGTGTGGTAGTTTGAGCGTTCTTTGGCATTGCCTTTCTTTGGGATTGGAATGAAAACTGACCTTTTCCAGTCCTGTGGCCACTGCTGAGTTTTCCAAATTTGCTGGCTTATTGAGTGCAGGACTTTCACAGCATCATCTTTCAGGATTTGGAATAGCTCAACTGGAATTCCATCACCTCCACTAGCTTTGTTCTTAGTGATGCTTTCTAAGGCCCACTTGACTTCACATTCCAGGATGTCTGGCTCTAGGTCAGTGATCACACCATCGTGATTATCTGAAGATCTTTTTTGTACAGTTCTTCTGTGTATTCTTGCCATCTCTTCTTAATATCTTCTGCTTCTGTTAGGTCCATACCATTTCTGTCCTTAATCGAGCTCATCTTTGCATGAAATGTTCCTTTGGTATCTCTGATTTTCTTGAAGAGATCTCTAGTCTTTCCCATTCTGTTGTTTTCCTCTATTTCTTTGCATTGATTGCTGAAGAAGTCTTTCTTATCTCTTCTTGCTATTCTTTGGAACTCTGCATTCAGATGTTTATATCTTTCCTTTTCTCCTTTGCTTTTTGCTTCTCTTCTTTTCACAGCTATTTGTAAGGCCTCCCCAGACAGCCATTTTGCTTTTTTGCATTTCTTTTCTATGGGAATGGTCTTGATCCCTGTTTCCTGTACAATGTCATGAACCTCATTCCATAGTTCATCAGGCATTCTATCTATCAGATCTAGACCCTTAAATCTATTTCTCACTTCCACTGTATAATCATAAGGGATTTGATTTAGGTCATACCTGAATGGTCTAGTGTTTTCCCTACTTTCTTCAATTTAAGTTTGAATTTGGCAATAAGGAGTTCATGGTCTGAGCAACAGTCAGCTCCTGGTCTTGTTTTTGCTGACTGTATAGAGCTTCTCCATCTTTGGCTGCAAAGAATATAATCAATCTGATTTCAGTGTTGACCATCTGGTGATGTCCATGCATAGAGTCTTCTCTTGTGTTGTTGGAAGAGGGTGTTTGTTATGACCAGTGCATTTTCTTGGCAAAACTCTATTAGTCTTTGCCCTGCTTCATTCTGTACTCCAAGGCCAAATTTGCTTGTTATTCCAGGTGTTTCTTGACTTCCTACTTTTACATTCCAGTCCCCTATAATGAAAAGGACATCGTTTTTGGGTGTTAGTTCTAAAAGATCTTGTAGGTCTTCATAGAACCGTTCAGCTTCAGCTTCTTCAGCATTATTGGTTGGGGCATAGACTTGGATTACTGTGATATTGAATGGTTTGCCTTGGAAACGAACTGAGATCATTCTGTCGTTTTTGAGATTGCATCCAAGTACTGCATTTCGGACTCTTTTGTTGACCATGATGGCTACTCCATTTCTTCTGAGGGATTCCATGCTCGCAGTAGCATATATAATGGTCATCTGAGTTAAATTCACCCATTCTGGTCCATTTCAGCTTGCTGATTCCTAGAATGTCGACATTCACTCTTGCCGTTTCTTGTTTGACCACTTCCAATTTGCCTTGATTCATGGACCTGACATTCCAGGTTCCTATGCAATATTGTTCTTTACAGCGTCGGCCCTTGCTTCTATCACCAGTCACATCCACAGCTGGTATTGTTTTTGCTTTGGCTCCATCCCTTCATTCTTTCTGGAGTTATTTCTCCCTGATCTCCAGTAGCGTATTGGACACCTACTGACCTTGGGAGTTTCTTTTTCAGTATCCTATCATTTTGCATTTTCATACTGTTCATGGGGTTCTCAAGGCAAGAATCCTGAAGAGGTTTGCCATTCCCTTCTCCAGTGGACCACATTCTGTCAAATCTCTCCACCATGACCTGCCTGTCTTCGGTTGCCCCACGGGCATGGCTTAGTTTCATTGAGTTAGACAAGGCTGTGGTCCTAGTGTGATTAGATTGACTAGTTTTCTGTGAGTATGGTTTCAGTGTCTTTGCCCTCTGATGCCCTCTTGCAACACCTACCATCTTACTTGGGTTTCTCTTACCTTGGGCGTGGGGTATCTCTTCACAGCTACTCCAGCAAAGCACAGCCATTGCCCCTTACCTTGGATGATATATATGTGTGTGTGTGTGTGTGTGTGTGTGTATAATTATCTATACATAAGATATATATATATATATATATATATATATATATATATGGACCTTGCAGGCAAAATCTATACTACAGAATCAATTTATAAACATGCTATAATACTACATAAAGAAGTGAGACTGAATCGTTGTCTACTGTGTCTCTTCATTGAAAATGATGTTTTTTGGGGAATTCTGCTTAATGGTATGTGGCAGCTTGGATGGGAAGGAAGTTTGGGGCAGAATGGATACATGTATATGCATGACTGAGTCTCTTTGCTGTCCACCTGAAACTATCACATTATTAATCAGCCATACTCTAATTCAAAATTTTTTAGAAAAGTAATTTTTAAAAATGTTGTTTTATGGGACTTCCTTAATGGTGCAATGGGTAAGACTCTGTACTCCCAAGCATAGCACGTCAGGTAACTAGATCCTACATGCCACAACTACGACCTCAGTTCAGTCGCTCAGTCATGTCTGAGTCTTTGCGACCCCATGAACTGTAGCAGGCCAGGCCTCCCTGTCCATCACCAACTCCCAGAGTTCACTGAAACTCTCGTTCAACGAGTCCATGATGCCATCAAGCCATCTCATCCTCTGTCGTCGCCTTCTCCTTCTGCCCCAATCCCTCCCAGCATCAGGGTCTTTTCCAATGAGTCAACTCTTCACATGAGGTGGCCAAAGTACTGGAGTTTCAGCTTTAGCATCATTCCTTCCAAAGAACACCCAAGACTGATCTCCTTTAGAATGGACTAGTTGGATCTCCTACAGTTCAAGGGACTCTCAAGAGTCTTCTCCAAAACCACAGTTCAAAAGCATCAATTCTTCGGCACTCAGCTGTCTTTATAATCCAACTCTTACATCCGTACATGACCACTGGAAAAACCATAGCCTTGAATACACGGACCTTTGTTGGAAAAGTAATGTCTCTGCTTTTTAATATGCTATCTAGGTTGGTCAAAACTTTCCTTCCAAGGAGTAAGTGTCTTTTAATTTCATGGCTGCAATCACCATCTTCAGTGATTATGGAGACCCAAAAAATAAAGTCTGGCACTGTTTCCACTGTTTCCCCATCTATTTCCCATGAAGTGATGGAACCAGATGCCATGATCTTAGTTTTTTGAATGTTGAGCTTTACGCCAACTTTTTCACTCTCCTCTTGCACTTTCATCAAGAGGCTTTTTAGTTCCTCTTCACTTTCTGCCATAAGGGTGGTGTCATCTGCATATCTAAGGTTATTGATATTGCTCCTGGCAATCTTGATTCCAGCTTGTGCTTCTTACAGCCCAGCGTTTCTCATGATGTACTCTGCATATAAGTTAAATAAGCAGGGTGACATTATACAGCCTTGACGTACTCCTTTTCCTATTTGGAATCAGTCTATTCCATGTCCAGTTCTAACTGTTGCTTCCTGATCTGCATATAGGTTTCTCAAGAGGCAGGTCATATGGTCTGGTATTCCCATCTCTTTCAGAATTTTCTGCAACCTAGTACAGCCTAAATAAATAAACAAAACAAAACTTGGTGTGTTTTAGTGATCTATGGTTTGCAGCACAGCAGAATTTTTTTTTTCCTTTTAAGGAAGCTGATGATGCAGTTTTATGTGCAAGACCAGGCATGACTTTTCATAGATGTGTGTTTCCAAAAGGGGTCAGGGTGCCATGTTGAGTTTCAAGGGAGTTTCTTGCCATGGTTCCTCACCAGTGGGACACGGCCCTTGTCAGGAATTGCACAATTGCAGTGGCTTATTTTTCCTTGGCAAGGTCTAAAGATGACTCCTTTGCAGCTATGTTAATCCTGGAGATAGCATCCAGGGGCATCTCTGTACATCAGGGAAGGGTCCTGTTGCTTCAGCAAGGAGGTCACACACCCAAGACACCATGGGGTGGCTCACCAGAAACCAGAGATGAGTTCGTATAGGATAGAGGGAAGGGTTAATTTTAGGTCAAGTCTACATGAATTGTTAGTTTTCCCAGGCTCAAAGCCAAACAAGGCCATGTGGATTGTGGCTGCATCATGCCTGGGCTGAGAGGTAACTCATGGTTTCATTCTTCAAAGGGATGATAAATGCTGTGTCCCCAAACCTGTAACCTGTGAGTAGGAAATTGAGGCAGGCTCTTTCCAGCAAAGCACCTCAGTTCTTCAGGCAAGAAGGGGTGTCCCAGTCCTACAGATAAGGTTTTGAAGAGCAAAGCCCTTTACATCTACGACTCCACAAACAGGTGTTCTCAGCACGGAGCCCTGGGTGTTTATGGGCAGAGGCCGTTGTCCCCAGTTCCCTTGTCCTATGGACGGGGCCGGCGTCATGGATTCTGACAGTCACAAGGGGACCTACCCTGAGAAGGGGACCAGGGCTGGGCCAAATCTGTCCTCCCCCACTGACACTTTTACTAGTTTCTTCTTTGAACTTGTCCCAGAATTATATTTTGCAATGAGCCTTGCTCAGTAGCTGGCCACTTTTATTCAAATTATCTCTTTGAATTCCCCTAAACAAACCCACCAGGTAGCTATGCCCCAAGGTTTATACAAGATGGTCCCAAGGACTAGAAAGCCATGTCTGAGGCCACAGGCAAAACTGACTTAAAAAGTCGATTAAAATTGGCTGCAAATCCAACAAAAAGATGTGTCCAAGGCCGCAGTCTACTAAGTGGCAGTGATGTAACTTGGAGCAAAATCGACCTCTCTTCCAATGTTCCTGCCTGCCTCCTGCCGTCTCCACAGTGTCCTGAGAGCTTTACCAGGACATTCTATAACTCGAAAGCTCGAATAGCGCTGTCAAATGCCAGCTATCTGGTGCTAATTAGACCGGAATTGGGCGGGGCACAACCTTTAAAAGAATGACTGGGACTTCCTTGGTGGTCCAGTGGTTAAGAATCTGCCTTGCAGCAAAGGGATGTGGATTCAGTCTCTGGCTTGATCACTAGGTTTCCACATCAAAGAAAGAATGTGAAATCGTTCAGAGTGTCTGACTCTTTGCGACCCCATGGACCTTGGGCCACCATGCTCCTCTGTCCATGGAATTTTCCAAGCAAGAATACTGCAGTGGGTTGCCATTTCCTTCTCCACATGCAATGAGGCAACTAAGTCAATGTGCTGAGATGAATATCCTGCATACCGCAACTCAGACCTGAAGTAAATATATGTTTTTAAATCCCTTTGTAACACGGTAGCTAGGTGACACACTCAGAGACGCCATGACAATTTCAAGGCTGACCATAAAGGTCAAAAAGTAGGTGCTGACCCAGTTCCTGGAAATCCCCACCATTTCTGCAAAATAGCTGGATACTCCTCCCACTCATTAGCCTATGAAATGACCCACCCCTATAAACACCGACAGCCCCATACCCTGGGGCTGAGCTTGCTTTCCAAGATGGCCCACACACTCCGTGTAGCCTGTTTCCTCCCTGGATTGACCTTCCTTCACCATGACTCGCTTTTGAGCCCTGCCTGTGCGAAGCCAAGTCCCCACATTCGGCGGCCATCCCAGGGACTCGGATGTGACCTGGGATCCGACCATCCTCTCTCACCCCACTCTCTTTCCCGCAACACTGCTGCCATCTCCCCCAGCCTCAGAGATCACTGGAGTGTTAAAAGAGCACCGTCTTTTCAGTTTGTTCATTGTTTCCTTTGCTGTGCAGAAGCTTTTCAGTTTGATGCATCCTACCCTTCAGCTTTGTTTTTGTGGCTTGTGCTTTTGGTGTCAAGCTCAAAACCATCCTTGTGGAGACCCATGCCGAAGAACTTTTCTCCTATGCTTTCTTTTAGGAGTTTTGTGGTTTCAGGAGTTTTATGGTTTTTGTAAACCTTTAATCTATCTTGTGTTGAATTTTGTGTATGTTATAAGAGATCTTACTTGCTCAACCAGGGATGGAACCTGTGCCCCCTGCATTGAAAACTTGGAATCTTAACCATTGGATTGTCAGGGAAATTCCAATTGTAACTGCTAATTTGTCTGTCTTTCAGATTATTCCTGTAAGTTTTCTTTAAGAATTTTAAAATTCCTTTGCTAAGTACATTCTGATTCAGTATTCATATGTATTCTTGATGAATTAAACATTTTATCATTAGGATACATACCAGCTCTCTATATCTGGTCCTTGTCCTAAAAGTTACTTGATTGTGCTGTGTTTAGTCACTCAGGCATGTCTGACCCTTTGTGACCCCATAGACTGTAGCCTGCCAGGCTCCTCTGTCCATGGGGATTCTCCAGGCAAGAATACTGAAGTGGGTTGCCATGCCCTCCTCTAGGGCATCTTCCCAAACCAGGGGTAAAACCAGGTCTCCCACATTGGAGGCAGATTCTTTACCATCCTAGCCATTAGGATGCCTGTAAATTAACCAATACAGCCTACCATGTTTTCTTTAAATTAATGTTTCCATAGCATATCTGTCGGCTCAACAGTAAAGAATCTGCCTGAGATGCAGAGACATGGTTTTGATCCCTGGGTCAGGGAGATTCCCAAGAGAAGGGCATGGCCACACACTGCAGTAATCTTGACTGGATGATTCCATGGGGGTCTCAAGAGTGCTGGACACGACTGAGGGTCTAAACAATGACCACAGCAGATCTGTTTCCATCATTTCATTTTAAATCCACTTGCCTTTATATTTGATGTCTCAAGTGGGTTTTTTATAGTTGGTTTATATCTGATTCTTGTTTTGTTGTTGTTGTTGTTTGTTTGTTTGTTTTTCTGAAATGACCATCTCTTTCCTTAAGATAGTGTCTAAAATCTTAGCATCAGACTTTATCCCATCAAGCTGAGCCAAAATTCCATCTGGTATAATAGACTTCGTTTTTCAGTTTTTCAGAGCAGGTTTAGAATTGAATGAAAAGCACAGAGTTTTTAGGCAGGCTACACAGGCAGGGTACAGTCAATGGGGTCACAAACAATCAGCACCTCCACAGTCCACAGAGTAGCAGAGTCGGACACAACTGCATCGACTTAGCACACAGGCACACACCCCTGATTCCAACGCCCATTGCTGGTTTTCTGTCCAGAAGTGAAGATGCCTGCACTCTCTAAACTTTGACCACACTCTCTTCGACACAGAAGAATTGTTGGTCTGTTTGGGTTCTTGTTGCCTGAGCTTTAGACCTGGAAATCTGTAGAGGCTTGAGATGTCATAAGTCTCACTTCACTTGTTTTCTTTTCTTTTTTTATAAATGGTTAAGCACATAACATTTAATTAGCTAATTCATTAATTTGGCTGCCTTGGACCTTAGTCATGGCAGGCAGGATCTTAGTTGTGGCATGTGGGATCTAGTTCCCTGACCAGGGGTGGACCCAGGCCCCCTGTGTTGGGAGCACAGAATCCCAGCCACCAGACCACCAGGGATGTCCCTCACCTCACTTGTTTTCTTCTCTCCTCAATTACGGTCCTGGACTGCTTGTGCCAGAGTCTGAATCAGTAGTTTCGCAGGTTTTGCCTGGTCCCTTAGTTGTGTACTATAGGAGGGCAGTATACAGTCCCATCACAGTCCTTTTTTTTTTTTTTTAATGCTGAATTCTGGGGTTCAAGCTCATGTCTTTGAGGGCGTGCCCTTTCTTCCTGAGATAATCAGGTAAACAACTCCCCTCACCTCGGCAACATTCCTGTTCTCTCCTGGAGCTGCATGTTCCTGAATGATGCCCCTTGCTTTAGTTATGCTGAAGATCCCAGTCCCTTCGAGCTTTCCTGTTATTTTCCTGCACGTTTCAGGGGCAGTGATGCAGGTTTTATGAGCAGGTTTCTGTCACTCTGGCTCCTTTTGCTTCCCTCCCTTTCCCTCCCCTCCTCTTTCTATATCCTCAGCCTGTCTCATCTTGTGGAGGGAAAACTGCTAAACGAGAGGTAACCCAGCTCCAAGGTAGTGTAGATGGTGGTCCAGTGAGCTGCCTGTACCACCTCATTTATTTTACCCAGCAGCTTCAGGCGGGAAGTAAGACCTTAGAAACAGGAGCTCTGTCCACTGTGCTCAGAGGAGCTCGGGGGTGGAGGTCTCTTCTGATGGACCATGGGAGGAAGGAAGCAATGGAAACCATGTGGCCACCAGTCGTCGGGGCTTCTCAGAGACCCACCATCATCACCCAGGGTCTCCAGGGTAGCTCTTCTCTGAGCCCTGCGATCTCCAGGACTGGCTGCCTCCTGAGACTCCCCGCCTCCCCAGTCCTCTGCCCACCCCCAACCCCCACTCCGGGCCTCCTGGCCCTGGCATTTGGGGCCACCCTTCTTGCTCTTTGTTTCTTAGCTTCTGTTCATTTCTCCCACCAGCTGTGTCCCTGTGTGTCAGTTATTGCAGGGTTGCAAAAACACACTGTCCACATTATGCTAACGCAATCTCAGCTGCAGTCTGTGGTCAAGTTTTGGTGAAGAAACTGAAATTTTCCAAGACTGTCTTGTGTCTGTTTGCTTGGGGGGCGGGGGCGGGATGTTCTCCAAAGGTTCTGCAACCCAGGAAAAGTTACTTCAGAGTGTAGACACCCACAGCCCATCCCTGTGGGGCTTTCTGGAGGGTGCCTCCCATCTTTTTCCTCTTCACTTGTCCACATTTGGTTGTCAGTCAGTCAGGGTTCTCCACAGAAATAACCCATTTCTTTAATGAATCATTTCACACCATTATGAAAGTAAGTCCCAAAACAAACAAACGTTTTGGCAAGTCCCCAAATAAACAAACAGATCCAGTGCCAGTGCGGTAGACCAGAAGGACTCAGGGAGGGGCTGATGCTGGAGTTCAAATCTGAACCTGGCTGCTGGCAGAATTCCTTCCCTTTGGGGAGAAGTCAGTCTTTATTCAGGCCTTCAACTGATTGGATGAGGTCCACCCATGTCACTCAGGGGTAATAATAATCTGCTTTACCAAAGTCCACTGATTTAAATGTAGGTCTCATTTCCAAACATCCTCAGAGGAACATCCAGAATGATGTCTGGCCAAATATCCGGGCAGCAAGGCCCAGCCGCGTCCGTACCTGAGATGAAGCACCACAGGGAGGTTCTCAGATTCGCTCTTCTCTGTCTTGTCTCCCTTTTCCTAACAGTGTGGGTTTCCAGCCATTAGAAGCTTTGAGATGGACAGCATTTGTGGTCCGTTATAGGTGAGAGGACACATGGGAGTGGTCCTCCATCCCTCCTGTCTGGCCCATTTACCAATTTTAAAATGAGACCTAAAGGGCTCTTTTTATTACAAACCCTGCATTTTGTCTTTGCCAATTTTAAATTGAAACAGAGCTTGCATAGAGTGAGGAGCACAGATCCTGAGTGTCCAGCTGGAACCTGCATCCCTGTCAAACTATGGGACAGCGCCATCCAATCCTAAGTGACCTTGACCCCCTCCCCTCCTCCTCTCCAACCCTCTCCTGCTCATCCCGCCTGCAGAACTCTGTGGAATCTTGGTGGGCAGGTCAGGACACATTCTCAGCAGTGCAAGGACCTCCGGCTTTATATTCCAGTAGTTCTGGTAAGTTCCCATAGTTTAATGCCAGTAGTTCTCAACTCACATTGTTTTTCATTGTAGTTTACCTTTAAATAACATTTACCCTCATCTTCACTGAATGGTGGGCATTAGTCCCTTGGACTACAAGGAGATCAACCAGTCAATCCTAAGGGAAATCAACCCAGAATATTCATTGGAAGCCTAATACTGAAGCTCTGATGCTTTGGCCACCTGATGCAAAGAGCCAACTCATTGGAAAAGACCGTGATGCTTGGAAAGATTGAGGGCACGAGAAGGAGGTGGCAGAGGATGAGATGGTTGGATGGCATCACAGTCTCATGGACATGAATTTGAGCAAACTCCGGGAGATAGTGAAGGACAGAGGAGCCTGGAGTGCTGCAATCCTTGGGGTCACAGTGTTAGACATGACTGGGAAAGCAACTGAACAATATCAAGAACAACAGTGACCTCTGGGAGGGGGAAGGGACCACGAACTTGTCTGTGTTTGGCTCCTGACAGGTACTCCATAAAGACTGTTGCCTCAGTGACTGTGGAGCCAACACTGAGAACCCAGGAGGGCTTGGTCATTTACTGGGCCCAGATTACGCATGTGGCCTCTGCAGCAGGGAGCTGGAGGCACCACCAGGGTGGCAAAGGGAGCCCAGGGTGTCCTGCACTATTTTCTGCTATTCTCAGCCTGTGAATCACCAGTGTTGTGGTCAGACTGCCCCCTGTGGGTCTGATGCACTCAGGAAGCTCTGAAAAAAGAAAAAAAATAGAGGCTTTTTGCTTAGGAGACCTAAAACGTACACAGCACACTCTCCCTACCATGGTGTCAGGTAGGGAGAGAATGCATGGGGGGCCTAGGCTTTTGCTTTTGTTCAGGTTAGGGTTGGGGGTCTGGGTTTTCAAGGCTGCTGCTGCTGCTAAGTCGCATCAATCATGTCCGACTCTGTGCGACCCCATAGAAGGCAGCCCACCAGGCTCCCCCGTCCCTGGGATTTTCCAGGAAAGAATACTAGAGTGGGTTGCCAGTGCCTTCTCCATTCAAGGATGCACTATTGGTGAATTTAAAACATAGGCGGGAGAATTTACAGTGTAGGAGGAGAAACCAACAAACAAGTGACCCAAATGGTCAGTTACAGAAATCAACCAAGGTTTCTAAAACAAAGGAGCCCGGGGAGGGGGCCGTGGCCTGGCCCTTCCTCTGGTGTCTTCTGGAGTTCTGTGAGTCAGTCTAGCAAATCATACAACCTGAAGGGGAAGGTACTGGGATTTCTGAGTTTGAAGCCAAGTTGGGCAGAAGTGTGGGGGAGCTGGGGACCCAAGATTTGGCATCTTAGGTGGGGACAGTGTTGTGGAACTGGTATCATACCTGTGAGGCTGACCCTCCTTCTGGGGTGGTTAGTGTTAGAACTGAGCTGAAGCCTTGGACACACAGTTGGTGTCAAGAAGGGAAAACACACAAAACCCTCTTAGCCAGGACCTGCAAACCCTCTGTAATCTCAGTTTTAAGCAACCGCTCTCGACTTCCACCTCCTGTCTTTCTGGCTCAACCCTTTGTAGATGTAGAACCTAGAATCCTTGACCTGATGTTGCTAAGCCCCTTCGCACGCCCCTGGATTCAGCCTGTTTTCAGGACGCCTCATGCACAGCGGGTCCTGTCTCGCCACTGGCCCTGCTTGGACGCCTCCTTCCCCTCCGCTCGCCTTCACTCCCCACAACTGCTTCACATGGCACCTTCTCCTCCAAAGCTCCTGTCAGCTCCCCATGCCTACTCTCAGCTGAGAGACGTCATGCCAGGTTTTCAAAGAAAATCAAAGCAACCAGAAGTGAATTTCCCCAGTTGCGGCCCCCAGATGTGTCTAGCTCTGTGCCGTGTGGCATGTGATTCTCTCTAAGATCCCTGCACACCTTCCTGTCTCTTCTCCCTTCCCACCTTCCCTGGTCCCCACCACCTCCTTTTTCTTTCAGCATCTTTGGAGAGATTCTGAATGGTTTTTGTTTGATGATGATTCCTCTTTGTCCAGGTGAAATATTCCTGTGCTATTTTTCTTAATTTATTGTATTTAACTGCTTGCTTTATACTGATTCTTTGTTTGTTTGTTTTTTAATTTGTGCCGGCTCTTAGCTGTTGCATGCAGAATCTTTAGTTGTGACACGTGAACTCTTAGTTGTGGCATGTGGGATCTAGTTCCCTGACCAGGGATCGAACCTGTGCCCCAGCATTCAGAGCACAGAGTCTTAACCACTGGACCACCAGGGCTGTCCCTGTACAATCTGCTTTAAAGAGGTTTTGTAGGGGGGTTGACAGAATTGGGTTCCAGGCTACAGGGATTTCTCCCTATGATGCATGATTGTTCCTATGAATACCTTCTTTCAATAGGTAACCAATGAGAATAACACAAATGGACCATCCACTTTCTCATAACTAGATTCACAACTGCTGCCTCCTAAGCAGACTACTTCCTACCAGTGTGGTTCCCTCATGTGATGGTCAAGTCAGAATATCTCTTCTTCCTGAAGCTGAGCTTCCTGTGCTATACAGCAGCTTCCCACTAGCTAGCTGTTTTATATATGGTGGGTTTATAACAGTCCTTTACCTTCACATCTTGAATCCAGTCTATATATAGCTACCGAGTTATTTCCAGATAACAAACTTGACAGTGTTATTTCCTCATTTAAAGTCCTTCAGTTTCTTCTCTTTGCTTACAAGACAAATTCAAATATCCAAACCTGAGTCTACATATCCTACAGTGTTTCCTTTTTCTTTAGCCAAAGGACACATGACTCCCCAAATTCACAGTGAAATCTACACCTTTCTATCTTTGCCTATGATCTTCCTTTTTCTAGGACTGGCTTCACCACTGTGTGTGTGTCTGCCTCATAAATACTGACTCATCCCTTAGACCATAAATCAAAAACTGACCTCACAGCAAAGTTGTCTCAACCTCTCCCCCTGCCCCCACCCCCACACCATAGGAACAGGAACAGCTGTTCCTTCCTTTAAGACCCCTCCTCCTCAGGGCAGTGAATAGTGATGAACTGTTACAGTGTGGATCTGTTTGATCCAGCTGAAAGCCCCTGGCATTCTGGGAGCACATTTTGTTCATTTTGTACCTGATTCTGCCTAGGAACTGGAAACCGTGGGAGCAGAGGAAATGGGTCTCAGAAAGAATGGTGCTGAGCCAAGCTGCCCCGTGCCTGGAAAGGGGGCCAGGAGAGTGCTAGAAACTGAGAACCAGGTGATGCCCAAAGGGACCCATCTGACTGTTTCCTATCTTTGTGTAATTTCTCTCACTTGAGTGCTTTGCCCAGAAACTTCAAGGATGTTAGATTACTATACTCCTGTAACATGAAGCAGGAAGATAGGCCTACATTCTGAGTAACTTACTTCCTTTTATTAAGCAGGACAGACAAACATATTTTCCCCAGAGGCAGATAATTTGGCTTTTACTTAGTGCAGGAAGTATCTTTTTGCTAAGAAACCATCCATCAGAGCCCAGTGTCAGCAGGTGCGAGCCCTGGGCTCCGATGCTGTAGCATCTCAGAGTTGGAGGGACCTAAATGATCATCGCATTTTCCAGATGAGAAAAGTAAGGTCCAGAAAAGAGAGGCTACTTACTTCCCAGGGGTCCATGGGCAAGTGGCATCTCTGGAGCCACAGGCCCAGATTCCTGACTCTAAAATTGGTGTTTTCTCAGTTAATCCTAAGACTTAATGACACTCTTTCATGGAGGAAATGTCTAGAGTTCTGAATAATAATCAGAGGAGAATTCAGAAAATAAAAGAGTAAAAAGGTGAAATTAAGCAATGTTGTGCTATTTCCTTTTATGGACACTTATTAATATTATTGCCAAAGTATTTTTGTCATTTTCAAGCTAAACCATTTTTATGTCTCCCTATTTCAAATGCGCCTGATGAAGCACCCTCCACAGACCAACGTACTGAAGACCCCAAGACTCTTCACCTCTTCTCAGCTGAGTTCCTTGCTTCCCCGCCCCTGCCCCCTACTTGCCCGCTGATGCGATGGTTAAAGCACACGTCTACCTATGATTTACTGCGTTGTCTCCCCAGACAGGTTTTCTCTCTTTTTCTTGCTGGCATGCCGCCCTATTTCCTCTTGATTTCCTCCCTTCTGCAGGGGGATCTGACCATCTGAGCCCTAAGGCCGTGCCACGGTGTCACAGAGAGCTGTTCTCCTCCTTCTGTGCCCTCCCGTCCTCAGTGTTCCTGGCGCTGCAGCAGCGCTCGGACCCTCCGACACCCTCCACTCGCCCAGCAGCTCAGCTCTCGGGTGTCCGGGTGACTGGCTCCCTGAGCTTGCTGAGAGGGAGGGGCAGTGACGAGCCCCCCGTATTTTGGAGCCTCGCATCCCCTCCAGTCTCTGCCGATGAGCCAGGCCCGGGTACAGAGGCCCCGGGCGCCAGTCGCTGGCCCTTGGGTCCCTGCCAGGAGGCGCCGCACGTCCGCAGGTGCCCACTCAGTGATTTCTCTGGTTCACTAGCACCGGGTGATGGGAACACGGCGGGCGGTCAGGGCGCCTCCAGGAACAGGCCCTGGAGGACGAAGGAGAGGCTCCTCAGGCACTGCTGCCCACAGGAGGGAGAGGAGGTGAGTGAGCGAAGCTGAGGGCTGGGGGGAACGGGGTCTCGGCTCGGGGGACCCCAGGAGGGAGACCAAGGACCAGGCGAGCGGCCGTCCTCCCACGGTCCCGGCTCTGCGTCGGGCCCGCGTGCCTCTCAGAAGTGCCTGGAGCCACGTGCCTCAGAACCGGGGCGCCTGGGGGTCAGCTGACCCAGCTCTGGCATCTCGCTGACAAGGGCCCGGAGGTGTCACGAAGGGACTTGACCTGTAGTCAGAGGCAGAGCCGGGACCGGAGCCCGGGGTCTGAAGCCTCGGTGCAGGGTCATCTTTCCACACGACATCCCAGAGGTGTCTGAGGCTGCTTCTGAGGGAGCGAGGGGGCTGCGGGACGGACACGCGCACTGGCAGGGCCCGGCTCTGCGTCCACCCGGGGCTTAGTCCTCCTGACCTCGGTGTGGTCCTGCTCCCCGCAGAGGGAACGGCTGCTCGAGGTCGTCCCCCAGAGGCCGCATGGAGGGTCCCAGCGCACTCCACACAGAGAGGGTCCTGGGGAGCTCCATGGGAAGCTGGCGCGGTTCCGCCAGATACCCGACACACTTCCGGGCACAACCAACGCTCATGGCGGCCGACCGCGGCAGAAGACCCAAAGCTGCCCGTGCACACGTGGGATGGTGCCTCCCCCAGACTGACCTGAGGCAGAGCTTCGGGGGCTTGAAGGGCCCCTTCTTGTTCTCACTGGAAGCACGACCCCGAGACTGGAGTGTGTGCAGAGGCGGGCAGGCCTGAGGCCGGGGTTCCTGAGCCCCTGATTCAGGAGCGATGAATGAGCCCTCTAGGGGTCCAGCATGGAAGGCGTGGGAGCCCGGGCTCTGATGGGAGAAGTCTGGTCACAGGCAAAGGAGAAGAATCCCATGTTCCTATGGTTCTGTCAAAGGTGCTTCCTTTTTTCAGGCTCGAGTTATTCGAGTTATTCTTCGTCTGGTTCACACCTAAGGGCTCAACGCTGAGGAGTCTCAGTCTTGGGTTTTCAAGACCTCGGAGTCTTGTAGGTGAAACAAAGGCAACACATAACAGGACTCCCAACTCGTTCATGACTCAAGGACTTCATTCTCTTTCTCTAGGGAGAGAACGTGGGCTCAGAGCGAGGCCTGTCCTGTCAGAGTGGAGTCAGTAAGCTCCTCAGAGCAGAGCCGGGTGGGAACAGAGGTGCCAGCACCCGACAGAGAAGAGACGTGCTAACCCAGGGCCACATGCTCCCAGCCCTGCTCTGCTGGAAGAGCATGTGGGGAGCAGACTAGGGCCTTTTATGGCCCCAAAACTGAAGAAGAATTTTATGAGATTCTTGTGACTGCTCTCTCTCCCTCCCTTCTTCCCTCCATTTCTATTTTCTCTCCTTTGAAGTAGCAACCATCCTTGCCTTGGACAGTTTCTCTCACAGCTCATACATCCTCCAGAGATTTCACTCAGGGCCCATAATCAGAATTAGCCCACATTACTAGACCCAATGTGGATGTTTATCTTGCTCTAACTTTTCAAACAGAAATCTTGACATGAACTCAGTCATCTCCATTTTGACCCTGCAAGAGTGGTAGACTTAATCCCAGGGTCGCAGAAGCACTGGGTGTGGGTGTTGTCATTAAGATTCCCTCCATTTCTTCACTGGACACAGTCATTTCTGACCACCCAAGGACATCTTGGCTGAAACTACAACTTGTGCTTCATGCATGAGTTGAAATTCTTCATCAAGCCCTGGAAGAAAAATCAAAGGTTTTTACAGAACAAATTACACATAAAGAAAAAAAGATGGAAGCATCTATTTAAAAAACAGAAACTGTCTTTAAAAACTGTTTTTGAAAAACCTTGTTTCATTTCTGGAGATTGAGGAAGTTGATCTTTGACAGGAGAAAGAAGGGATAAAAGAAACAGGAAAACAGGGGAAATAGAAACAAGTTAATTTTTGCATTGTCATAACTGAGAAAGAGTTTACAGCATAAAAGACATTTACCAGAGGATAACCCCTAGACATGATTTTGACCTTGTTTGGCCACAATTTCCTCTTCTGTGAAGTAAGGAAGTTGGCTTTGAGGATCTCTGACAGTTCCAGGCATTGTGAGTCAATGTCTTTCATTGAGAGCAGAAAGGAACAATCCTACACTTCAGAACCCAGGAGGTTAATGATAATTCTTAGATACCTATAATTTTAGAACTGCAAAACCACTGAGAAGTAACCACAAAAAATCTAAATGAATAAGAGTTCAACTTGTGGGCTAGTGATGCATTATTATCCCAGATCCACAGCTTTTCTTATGCAGACAGTAGCAGTTATAAAATGTAATGAAAGAAGAATGTGGCTCAAAAAGAAAAACCATGAAATATCTAGGAGTCAAGTTACAAAAACACTCTGAAGGACCCAGAAAGAAACTTACTGAAGGTAAGTTTCTTAGTACAAAAGGTTGTACTAAGAGGAGGCAAAAACATCTAAAGGGAAATCTAGTTCTTAGACTCAATCACCCACATATCATTTTTTTTTTCTTTAGTAAAACCTGTAATTTCAATGAAGCAATAACATTGTGTTTAACTTAATGGAATAATTTAAATGTTATTTGGTAATAGAGAATCACTGAGTGTAGCCATGCCCCCTGAAAGAGACTGAAGAGGGAGATTTGATTATCTTGAACTCGAGGAGCTGTGTTATTAATAGCTCAGATCACTTAGTGCTGCCTCCGGCAGAGACAAACAGAAGAGCACAAGGAACAGAACTGTCTCTGACCAGGACTAGGTAGGTGCCAGGCAGGCTGTGTGGTTTAGGTGCTCTGATGGGTGTACAAAATGTGTTCCCCCGTCCTCCCCCTGATGGCCTGCTGTACTTGAACCATCCGGGTGGCCCTGATCATTTTCATTTCCTTCCAATCATGTATGAGCTTGTTTCTCTTCTATGCAAGACTTGGTTTCCAAAGAGGACAGAGACATGAACTCAGACATGAGCCTTCCATATGAGACACGTGGGAGTGAGGGCATGTCTGTGGGCTCAGGAAATTCATAGTGCTGGATGGTGCAAGAAACAGTTCTCAGGTCACTGCTGGTGAAGGAGGAAACAAACAGAGCTGGACTCCATCATAGGCCAGGCTGTGAACATTAGGCTACATGCATGGTCACCCTCCCAATGGACTCTGAACTTTGTGCCCAGTGTCTATAGAAATGGCATACCAATGGAAAACCAGACACCCCCCCCCCCAATAAAAGAACCTCAGGACTTGGACTCTCTGTCACCTAAAAGAATATGCTAATTATCTCTGTAACAGAACAAAGTCATAAATTCTATTATGTTTATTGGTATATGACCACAGGCCTATTGATAAATGTCCACTGTTTAGCTATCTAGGCTTACGACACATGAATCATGAGTTAACTTTGATTGTCTCTCTCTTTTACCTTGTCCAGACTAGTTTCAAGGAATTTGGGGAGGTGGGTTTGAGCAAGTACACTTAGGGTATATAAGGTTTTCACAAAAACTGATCAGGGTCCTTGGCTAAGAGGAGACTCTGCCTTGGGCCTGCCGGTGTAATAAACTGCACTCCACTATCTGCATTGTCCTTCTGAGTGAGTTTGTTTCCCGGAACATGTGGCTACAACACTGGGGACTCGTCTGTCACAGCTTTTCAGAAGAGCCTCTCTTCTAGGGCTGATTAAGGATGAAACTGATCAGGAATACAGATAGAATTAGGTAAATATACAAACAAATATCTTTAAGGAAATTAAACATGAGCAAAGGTAATCATTGAGGGTACCTATAAATTTCAGCTATTAGATGAGCAAGCACAAAGCCAAAAACAAGCCAGAAACACTTTTTGCAACACATATAAGAAAGGATTAATGATTTTAAATATACATGGGATTCTTAGAAGTCAGCGAGGAAAGATGAATAGAAAAATAGAAAAATGGTAAAGTGTAAGAGACAAGAATGACCAGTGAACATTAAAAAAATGTTCAACATCAGAAACAATTTTTAAAAGATATATTAAAATAAAAAAGGAATATTTTTCACTCATTTAATTTGCAAAAATTGAAACAATTCATAAAAACCAATATTAATGAGAATATTGAATGTCAAATATACTTTTTCACATTGTCAGTAAGAGGATAAACTGGTACAACAGTTTCTAGCATGGGCAATTGGGCAAAACCCTTTAAAATTTGAACAGTACATATATATTGAGATTCCACTTATAGGAATTCATACAAAAGTAAGTGTTACATAAATTTCTTAAGATATATGTGTAGTCATATGAATATATGAGGCAAATTTATTTGAATAGATATTAAAAATTTTCCAAGATAATATTTAAGTGATAAAAACACACACTGACATTGGTTGTGAAATAAGATTCGGTATTTTAAATTAAAAAGAAATATTTACACAATTTCATTTGCAAAGGAAAAGAGCTCAAATACTCTGAATTGTAGGTAGTAGTTATAACTGAAGTGTGGGGCTATGGGTTTTTATTAAATCTTCCATTTTTGCATTTCTTTATGACTTGAAATTTTGTTTAAGTTGAAATTTTCTGATATGTATTATTCTTTATAATCAGAAAGACTATGATAGATTTAAATGGAAGTAAGCATTGAAATTCAAATCCTAGAAATAATTAGACATATTTCTCCACTAATTTTTAACCAATATGCACTCTTTCTTCCTTTAATATGGATTCTCCATGAAGGTTATAACCCACCACCATTCTGGCTCTTCCTTTCAAGTTGCCCTGAAGATCCAATGAGTTGGGCTCTAAATCTTTTCTAATGAACCTCCTCACCCGCAAGGGGCTGGCCTTACCCTCCTTTTGTGACAGCCGGACTCCCACCCTACACTGGCTTTGGATGCTCCAGCCTCTGCCTCACGGGGACGCCGCCTCCATAGATGTGGGCTCAGGAGGGCCTCAACCCCAGATCTGAAAGCCCAGGTCTGAGCAAACCCAAGGCAAGCAACAGCTGAGGCTCAGGGAGCAAGAAAGGACAGAGCAGTCACACTCCTCCTTCCGAGGCAGGCGCAGGGCCCCGGGGCAGGAGGTCGTGTCTGCTCTGGTCCTGGAGGCCCTGAGCTCTTCGGACTTTTGACTGTGTCCTTGATTCTTCCCACCAGGCCTTCCGGGACCTCAGTTCCGAGATTGAGGCTCCTCCATGTTTTCCTCACCGCTCTCTCGATCCTCTTCCAGGTACTGCCTGGTAAATACCAGCCATGATGCCCTTTCTTATCATTACTCGGTTTTTCCTTCCCTAAGTCAACCATCATCAGAAAGTAAAGCATGACAGAGCTACTAGTAGGTCACTTCCACACCCAAATTAGGCATTGAGTGATGAGAGAATTCTTTCCAAAGCATGTTGTTGCATCTTCGTGACTTTAAATGTCTTGTTGGTGGTAACTTTCTCCCTCCTCTCCTTTCCCTTGAGTGAGCTGGATGATTTGTAAACTAAATCAGTTGAATCACTTGGCTGGTATAACCCAGTATGAGACAAAATTCCTTTATTCAGGCCTGGACCGGAGACCTCTTGCCACATGTCACAGTGTGACCTTGAGTTCCACTGGACAAGGCTTCCATCTGATGAGCCTGTGAGAGCTGGGTGGGTTTTGCATGATGGATAGGTGGGGTGACTGGTGAGGCACACGGGGCAGCGGTTACTGACCCTGCGGTTAACACCCAGGTGTTCCTGTGGCAGGAAGGGTGTATATATATATATATATATATATATATATATTTATTTTTGTTTGTTTGTTTGTTTTTCCTTTTGGCTGTGCTGGGTCTTCGTTGCTGTGCAGGCTTTTCTCTAGTTTTGGAGAGTGCAGGCTACTCTCCAGTTGCAGGGCACACGTTTCTCATTGCAGGGGCTTCTCGCTGTGGAGCCCGGGCTCCGGAGCACAGGCTCACGGTGGTGTCTCAGGGGCTTAGTTGCTCCCACACGTGGAATCTTCTAGAACCAGGTTCATCAGCAACACTGACATCTTATGTCAGAATAGAGAGTGAGGGATACGAGGGCGATGTTTGCTATTGGTGTTTAGCTGGGAAAGAAGGGGATCCCAGTCAGATGGTGAGAGTCCCAGATTTCCTCATGGGACTTCAATGAGGCTTCATATAAATGTCTTTTCCTTTTCTAGACAGCACTAGGGCACTCAATTTTGAAAGACCCTGCCATCTTCGGGGTGGAATCTGCCTGAAGCAAGGGACACCAAGCTGTGAGCCCTTCAGAGGACCCTGCTGGCATTCACCATTTGCTGCAAAATAAAGTGGAGCTGATGGAGGCAGCTCAGCTGAGGAAGCCGGCGAGAGACCCTGAGCAAGTCTCCTCTTGTGCAAATAAAAGCAGACAGTTCTCACATCTACACAATCGAATGTTTTATCATTAGGACTGATTAAAGTTCTTCTCAGGGTAGGCAGTAGGGGGAGACAGTTATAAGAACTAAATTTATATTATGCTTTAAATATTGCAAAGTGTTTTCATTCACAGAGCAAATGTGACCCTTAAGCCACTTTGGCCCGAGGCTGGAGTCCTGAGAGAGGTGCCGTCATTCGGTGTCTTCCTTGTTCACTGTCTTGTCCAAGGCGTGGCCCCGTCTGTCGCTTGCTGAGTAGGCCGCCTCTCCATACAGGTGTCACTCTCCTCCCTCTGGGGCGGGAGCAGGCCCTGACAGGACCACAGCTCTCTGCAGTTTACAGAGCAGGTTTAGGGCGGGAGGACGGAGACAGGAGGCAAGATGCCCAGGAAGCGGGAGACAAAGAGGAAGGACAAGAGACACGAGCATTCTTCCAAAACCTGAACAATCTCACGGGAAAGAGTGTGACTGGCATTGCAGTGATGTGACGAGGACCAGTTCTATAACTGGGTCCCAATCAGTGAATAATTAAAGAAAATTCAGAGCGGCCTTGTGGATGAACAATGGGCTATGATCAGTGTACATCAGTGTCTGTAAAGATATCCAGATACAGATACAAATGTAGTTTCTCCAGTTGCTCTTCCTGTATGGTCTGCCGACCGAGGTCATCACAGAACTTTGCATATGCCTTGTGTCTGATGTTGGCCCACTGTGTGCTCTTTCTGAACAGTTTATCTTCCATTATTGGAATGGGCTTCTAATTTTTCCATAAAACAAATAATGCATACTGACTCTTTACAAAATATCCTGAATCTAAAAATTTTATTTAAAACCCCATTATAATCCACTTCATGCTTCCTTTAGAGCATAAAATAGTTTTTCTCCAAATAGATCATCAATCAGCTCTGCATGATTTATTAAAGAAACAGCTCGCTTCACCCCCTCCCCCTGCCCCCGCCACTCATGTAAAGGTCACTTTTTATCATAAACTAGTGGTCAGTGTCTGCATAGTCTGTTTGTGGCTGCTCTTTTTTGTCTCAGGGATTCTTTTTTAATTCCTCTGCCAATGCCACGTATTTTGAGCCTAGCCATCATCATAGATTATAATAACTGGTAGTGAAAGTCACTATGTGGCTCTTTATAAATATAATTTTACTATTCTTGCACACATTTTCCTTTTACAAGGAATTTTAAAGTCAGCACATTAATATAAACATCTTTATTTTTAAGTCCTAATTTCTAGATTATCACTAGTCTATGAAAAGTCATGAGCCAATTTATCAGTTCTAAAAATGTATAATAATTTTAACTTGATTCTAATACCTAATCCTTGAGGAAGGAGACCAGTAGAACATCCTGCAGTAATAAAGAATTCAGAATCTGGAGTTAGATTCCTGAATCCAACTTATGTCACCACAAACTTGAACACCACACTGAATATCTCTAGTCTTGTTTTTCCTCATGGATATACCATTAGGGATGATATTAGAATCTGTGTAAGGTAAGACTAATTTTTTTTCTGGTTGTATGAAGACCGTCATAATGAACTTCAATACACTTCACTTGATGGGTCCTGACTAATTACATAAATGTAGGATGAGTAATCAGCCATCATCTTGGGATGAGAGGGAAAGTATGAGAATCCTTGAGTCAGTCACTCTGAAGACTTTTTTTTACAGAAAATGCTTCATTCAGAATAAGAGGGATCATTTCTTATGAGAAGCCCAAGATTTTCTGGGTGAGAAAGGAAACGAAATCCAACACTCAGCCTCTGAGACTCTAAGTTAGGGACGGCTCAGCCAAAGCCCGGGGACAGAGGAGAGAAACAGCAGGTTAAGGAAAACCAGGAGGAGGGTGCCTGGATGTCTGTTAGCATCACTGACGCCATCTTGGGCTCGTGCAGCTCCCACCGTCCTTCTGCTGACCCGGAACTGGCCTGTGCGGTGAATCACATCTCTGTCATCAGGGTCTTGTAGTTCATAGATATTGTTTAATAACCATTAGGACCAGGCAGCCTCTATGCTCTGTTAGTCCCCAAACGATGATAAAAACCTTCCCTGATGTATTCCCATGTGAGCAGTTACCCTTTCACAAATCTTAGGAAAACACATTCCTATTTCCAACCCCCTACCCACATACACCAGGTTAGCAATAAAATGGTCCCAGTGGCTCCTGGAGGGTGGAGTGAGCTTTGAATGCTTTGGAGTCCTGCTCTGAAGGTGCTCCCCGCCCCCCACCCGGTAATCAACTTACTCATTGATTATACTCAGCGGCCTCATTTTTTGGTCTCAAGATGCCTGGTCAGATTGGTGAGCTGTCTTCATTCCTTTCATCCTCCAATGGGGCACCGAAGTCCCTGCCTCAAGACAGAAGAGCTGAATGTATGGGACAGCTGAGGGGACACTACAGCTACCTGGATTTGGGGGAGAAAAGTGGCTGGTATGGGTGAGCACCACGAGGGGCTGGAGGGTCCCTGAGAGCTGGCGCCTCACCTCCTGCAGGGAGTCCACTATTGTCTTTTGCTGCCCTGCTGTGCTTTGTGCTCACCCACCTTCAGTCTCTGTCTCTCCCTCACTCTCGTCTGCCTCCAATGTTCTACCTTAAGGTAAATACACTCATCTGACCAATCATTCCTTTCCTAGGTCTCACTGCTCAGGCCTCCCCATGCTTCCCAGGGTGTTAGCTCACAAAACCTGACAGATTAATGAGCTAAGCAAGCAGGGGCTGGATAGATACAGGAGCTCCCCCAATGCCCACCCCCAGACCCCATCCTCTGTCTGCTTCTGGTCAACAGGCCGCTCTCTGCTGTGGGCCCACTGGGGACAGTCATCAATTCTGTGGCCTCACTCAGATGAGTGACCCCAAGTCAGTTTCCTTACTGGGCTAACTTTCAATCAGAGAGAACAGGACTGGGCTTTCAGGAAGAATGAAGAGAGAGCCACAGAACTCGTGGGAGATTCTCAGCATGGCACTAGGACATCCATGGGTCCCAGCGATGGGCAGTCCAGAGGTCAGAGCTCCTGGGTCACAGCTGCTGTGATGAAGCCCAGGGTGGCATGGGTGGGCATCAGGACAGCCTCCATGATGTGGCACAGGGCTGGGGGTGCAAGGACCTGTGATGAGCAAGCTCTCTGCTAGAGGCTGAATGCTGGCACCTTACCTCCAGTCTGTGGGAAAATGGGCAGTTCAAGAAAGTGGAAACAAGGTTGACGTCCATGAGTGGGCAGAGCGGGGACTGTGAGCCTGCCGCCAGCCCTGGCATTGACCCCACAGGGCGTTGACCCCCCAGGCCAAAGCCAATGAGAGCCAGCCCTCTGACCACTCAACCTGGGCTCCAAAGCTGGTGACCTCTACTAATGCCCCAGAGTGGACAGGCTGGACTTAGAGGGTCCTTGGGGGGCCCTTGCTTATCTCCCCCACATCCTAAGAGGCAGGAAAAGAAACTTTTTTTTTTTTTAATTTTTGGCTGCACTGGGTCTTTGCTGATGAGCCCGGGCTTTCTCTAGTTGCGGTGACTGGGGGCTCCTCTCTACTTGTGGTCCTCAGGCTTCTCATTGCGGTGGCTTCCCTTGTTGCGGGTCCTGGACTCTAGATCACAGGCTCAGCCATTTGGCACATGTGGTTAGGTGCCCCGAGGCATGTGGGATCTTCCAGGACCAGGGATCAAACCTGTGTCCCCTGCGCTGGCAGGTGGACTCCCAGCCACTGGACCACCAGAGAAGTCCCAAACCAACCTTAGTCCTGGTTTGGAGCCAGGTGGGCTATTCCTTTTTCTCTTTTAGAAACCTCTCTCCTCTCAGCTGGTGCCCTGATCATTCTAGGTCCTTGGCTTCAGGGTCTTAATGTTTAGATCTTTAATCTTAAGACTTATCTGAGAAACCCTGAAAGCAGGCATATGTTCTTAGCCCGGGAATAGTGAGTGACCTTCAGAGTATTGCTGACACTCTTCAAGCGCATGGCATACTGTGTGAGTACGTTTACACATTTTAGTAAGTATCTGAGGGCTGCGTTACCATCTTATTTTTGGTGGGATCCCTTTCCAGGAAGATAGAAACACAAAGTATGAAGTTTTAATGTGTTTCTGAAAGACATTATCTGAGAACTCCACAATGGCCTATTTCAGAGGGCACAGTGGCAGGCTATAAATGTCAGCACAAGAGAGATGTTTAAAGTCTCTGATCCCAGCTTCCAAGTTGCAGCATAAAATTTCTGTTTATAACAGACTCTTGAAATCTGGCCTTGTCCTTCAGCTTAACAAGCAAGTAAATAGGAGGGACAAAGTGAGGAAAAAGCAGTGCATAAGACAGAATACTTTCCTGGCAGTATATTTTGGGGATTCCTGGTTGGACTGAATTATTTCCTCCCTTGGATAGTGATCTCAATACTTTCTTCCAAAAACAGACATTTTTGTTCTTTCTGCAGGTTGTGGACACAGTTGCTGCTAAGCTGCTAAGTCACGTCAGTCGTGTCCGACTCTGTGCGACCCCATAGACGGCAGCCCACCAGGCTCCCATCCCTGGGATTCTCCAGGCAACAATACTGGAGTGGGTTGCCATTTTCTTCTCCAGTGTATGAAAGTGAAAAGTGAAAGTGAAGTCGCTCAGTAGAGTCCAACTCTTCGCGACCCCATGGACTGTAGCCTACCAGGGTCCTCCATCCATGGGATTTCCCAGGCAAGAGTACTGGAGTGGGTTGCCATTACACAGTAGTAGAATGCTAAACTTGTGTGACTGAAATAAATTGTCTTATTCCCATACCAGGGGTATGCTCTGGTAGGAGCTTCTGCTGTTTAAGGAGGAACTGAAGGACTCATGTTTGAAGGAACTTCCTGAATTAAGTAAATTGAGGAATTCACATTCATCCCTGAATTACACTGGAAAGCTGAAACTTCATTCTATCATTTTCTTTATTCATCGACTATTCTGTCAGCATCTATTGAACACCTACTGTGTGCTAGAAACTGTACTGGTAGCTGAGGCCATGGAACCAAAGTCTCTTCTCTTACTCAAGTTGGGTGAATGAAGGATGTCTTCCCAGTGAAGGCCATGTGTGAGCTGAGACTATAAAAAGCGAGTACAAATCAGGCAGGGAAAGTCAGAGGACAAGTAGCTTAAGTGTGTTTCAGTGTGAGGAGAACACACTATGCCAGAAAGATGACTGACACTGTGTCAGGGGTTAGTTTGAGAACTAGGCTGAGATAAGATGAAACTCGAGAAAGTATGGCCAACGGGTGAAGGACCTGAGACACTAGAGAATTTGTCCTTCATCCTTGTAACAGAGAAACACTGAGAATTTTACATGGAGGTGTGACGAGGGATGGGAACATGGAGAGACTGGGAACTCAGAGGCCACTGAGATTATCAGCAGCGACCACAGCTGCTTCAGAAAGCAGTTTTCTGTCTCTTGTGACGTTAAGCACATGTTGACCATGTGGAAACCCATATGCCAATGGAAACACAGACGTCCTTCCACAAAGAGACACAAAACCTTGGTAACTTTTCATACTATAACACGCACACACACACACTCAAAGCTCTTTCCCCCAGTCCATACATTTGTAGACATAGATTAACAGGTTGGCTTTCCCGGGGCTCAGTGCTAAAGACTCTGCCTGCCAATGCAGGAGACACAGGAGATGCGGGCTCGATTCCTGGGTCAGAAAGATCTCCTGAAAAAGGAAAGGACAACCCACTCCAGTATCCTTGCCTGGAAAATCACATGGACTGGCTCCTCAGTCCATGGGGTCACAGAAGAGTCAGACATGATTTAGCAACTAAACCCACCAACAACAAAATTAGGTTGTGGAGAACATCCATTTAAACAGTCACAGGAGCAGAGACTGAGACCTAGGAAAGGCAAGGCCTGTCCAGAGTTAATCAGCTAACAAGTGGTGTGGCCAGACTTCCAACTGAAATCTTCCCATCCAGTTCATGACCTCATGCACTCAGAAAGACCCCACAGGACCCAAGTCAGCAGTGGCTCTTTTTAAACAGGACTCAGTGGTGGGGAGTGTCTCCTGCTGCTGTGGATGCTCCAGTGCTGAAACTAGACTCTGCAACAGTGCTTCTTCCGACTCCTGCATTCTCCAGGCAGGATGACACACCCATGGGTGTTCTGATACTTGCAGGCACCACCCATTTTCTCACATTCAAGGTTTTTCTTTTTTCCTTTCCCTATAAAGAAAGGAGAGGTGAAAAAGAAACAAATAAATAAGGCATATATAACTAAAGCTACCAGAATTCATCTTGTATAGCAAGGAACTCCAAATTACAGTCCACAGGGACAGAACTGGCACTCCCCTCAGTTTGGTGTGACTTACAAGCTTAGAATGTTTTTCCATATTTTTTTAAATTGTAGAAAAGCTGAGAAGGGGCCATAAATTGTTCTGTAGGAAGGTGATTGTGCTCATTCATTTAAACAGGGTCTATGGGGCTTCCCCTGGGCTTCCCTGATGGCTCAGTGGTAAAGAATCCGCCTGCCAATGCAGGAGACATAGGAGATGCAGGTTCAATCCCTGGGTCAGAAAGATCCCCTGGAAAAGCGAATAGCAACGCACTCCAGTATCCTTGCTTGGAGAATCCCATGGACAGAGGAGCCTGGTGGGCGACAGTCCATGGGTTCACAAAGAGTGGACCACAACCGAGTGACTAAACAACTGGACCTGCTTGGTTAATGAATTCTGAGAGGAACTGACGTTTCCCTTCAGGGCTGGGGCCTTTAATCGCTAGCACAAGAGTCCTGAGAGCGCTTTGCTCGGACACAGGACCAGCAGCACCCACGGTGGTGGCTGCTCCTCAGGGGTGGGGGGTCTGATCAGAGCACCCAGGCCTTCCCGGGTTGGTGTCATTTGAGCAAGAATTAACTTTGGGTCTTTGAAGATGCTAAGATCTGGAGGCCGTGTCACCTGAGGAGGGCTGCAGGGAAAATGCAGGACACCCAGTTTAGCTTGGATTGCAGCTGAGCAACACATAACCTAGCAGGATAAGTATGTCCCGAGTGATGCATGGATCACAAGTAAAGTATTTGTTGTTTAAATATAAACAAATATATAAATTTATATATATATATAAACAAATACATAAATTTGTTGTTTCTATAACTCAGCAAGTAAATTTGTTTTTTAGGATTGTTGAATATTTAATAAAACATGGTCTTTGGAACCAGATCCGCTTGGGCTTGAGTTAAAGTCCTCCCTACACACAACTGGCACAACTTTGAACAAATTACTTTATTTCTAAATCCCAGCTGTAAAACGGTGCTAAAAACACCTATCCCGTAAATACTGCTATGAGAAATACATTTGGGATAAAACATTAAAAGTTTCAGTGTCTCAGTAAAGAGGAAGTGGTCAATATCATTTGCTATTACTATTAGTGTTACTGTTAGTCACATGGAAATGATTTGTAAGCTGTAAAGTCTCCTGTAAATGTTATCTATCACCATTAGAATTTATGGACTTAGTACCAACTAGTTAAGGGCAATCACGGGAGACTATTTTTCACTTTAAGCTTCTCTTTCTTTATTTGAAAAATGGAGCATATTGTATATGCATGCTTCTTTCAGATGTATTATTCCGTTGTTATGTATTTCAGCATATCACTGAATGAGGAATCAACCTGACTTTCCCTACTCCAGGCTCCAAGTTTGGAGCCAGCTATAGCTGCCAGTTACCTGATACCATCTGGATAAGACATATGAGTAAGAGGAAGAGAAGGTACAGGAGCCTCATGATGGAAGAGGAGCTTTCTGGATTCCAGGTTGACCTGGCAGTGTCTGATGGCACACCTGAATCAGGCAGGCGATCTGGGAAAGAGTTTGAAAAACAGAGAGAAAAGACTTGTATTCTGACTGGTGGTGGTACTGTGCTCAGTCTGGTTCGACTCTTTGCGATGCTATGGAAAGTAGACCACTAGGTTCCTCTGTTTATGGAATCTTCCAGGCAAGAGTACTGTAGTGGGTTGCCATTTCCTACTCCAGGGGATCTTGCTGATCCAGGGATCGGATCTGAGTCTCTTGTGTTTCCTTACCACTGCGCCACCTGTGAAGCCCTACTAGAGGTATTCAGTTATGGCCTGGGAGTAATTTGAGGGTGTTTCATCTATGGACACAAGGTCACAGACCCAAGTGTTTGCCTTTTTTGTAAAGGAAGAAGTTTGCAGGAAGTCAGGGTTTCCACATTGATGCTCACTTCTGCTTATGGCTCTGAGGTTTGGGGCTGTTTTTTTTTGTTGTTGTTTTTTTTGTTTTTGAGAAAAATAATTAAAAATTGAATTCTGTTAACAAATTATTCATCTATTTATTCAGCTTTATTGCATATCTCTGCATCTATCTCTTTCTCCTTTCAGAATAAATACTGCCCCCGCTCCACACACACACGTTTTCCAATTAAAAAGCAAAAAGAATTTTGAAAACAGAAATGATCTTCTCTCCTTTTGCACTCTCAACATATTTCTTGCTACCATTTCCAGAGAGACTGATCCATCCTAAGCAAGCTTACCAGGCCATCTCTTGCATAGACCACAACCAGGTGAGGCTTTACAGGCTAGAGTATTTGTTAATACGGGTATTACATCAACATATTCTTAAGTTAAAAGCATAGAAGGGTACTAGCTGTGGGGCTTCCCAGGTGGTCCTAGTGCTAAAGAGCCCACCTGCCAATGCAGGAGATGCAGTTTTGATCTCTGGGTCAGGAAGATCCCCTGGATGTCAAAAAACTCACTCCACCATTCTTGCCTGGGAAATCCCATGGCCAGAGTGGCCTGATGGGCTGTAGTCCATAGGGTTGGAAGGAGTTGGACGTGACTGAAGTGACTTAGCACACATGCATACCAGGTAAATAACTGAAAATTTTCTCCATCTCTTCCTTCTCTCCACTCAGTTTTGCTTTACAGTGTTCATATCTCTCTTTTTCTTTATATGTAAATTTCTAAAGCAACAAGTCCTGTTTTATTATCTCACATTCTCAGCACCTAGAACAGTGCCTGGCATAGAGCAGGTAGTCAGTCAAACGTTTGTATGAACGGGTTCTAGTATGGAAAAGTCAACCTGTGGGTGAATGAATAAATGGATGAATGGAAGGAATCAGGGAGGGAAGGAGGTAAGGAGAAAAGGAAGGAAGGCTAGGGCCTGATCCTTAGGGTTTTGAGGGTCT
The DNA here is from genome assembly GCF_019923935.1 of Bubalus bubalis. Taxonomy (NCBI): domain Eukaryota; kingdom Metazoa; phylum Chordata; class Mammalia; order Artiodactyla; family Bovidae; genus Bubalus; species Bubalus bubalis. The sequence goes on from NC_059157.1 coordinate 38,626,522, forward strand.
GGAGAGAGCCCATTAACTTGCTTTATCGTTCCCGAGCACAAGCACCCACTCACCCATTCTGAACATAACAGGTCAAAGCAGGTCATAATACGTCATGGTCTCTACCCTTCACTCACCCACCTCTCTTCCATCTTACGTGAACTATATGTTCTGACGTTTTTCTCTCTGTCCTGAGGCAACTTAGCAATAAAATGTTTTCACTTTTAATCTTTTGATCAGCATTTGAATCTTTCACTAAGTGGAGATCTATTTTACTTTAGTGACATCAACCTAAAAATAGAGTGTTTGTAGCAAGCTGTTTAAATAAGCCTTACTTAATTCTACAGAATATCTGTGAGGGTTTTACTTCCTTGGCCCCAGAAACAGTACTTTTATAATAATAGAAAAGAAAGAATAGGCTAAAGGCAATTGGCCACATTTCTCTCTTGTACTTTTATACTGAAAGTGATCCTTTACACTGACTCCCTAAATGTTACGCATCTATTCCCACCCCTTCTTCAACCACAGATGTCTCTCTCGCTCCTGAAAACCTACCTTGCAGTTGTCTCCTCTGCCCTTCTCAGGTGGACTGCGACCCGTCCACTCAGGCAAAGACACCTGAGAGCCCCTGTCCATGGCTACACAATTAGGGGCCAGGTCAACAAAGAGCAGAGGAAGGGGTGAGTGAGGTCACACAGGATGCCTTGTGATCCCCATTCGCAGGAGTAATCCTGGGGGAGGAGGGGGGACCAGCCAGACTTGATGGTATCAATCCCCCTGAGAATGATGAGAGGAAATGGGGGCTGCAGACACTCCTTCCAAAGAGTTTTGCTGAAGAACTAAGTGCAAAGAAGACCGAGCTGATGATTGCTATCATGTCAAAGAAGAGCTGTTTAGTTGTTTTAGGTTTTTTTTTTTTTTTTAAACACTGGCTCTTTGGGGTTTTCTTTATTTGTCTGTTTTATAACTTTTGGCCTCTCCTTTAGCATGTGGAATCTTAATTCCCCAACCAGGGATGGGATCCAGCCCCCTGCATTGGCAGCATGAAGTCTTTAACCACTGGACTGCTGGGTAAATCCCTGCTTTTAGTTTTTATAGATTCAGTGCTACTGCTGCCAAGTCGCTTCAGTCGTATCCGACTCTATGCGACGCCATAGACGGCAGCCCACCAGGCTCCCCCGTCCCTGGGATTCTCCAGGCAAGAACACTGGAGTGGGTTGCCATTTCCTTCTCCAATGCATGAAAGTGAAAAGTGAAAGTGAAGTCGCTCAGTCGTGTCCGACTCCCAGCTACCCTATGGACTGCAGCCTACCAGGCTCCTCCGTCCATGGGGTTTTCCAGGCAAGAGTACTGGAGTGGGTTGCCATTGCCTTCTCCATAGACTGAGTAGATGGTGGCAAGAGGTAGAGCTGATTTGGGCCTCACTCACAAGTAAGCAAGAGAAATGAGACCCAAGACCCAGGGGGAAAGGTTGGCCTAACACCAGAGTGGGAACCTGTTTGGTTCATGAGTTACATGGAAAAGCCACCCTCTTCTTGGTGCTGAAATTAGAAGAGCATTCCTCCCACACAAGAGTCCAACATAACACTCAGAAATGTTAGGGCAATAAAGCATCAGCAGATACATTTAGAATAAAACTTAAAAAGCTAAGTAAAAATTAAAAACTGAAATCCCAATAAAAAATATGATAAAAGTTTAATTGAGGCACCACAAAACCATACTCAATATCAGATAAACTTTCCATGACAATAAAATTAAAAATAAAGGATAAAAGGGATATAAGATATATGACGTGTAAGACTGAGTCCAAAATACAACCTTTGAGATAAAAAGGAGTTGGCAGATGCACCATGAGCATTTCTGTGAAAAAAAGAAATATAAAGCTGAATAAAATGTTATCATTTTTTTCCTCCATTAAACACACAGGTTTGTGTCTTTTGAGCTGCTAATTTTAGGCTCAAGGCATGGTTTTAAGCTACTGCTGTATTGATTTCCCGTTGCCACTGTAGCAAATTGCCACAAGCTACATGGCTTAAAGGAACACATACTTGTTATTGTGGTTCTGAGGATCCAAAGTCCCAAATGGGTCTCATTGGCTTCAAATCACGGTGTCAGCAGGATGCCGTTCCTTCTGGAGGCTTGCTTCCTTCTCACGCTTAGAAGCTGCCTGCCCTCCTTGGCTTATGGCCTCTGCACATCAGTGTGAGCCAGAGCTGGTTTAGCCTCTCAGCGCGCATCTCTCTGACACGGGTCTGCGTCCCTCCTCCACATCTAAAGCTCCTTGTAATGAGAAGACATTGGGCACAGCCAGATACTCCACGTCACTTCCCTATCTTAAGGCCGAATGATGAGGTACCTTATTTCCACCTGTGCTGTAATTCTCACTTGTCCTGTGTCTGCCCTTTCAGGCTACTGAAACAGAAACACCATAGGCCAGGTGGCTCTTTTTTTGCACTTTGTTTTTTAACTGAAGGATGATTGATTTACAGGATTTCGTGGTTTTCTGTCATAGAAAAACAAGAATCATCCATGGGTTCACCCATGCCCCCTCCCTCCGACACTTCGTCCCATCTCCTTCCCCATCCCACCCTTCTAGCTGGTCTCAGAGCCCCTGTTTGAGTTTCCTGAGTCACACAGCAGATTCTTGCTGGCTATCTATTTTACATGTGGTATTGTAATAGGTGGCTTACTAACAACAGACCCTTACATCTCAGTTTTGGAGGCTGGGAGCTCCACGATCAAGACAGAGCAGGTGGCTGGTGGACAGTGGTCATCTCCCTGTGTCCTCAAAGGGCACAAGAGGTGAGATATCTCTATGGGGTCTCTTTCATAAAGACCCTCATTCCACCCAGGAGGGTCCCACCCTCATGACCAAATCACCTCCCAAAGACCCTGTCTCCTAACACCATCCCCTTGGTGACCTCAGCTTGCACTAAGGGAAGAGTTAGTGCAAAGATCAGGGAGCTGCTCACACATACAGCATGCACCAGCAAGGCTCTTGGTTTAACTAGCAAACCCTCTGAAGAAACTGCAAGCAGGCTGAGGTCAGCATGCTCGCCCTGACCCCTGAGGTCTCTGTGTTCTGTGCTGTGTTGTCTTCATTGAATTGTGCTTTCCACAGGACTTGTTTTTCCATAGCATCTAGTTTCATCATATCATGTGCACACAGAGAGACATGCTTTGTCCATGTCAACTCTGTCATTCAGTTGATGACAATTTGTGAAGCAATGTCTCGTCTCAATGCCCAGCACTTACAGGAATAGGACAAGTCCATGCCTATAGAGATCTTATAGCCCAAAAGGGAATCAGAAGTGTATCCACGTGCACACAAGGCAGGAGTAAGAAGCACAAACCAAATGGAAGTGAGGGCTGCAGGGGGACAGAGGAGGGGGGTTTCCTCCCGGAGCGGGGGCGGGGGCTTTCCTATGGGACTGGTGTGCTGGTGATTCTGGACCTCTGGGGTGCATGTTTGAGGGGAGACGCGGGGCAGGACAGGGTGCCCTGGGCTGGGAAGCAGGAAGGACAGCAGACAGAGGGGCTGGGGAAGGTCAGGCCCCCAAGGAACGGGGGGTCACACCCCTGGGAGCACAGAGCACCCCACCACAATTCCCCGATGGTTCGCGTGGGGAGCTCAGAGAACATCCTCAGGGCTTTCAGAATTCACCTGGGATCAGACACCACACAACAACCTCAGTGACCTTGGGCAAGATTCTTTAACTTTGAACAAAATTTATTCTGGTTTAAATTTTAGACGCTCTGTCGAAGGGCGCAGTTTCTGACTCCTCATCGGTCCTGGCCACGTCTTTGCCTTCTTTTACTTCCTCCTGCAGCATTTTACTGGGGGGCCGAGGCAGGTGCCAATCTGTCTCATGTTTCCAGGGCACCTGCTCGGCACACAGATGCCTTTATTCCTAGCACAGCTTACAGGATTTCCTACTCCTTGAGTAAATCCTAAAAAGAGAACAAAGAGGGAAAAACGTGTCAGCAGGAAAGCGGCATCTCAAAAAGGCCAGCTGTGTCCCCTCTGAGCGAGGCCCTGGGGCTTTCTGTGCTGAGATGCGGACACGGCCTCGTGACAACAAGATGTGAGTCCAGGAGCCCCGTGGACCAGCTTCCAGGCAGATGCTGACCCTGCCCAGGCTCTGGTGGACCCTCATGTTTTCAGAACCACAGGCTGAGGGACTGGGGTGTGAGGACCCTGGTTGTGTGCGGGGTCAGCTCCACCATGAGGGCAAAGACCGGGAAGCTCTGCTACATCCACCTTCCCGCCAGGAGTCAGAAGCGGCCCGCAGGGGTCTATTATCACAGTTTAGTTTTCCGACACATTGGAGTCAGTCAAGTAGTGGAGCTGAGATAGGAGGAAAAGATGCAGCTGAAAGTGTAAGAACCGTTTAACGAGAACTTACTCTCAAAGCAACTTACAGCTGACAGTGACAATGGTTCAGAAAAAAAAGCTTTGGATCCTGGTCTCTGCTGACTCAGAACACTCTCAGCGCTGCTGCCAGTCAGCCCCTCTCCTCCTCCCTTTGTGTTTCCTCCCGACCAGAGGCCTTCCCGTCTTCCTCACACGCCTTTTTCTCTTCTGGCCATAAGGCAGCTCTGGTCCCTCTCTAGTTTCCCGTCCAGGCATTGAAGCTGGGCCCCGGGCACTGAGAGGCCACATTCCTTACACCCCTGTCCTCTCTCCCTGCCACTGTGCTAAGAGTTGGGTTACAGTCATAAACAATACTGATAAGACAAGGCCTTTTCAACTTGATTTTGACATCTAATCAGTTGTCTCAGGTCTCAGTCTCTGCAGCCTCTCTCTCCCTCCCTCCCTCCTTCCTTCCTATATATTTTCATCCTATTTCCGGAAATATCAAGGGTAAGACAAAAATCAGACAGCCGATCCTGCACCCTGCTTTGGATGTGCTGCCTCCCAGCTGTGGAGCGAGGGTCGCATCATCAGCGACGTGTCCTGGAGGACCTTCCTGCTGAGGAGACTCAGCACGGAGTGTCCCAAGGGCAGCTCCCGAAGCCCAGGCTCGGCCTGACTCTCCTCTGGACTTCTCTGGTCCCCCAGAGCTGCCACCCTTCAAATAGAAAGATTTATAAAGCAACATTCTGCGCTTCTGTCATGGGACAAAATCAAATTTCTTGCTTTTATGAAAAAGAAAAAAAGGAGAGTCACTTAACAGAGGCATCTTCTGTTTCCTCCTCATGAAACCAATGAGGAGATGGGATCAGAAGCTTTAACTCACTAGAGTGGCTTAGAAACAACCAGGAATTTTGCAGGGCGGTTCTCAGACCCGTCTCGCTACTAAGGACTCAGCACTGGCTTCTCAGAAGCATCAAATACAGTGGGTTTAGTCTGACCACGTGTGGATGAGGGTAGCAGGACAGAAGGAGGTAGAAACACGAGAGAGAGCCCACGGCCCCCTCCGGGGCTCCCACGAGCTCACCTGACCCAGCAGACAGGACCAGGAAGAGGAGCGCGAGGAGCAGGTGATGGAGCCTCATGCTGGCGTCCCAAGCTCTGCGGCTGATGCTGGAGAAGAGGCTGCGCTTGCCGCTTTATAAAGGTCCCAGGTTCCGGGAGGAATTCTCCGCTGGCTGTGGATTTGGTTATTAGGAACTGGTTACCTGAGCCTCTTCCCTGTGTGTCATGGGAGTGGCCTTCATAGCACAAAGCAGGGTCAGTCACTCGTATGCTAATGAGGCTGTGGAAAACCCCAGAAAAAGCTTTCCTGCTGCCCTTTTGACCAGAAGCTTCTCCATGGCAGTCAGTTCAGCTGATGGGCAGGGGTGTGGCAAGCGGCACAGACTTGCCTGTTTCCCCTGGCAAGGGCACAGACTTCTTGCTGAACCTTCGCTTAGGGCTTTGAATCTGCCCACTGTTTTCCTGTGCAGAAGGAAATGGCACCCCACTCCAGTACTCTTGTCTGGAAAATTCCATGGATGGAGGAGCCTGGTGGGATACAGTCCATGGGGTTGCAGAGAGTCAGACACGACTGAGCGACTTCACTTTCTTTATATCTATAGTTCCTTTTGCAGAAGGAAATGGTAACCCACTCCAGTGTTCTTGCCTGGAGAGTCCCATGGACTGAGGGGCCTAGTGGGTTGCAGTCTACGGGGTTGCAGAGAGTGGGACACAACTAAGCAACTAACACATACACTGTTTCCATGAAAGGCTGTTTCAGGCCCAAATAGGGACTAACTCATTCAGAGGCAGTTTCACTTCCTGGGCAAGACTTGCTGACTCCCAGCATCCACAGAGACAGCCACGCTCTTTCTGGCCCCTGTGCCACTGAGGGAAGAGACCCAGTGGTCCCGACCTGCTCCCCACGCCAGCTAGCCTGTTATGGGATGGCAGCAACATTCGCCGCCAGAATCTTGGTTTTCTTTGCCCTCCAGAGCTGAATAAAAATTGTGGAGACAGAGTTTGGAGGAAACAGAAAGATGGCTTTAATCATTAAGCCGGCAGAAGGGAGAACTCGATAGGTTCCTGCCTCAAGGAGCCTGTCTCTTCTCCATCAGGAATCCAGGGGATCAAACAGTCGGGGCTCACAGTAAGAGCTTGGAGATATGGGACAAAAGGTGTAGGGGTCCTGAATTCTCTCTTTTGCACTGTTGGGAAACAGTCAATAGGCCAGTGTCAGGTAGCTAGGTATTTGGGTCTGGCAGTTGGTCCCGGTGGTTGGGTCCGTTGTCCTTTGGGGATTTCCTGGTGACTTTCTTCCTGTAATACAAAAGGGGGAAAGCAAACCACTAGGGGGTGGCTTCCAAAGAGAGTGCACCATAAAGTTAAGCATCAACATGAGGTTAAAATAGAGCAAAGAGAGGTAACAAACTACAAGGAGAGGTTCATGATACAATAAAGTAAAGTATCAGGACATGGCTAGAATAAGTTAAAGGATAATAGATGCAGAATGTGGCTCCTGCAGAAATGGAGGGCCATAGGTGTCAGGTGTAGTTCGCATAATAGGTTAGTCTTCTGCAAAGAAGAAACTTGGTTATCAATTCAGACTGTACGTTAGGAACAGTTAAAGTGGAGAAAGACACAAAAGGGAAAAAAGAAAGAGGGGGGAAAAACTTTTCTTAATTCTCTGCAACACAATCACACACCTGTCTCATGAAATCTCAGTGGGACATGTGATGGGCAGATGGGTGCTCTGTTTCCCTTCATCAGAGACAGAGTGGGAGGATGATGCTGCCACTGAATGCATCTCCCCAGCCTAGTATCACGAAGCAGGCCCAGCAGTGGGGACCCCTTCACTGGGTTTGGGGGACCTCCATCACCAAGTAACATCCCTCACTTAGTAACCTCTGTCTATCTCAGTGTTGGAGAGAGATCTGGCTTTTCAGAAACACTAAATCTCAGGATGGAACTTGCCATGCAGCTCTGAGTAGAACTCCAAGCCTTTTAGAAATGTGGGTACCCTGGGGGACCCCATCCTGAAGGAGCCCCCGGAGCTTCAGTCCTGTTCAGGTCCCCCGCTGTGGCTCAGAGTCTCGCATCTGAGGCTCGGCAAAGCCATGGAGGCTGCCTCAAGCAGACAGAGTCCCTGGCTGGCACCCAGGGATAGGATTTTTCTGATGGAAAATAAGTGGTCTTGATCATGATTCCTTCTGCTTTAGCTCTAAATGATATTTGAGAGAGGTAAACATCATCGACCTATATATATAATTATCTATACATTTTATATATATATATTTGTTTACTTATGGACCTTGCAGGCAAAATCTATACTACAGGGTCAATTTATATACATGCTATAATACTACACTGGAGAAAGAAGTGCGACTAAATCATTGTCTACTGTGTCTCTTCATTGAAAAATGCTGCTTTTCAGGAAACTCTGCTTAATGTTATCTGACAGCTTGGACAGGAAGGGAGTTTGGGGGAGAATGGATACATGTATATGCATGGCTGAGTCTCTTTGCTGTCCACCTGAAACTATCACAACAGTATTAATCAGCTATACTCCAATACAAAGTTTTTTTAAAAAGTAATTTTTAAAAATGCTATTTTACGGGACTTCCTTGATGGTCCAGTGGGTAAGACTCCGTACTCCCAGGCACAGCAGGTCAAAGAACTAGATCCCACTTGCCACACTACAATCTGGTGCAGCCTAAATAAATAAACAAAACAAAACTTGGTGTATTTTAGTGATCTATGATTTGCAGCACAGCAGATTTTTTTTTTCTTTTAAGGAAGCTGATGATGCAGTTTTATGTGCAAGACCGGGCATGACTTTTCATAGAAGGGCGTTTCCAAAAGGCTAGTCAGGGTGCCATGGTGAGTTTCAAGGGAGTTTCTTGCCATGGTTCCTCACCAGTGGGACACGGCCTTGTCAGGAATTGCACAATTGCAGTGGCTTATTTTCCTTGGCAAGGTCTAAAGATGAGTGTTTTGCAGCTATGTTAATCCTGGAGATAGCGCCCAGGGGCATCTCTGTCCATCAGGGAAGGGTCCTGTTGCCTCAGCAAGGAGGTCACACACCCAAGAAAGCATAGGGTGGCTCACCAGAAACCAGAGATGAGTTCATATAGGATAGAGGGAAGGGTTAATTTTTGGTCAAGTCTACACGAATTATTAGTTTTCCCAGGTTCAAAGCCAAACAAGGCCATGTGGATCATGGTTGCTACATGCCTGGGCTGAGAGGTAACTCGTGGTTTCATTCTTCAAAGGGATGATAAATGCTGTGTCCCCAAACCCTTAACCTGTGAGTAGGAAATTGAGGCAGGGTCTTTCCAGCAAAGCGCCTCAGTTCCTCAGGCAAGAAGGGGTGTCCCAGTCCTACAGATAAGGTTTTGAAGAGCAAAGCCCTTTACATCTACGACTCCACAAACAGGTGTTCTCAGCACGGAGCCCTCGGTGTTTATGGGCAGAGGCCGTTGTCCTCAGTTCCCTTCCTGTGGACGGGGCGGGCACCATGGCTTCTGACAGTCACGTTGGGACCTGCCCTCATAAGGGGACCAGGGCTGGGTCTAATGCTGTGCTCCCCCACTGACACTTTTACTACTTTCTTCTTTGAACTTGTCCCACAATTATATTTTGCAATGAGCCTTGCTCAGTAGCTGGCCACTTTTATTCAAATTATCTCTTTGAATTCCCCTAAACAAAGCCGCCAGGAAGGTATGCCCCAAGGTTTATACAAGGTGGTCCCAAGGACTAGAAAGCCATGTCTGTGGCCACAGGCAAAACTGACTTAAACAGTCGATTAAAATTGGCTGCAAATCCAACAAAAAGATGTGTCCAAGGCTGCAGTCTACTAAGTGGCAGTGATGTAACTTGGAGCAAAATCGACCTCTCTTCCAATGTTCCTGCCTGCCTCCTGCAGTCACCACAGTGTCCTGAGAGCTTTACCAGGACATTCTCCTATAACACGAAAGCTCGAATAGCGCTGTCAAATGCCAGCTATCTGGTGCTAATGAGACCGGAATTGGGCGGGGCACAACCTTTAAAAGAATGACAGGGACTTCCCTGGTTGTCCTGTGGTGAAAAATCTGCCTTGCAGCGCAGGGGATGTGGATTCAGTCTCTGGCCTGGGCACTAGGATTCCACACGAAAGAAAGTGAAGTCGCTCAGTTGTGTCCGACTCTTTGCGACCCCATGGACCTTGGCCCCCAGCTTCCTCCGTCCATGGAATTTTCCAGGCAAGAATACTGCAGTGGGTTGCCTTTTCCACATGCTGTGAGGCAACGAAGCCAGTGTGCTAAGATGAATATCCTGCATACCGCAACTAAGACCTGAAGTAAATATATTTTTTTAATCCCTTTGTAACATGACAGCTAGGTGACACACCCAGAGGCGCCGTGACAATTCCAAGGCTGACCATAAAGGTCAAAAAGTGAGTGCTGACCCAGTTCCTGGAAATCCCCACCCTTTCTGCAAAATAGCTGGAATACTCCTCCCACTCATTAGCCTATGAAATGACCCACCCTTATAAACACCGACAGCCCCATACCCTGGTGCTGTGCTTGCCTTCCAAGATGGCCCACACTCTCCGTGTAGCATGTTTCCTCCCTGGATTGACCTTCCTTCACTATGACTCGCTCTTGAGCCCTGCCTGTGCGAAGCCAAGTCCCCACATTCGGCGGCCATCCCAGGGACTCAGACGTGACCTGGGATGCGACCCTCCTCTCTCACCCTACTCTCTTTCCCGCAGCACTGCTGCCATCTCCCCCAGCCTCAGAGATCACTGGAGCGTTAAAAGAGCACCGTCTTTTTGGTTTGTTCATTGTTTCCTTTGCTGTGCAGAAGCTTTTCAGTTTGATGCATCCTACCCTTTAGCTTTGTTTTTGTGGCTTGTGCTTTTGGTGTCAAGCTCAAAACCATCTTTGTGGAGACCCATGCCAAAGAACTTTTCTCCTATGCTTTCTTTTAGGAGTTTTGTGGTTTCAGGCCTTATGTGTAAACCTTTAATCTATCTTGGGGTGAGTTTTCTATATGGTATAAGAGATCTTAGTTGCTCAATCAGGAATCGAATCTGTGCCCCCTGCATTGAAAGCTTGGAATTTTAACCACTGGATTGCCAGGGAAATTCCAATTGTAATTGTTAATTTGTCTGTTTCTCCTCTTCTTCCTGTAAATTTTCTTTAAGAATTTTAAAATTCCTTTGCTAAGTACATTCTGATTCAGTATTCATATGTATTCTTGATGAATTAAACATTTTATCATTAGGATTAATGCCCCTCTCTATATCTGGTCCTTGTTCTTAAAAGTTACTTGATTGTGCTGTGCTTAGTCACTCAGTTGTGTCTGACCCTTTGTGACCCCATAGACTGTAGCCTGCCAGGCTCCTCTGTCCATGGGGATTCTCCAGGCAAGAACCCTGGAGTGAGTTGCCATGCCCTCCTTCAGGGCATCTTCCCAAACCAGGAATAGAATCCAGGTCTCCTGCATTGCAGGCAGAATTTTTACCATCTGAGCCACCAGGAAGCCTGTCAATTAACCAATACAGCCTACCATGTTTTCTTTAAATTAATGTTTCCATAGCATATCTGTCAGCTCAACAGTAAAGAATCTGCCTGAGATGCAGCAGATGCAGAGACATGGTTTTGATCCCTGGGTCGGGGAGATTCCCCAGAGGAGGGCATGGCAACACACTGCAGTAATCTTGACTGGATGATTCCATGGGGGTCTCAAGAGTGCTGGACACGACTGAGGGTCTAAACAATGACCACAGCACATCTGTTTCCATCCTTTCATTTTAAATCCATTTGCCTTTATATTCGATGTCTCAAGTGGGTTTTTATAGCTAGTTTATATCTGATTCTTGTTTTTTGTTTTGTTTTGTTTTTTACTGAAATGACCATCTCTCTCCTTAAGATAGGGTTTAGAATCTTAGCATCACACTTAATCCCATCAAGCTGAACCAAAATTCCATCTAGTATCATAGACTTCATTTTTCAGAGCAGTTTTAGAATTGAATGAAAAGCACAGAGTTTTGAGGCAGGCTACACAGGCAGGCTACAGTCCATGGGGTCACAAAGGGTCAGCACCTCCACAGTCCACAGAGTAGCAGAGTCGGACACAACTGCAGCAACTCAACACACAGGCACACACCCCTGATTCCGACGCCCACTGCTGGTTTTCTGTCCAGAAGTGAAGATGCCTGCACTCTCTGAACTTTGACCCCACTCTCTTTGCCTCAGAAGAATTGTTGGTCTGTTTGGGTTCTTGTTCCCTATGCTTTAGGCCTGGAAATCTGTAGAGCCTGGAGATGGCATAAGTCTCACTTCACTTGTTTTCTTTTCTTATAAATGGTTGAGCACAGACATCTTAAAAATTTAATTAGCTAATTCATTAATTTGGCTGCCTTGGACCTTAATCATGGCAGGCAGGATCTTAGTTGTGGCATGTGGGATCTAGTTCCCTGACCAGGGGTGGACCCAGGCCCCCTGTGTTGGGAGCACAGAATCCCAGCCACCAGACCGCCAGGGAAGTCCCTCACCTCACTTGTTTTCTTCTCTCCTCAATTACGGTCCTGGACTGCTTGTGCAAGAGTCTGAATCAGTAGTTTCACAGGTTTTGCCTGGTTCCTTAGGTGTGTACTCTAGGAGGGCAGTACACAGTCCCATCACAGTCCTTTTTTTTTTTTAATGCTGAATTGTGGGGTCCAAGCTCTTGTCTTTGAGTATGTGCCCTTTCTTCCTGAGAAGCTAGTACCTTCTGAGAAGCTAGTGACTAGGGACATGAGTAGGGGGTGATGGGCCTGCCACTCCATTTGCTGAAATCGTTCTGTGTCAACCTCAAGGGACCAATAAATAGTTACAGTGCAACATTTCCAAGGCCTTGGAATGTTCTTCAACTCACTAAATACTTGCAGAGCAGCTTTTGTGTCAAGATGCTTAGGCCAGAAGTGATGAAATGATGAAGTGCCCTTCAAAATCCTGCAACTGCATATGGAGATTAGAAACATGCAAATGTAGTGAATGCAAAAATCAAGTAAGGCTCATAGATGAAGCACTCAGGTCGGAACCCTTTTAAAAGGAAAGATCATATTTGTTGGTGAAACCAACTGTGTTTTTAAGAAGGAGGTAAAATTTGAGGTGCCCCTGATGGTGACTGCAGCCATGAAATTAAAAGACGCTTACTCCTTGGAAGAAAGTTATGATCAACCTAGATAGCATATTCAAAAGCAGAGACATTACTTTGCCAACAAAGGTTCATCTAGTCAAGGCTATGGTTTTTCCAGTGGTCATGTATGGATGTGAGAGTTGGACTGTGAAGAAGGCTGAGTGCCGAAGAATTGATGCTTTTGAACCGTGGTGTTGGAGAAGACTCTTGAGAGTCCCTTGGACTGCAAGGAGATCCAACCAGTCCATTCTGAAGGAGATCAGCCCTGGGATTTCTTTGGAAGGAATGATGCTAAGGCTGAAACTCCAGAACCTTGGCCACCTCATGCGAAGAGTTGACTCATTGGAAAAGACTCTGATCCTGGGAGAGATTGGGGGTAGGAGGAGAAGGGGACGACAAAGGATGAGATGGCTGGATGGCATCACTGACTCGATGGACGTGAGCCTCAGTCAACTCCGGGAGTTGGTGATGGACAGAGAGGCCTGGCGTGCTGCGATTCATGGGGTCGCAAAGAGTCGGACACGACTGAGCAACTGATCTGAGAGATGGGTTTGGACACATAGCTGGAGGAGAGATTTCATCCAGGCCTGAGGTCAGTCAGAACAGAGGCAAGAGTGAGAGGAAAGCCAAGGGCAGAATTGAGGAGGAGCCAGATTCCCCATATCTCTGAGCTGTAAAGTGCTCAGAAGGACCTGGGAAGACCCTCAGGGATGCCCTGAAGTTTCAGAGATGGATTTGGTGGGGAGATGCTATAACAGATGGACAGACTGTAAAGCTCAGATGGATGACAGAAGGCAAAGTAAGTGTTTCAGAAAGAACAAGCGGTCCAGTGTCATTGGAGGGTGAAAGCTGTGAAAGAGGAATAAAATCTGACAATCTTCGGAACATCAGTTTGGACCCTCTCACTATGGGTTATACTTTATTTGAATTAAAGGTGAGTCATTAACACTTTCTAAGTTGCCTGTCATACTTTCTAAGTTGCCTGTTTGGTAACAACTAGCACAATAAACAATGCTAAAAAATAATAATGAAAATAATAATCAAGGTTCTAATTTTTTGTAAAAAGTCTTTAATTTGATTTGGCTTCTGGAGTCTTCAAGGAGGCATTTTCACGCTTTGCGACGTTCTCCTTGTGTTTCCGGATTTTTAATTTCTTCTTCCGGCAGCATTTTCGGCCACTCAGGGAACAGTGGCCTATCTGTTCCTCCTTTGGAAGGCAGCCAATTTGAGCACACCGGCCTCTTCTTATTTTGCAATAATACTTTTGTAACCCGATTGTGATTCCGCCATTGCCTGCAGGAAAGAAACGGAGCACACGGGAAGGTTTTAGGAAGGCCGTGGTACAAGTCCTAGGCTTTTGGAATCCCTCTAATAAGTTATCTGGTGCCTTTCTTTGATTTCTTTTTTCTTTTCTATACCATCAGGAGTAAAGGAGAAGGTGAGGCTAGCAACTAACAACGTTTCTGTGAACTCAGCTCAGCCTCAAAGGTGGCGTGACCATGGCAGCCACTTCTTCAACTGTGTTTTGCTTTGCTTCAGTGAATCTTTTAAAGAATTCAAGATGTAGTCCACAGGTTGGTAACAGAAACCAATGTATTCTGTATTGAGCCTATTACAAATCAAGGATCAAAGCAAAAGGAAAGAAGTGAATTTACGATAGCACTTAGTAAATGAATCTCACCCGTCCAGGGGAAATCACCTTTCTCTGGCTTGCAGCAGCTGGGCAGTCACCGTGGTCAGCGCACCAGAGTCCCAGGGGGAGCACCCTCCACTACATGCGTCCATGCGTGGAGGGGACCGCACCGTGAGTCTAGGTGTGTGCCATTTTATAACTTACAAAGTTCTTTGTTCTCAAAGGAATTCAGAGTTTGCACATGAGGGAAATGGGAAAAAACCTGATTGGCCCTTTGATTGGCCAGATCAAAGGAGAAAAACGGTATTCCCCAAACCCTGCTGTTCCTGATCTTTATCTACTGTTGATGCTTTTCCCTTTTCTTGGTGGATGTTTTCATGATTCTCCCATTCTTCATAATGTTTAAGTACATAAGCTGTTTAAATACAAGTAATGTCTAAGTACACATGTTCTTTGGGTACAAGCAACGAACACAGTACATCAGGTCACCATCTGGTACATGCTTCATCAAAACAGTGACTGAATGGTACGGTAACATGAAATTATTAGCCATTGCACTACATTTTGACCCTCATGTTACAAGTCACAAGGGAGTCAAGTATTATAGTAACTATAACCATTAACATTAACTGTGCATGTGATTTGATAAACATTGCATAGCACAATAACATACAATTAACAAGACAGTAAGTATGATTTGGTCCCATCACTTCATGAGAAATAGATGGGGAAACAGTGGAAACAGTGGCAGACTTTATTTTTGGGGGATCCAAAATCACTGCAGATGGTGATTGCAGCCATGAAATTAAAAGATGCTTACTCCTTGGAAGAAAAGTTATGACCAACCTAGATAGCATATTCAAAAGCAGAGACATTACTTTGTCAACAAAGGTCCGTCTAGTCAAGGCTATGGTTTTTCCAGTGGTCATGTATGGATGTGAGAGTTGGACTGTGAAGAAAGCTGAGCACCAAAGAATTGATGCTTTTGAACTGTGGTATTGGAGAAGACTCCTGAGAGTCCCTTGGGCTGCAAGGAGATCCAATAGTCCATTCTGAAGGAGATCAGCCCTGGGATTTCTTTGGAGGGAATGATGCTGAAGCTGAAACTCCAGTACTTTGGCCACCTCATGCAAAGAGTTGACTCATTGGAAAAGACCCTGATGCTGGGAGGGATTGGGGGCAGGAGGAGAAGGGGACGACAGAGGATGAGATGGCTGGATGGCGTCACTGACTCTATGAACGTGAGTCTGAGAGAACTCCAGGAGTTGGTGATGGACAGGGAGGCCTGGCATGCTGTGATTCATGGGGTCACAAAGAGTCAGACATGACTGAGCGACTGAACTGAACTGAACTGAAGTATGATTAGAAAAACCAAAGCATGCATTATCCAATGTGAAGGTGTGGAAAACCAAGACAGCAAAGAGTCCCATATAGATACATTAGGGTTGTTTAACTTATTGATCACTCCCTTCATATGTTGAAGATAATTTGACATATTAGCACTATGATCAGGGATGAACACACAACATTCTGTGTGAATTATGGCACAAGTTTACTGTGCTGCTGTTAATATATCTAATGCCATTCTATTCTGAAGTATGGCTTTGCACATTAAAGCTTATTTTTTAAAATTAATCAAGGCTTCTACTATAAGCATTATGTCAATGGTGCCAAGTGATGGCACAAATATTGCAGCTAAGTAGCCATACCACTGGAACACAGATCGTGTCTATCTTGCCTGTGCTATAGGGAAATTGGCTGGGGTGTGTAGTAATTCATTTAATTTGACCACGTGCAAATGACAGTCCCAGGGTACATCTTCCAGTCCATCCTGTGGGTAACCAGGACCAAAGATTAACCCCACATATCCAGTGAGTTCCATTTGGGGCTAAAATCATATGCCTGGGTTGTTTATCCAATCAGTCCCTGGCCATATGACTGAATCTGGTGAATTCATATGATTCACTGCTTCTGTTTGATTACACAAATTTAATCAAGATGTTACACAAGATGTTGGTAGGAATGCTAGAGATTTAGTACTATTAGGATACAATTTGGTATGATTATTTTATTCCCAGCAAATTGGGGCTGCCTTTATCAATCGTCCCTTTTCTGAAGTTACCCATTTATATTGGTCCCAAATTTGGCATATTTGTAGGGTACCATATCGTGTAGCTTTGGTTCCTCTATGGGCATGGCTAGCATTGGTTCTTTCTTTCATATAATAGTCACAGGCAACTCTTTTTGCTTGATCATAATCAAAATGCAAATTGTGTCCTAATCCATCAGTATTGTTACACCAAGTTAACAAGTCATATTAAGGACATTTAAACTTCTGGTTTGATTTTGATTTTCTTGAATAAAATGACATATTCTTAAAAGTCAGGTCCATTTAAGGGTGACACCCACCAAGGTCCATGAGTGGAAGATAGTGATAGAGCTCCACAGGCCCAACAGTATGACTGGCTCTGGAAGGTTGCATAGAAGCAGGCCCAAGAGAGGAAGACATTGTCCTGTGGGTCGGCCTGTGTCCAAGCGACAA
The DNA here is from genome assembly GCF_019923935.1 of Bubalus bubalis. NCBI lineage: Eukaryota > Metazoa > Chordata > Mammalia > Artiodactyla > Bovidae > Bubalus > Bubalus bubalis. The sequence goes on from NC_059157.1 coordinate 38,643,241, forward strand.
AGGTTCTCAGGAAAAGATCTATTAGGTCAGTTTGTGTGATAAACATTATATATATTTTAAGTTTCTTGAGCGTAGCAATATTGTAAAGGGATATGGTTAGGTGTTTCCATTCCCGTAGTCTTAGCAACAATTACATTTTTGGGCCTTGGGCTATAGCTTCAGCTGGTTATAGTTTATTCATATAGGGTAACTTAAACCATATTTTAGCCCCAGGACACGTTAGATTAGAGGATCCAAACGTTTTGTCTCCCCGGAGGGTTTGCAAGGCAAGGGGCATTCCAATAGATAACTCTAAATGTAAGTAGGGAGAAATGAATAATTGTGCAATCTGATCTGGAGCAGCAATTAACACCAGGTGGTCCCTACCATTTTGTAAAAGAACCTTAATTTCCCCTTGATAATCATTGTCTATTACTCCTCCCAAGACTTGTATACCTTTAATGGTCAGGCTAGAAAGGCTTTTAATCAAGCCAAGATGTTTCAGAGTTAATTTAATTCCAATTCCTGTAGGAAGCACTTTAGTATCTGAGGGATTTAAATGAGTCTGTTCAATAGAATATAGATCCAATCCAGCTGCTTCAGGAGTAGCTTTAAAAGATTTCATAGCTCCTGGTTGCATTTCCTAATACTCTAAGGTTGCATCCCATCTTGAAATGAGGGTCACAGATAAACTAAGATTAGGACTCACCATTCTCATCAAGGGGGTTTCACTTTGTCCAATAGGTCTATTATTTAATTGTTGCAAGGCTTCAAATAAATTATCTTTCCATTGTTTATATTCTCCCACTCCTAACTTTAATAAGTGTTGTTTTAAAAGTCCATTCATCCATTCAATTAAACCGGCTGCTTGGGGATAATAAGGGATATGATAAATCCATTCTATATTGCTTGTCTGGGCATAGGTTTTAATTAACTTAACTTTAAAGTATGATCCATTTTCACTTAGAATTTGAACTGGGGTACCATAGTATGGAGTAATAATTTCTAGAGTTTCAATTGTATTTTGCTGATTTGCATGTTTGTAAGCACAACCAACTAGATATCCAGAATAAGTGTCTACTATTGTACATACCTATTGGCATTCCTGACTAACTGGTAGAGGTCCAATATAGTCAGTCTGCAATATCTTGCCAAGTAATGTTCCTCATTGTAATTGTCCAGTTAATCTTTGAGAAAGGGGGCACTTGGTTAGATGCCGATGTATTAGACTGTGAGCTATTACCATTTTTATTACATCTTGTGTTGCAGGAATACCATGATTTTGCCCCCGCCTCTATATGTAGCCTTTTCACCAAGATGTCTGGCTTTCTTTTTTTTTTTTTTTTTTTTTTGGTCTAACTTCTTTTTTTTCTTCTCAGTTGTATTTATTTATTTATTACTTTACAATATTGTATTGGTTTTGCCATACATTGACATGAATCTGCCATGGGTATATACGTGTTCCCCATCCTGAACTCCCCTCCCACCTCCCTCCCCATCCTATCCCTCTGGGTCATCTCAGTGCACCAGCCCCGAGCACCCTGTATCATATCATGCATCGAACCTGGACTGGCGATTCGTTTCACATGTATATATGATAATATACATGTATATATGTATAATTCATGATAATTCACATGTATATATGATAATATACATGTTTCAATGCCATTATCCCAAACCATCCCACCCTCACCCTCTCCCACAGAGCCCAAAAGACTGTTCTATACATCTGTGTCTCCTTTGCTGTCTCACATACAGGGTTATTTTTACCATCTTTCTAAATTCCATATATATGTGTTAGTATACTGTATTGGTGTTTTGCTTTCTGGCTTATTTCACTCTGTATAATAGGCTCTAGTTTCATCCACCTCATTAAAACTGATTCATATGTGTTCTTTTTAATGGCTGAGTAATACTCCATTGTGTATATGTACCACAGCTTTCTCATCCATTCATCTGCTAATGGACATCTAGGTTGCTTCCATGTCCTGGCTATTATAAACAGTGCTGCGATGAACATTGGGGTACACATGTCTCTTTCAACTCTGGTTTCCTTGGTGTGTATGCCCAGCAGTGGGATTGCTGGGTCACAAGGCAGTTCTATTTCCAGTTTTTTAAGGAATCTCCACACTGTTCTCCATAGTGGCTGCACTAGTTTGCATTCCCACCAACAGTGTAAAAGGATTCCCTTTTCTCCACACCCTCTCCAGCATTTGTTTGTAGACTTTTGTATAGCAGCCATTCTGACTGGCGTGAAATGGTACCTCATTGTGGTTTTGATTTGCACTTCTCTGATAATAAGTGATGTTGAGCATCTTTTCATGTGTTTGTTAGCCATCTGTATGTCTTCTTTGGAGAAATGTCTGTTTAGTTCTCTGGCCCACTTTTTGATTGGGTCATTTATTTTTCTGGAATTGAGCTGCAGGAGTTGCTTGTATATTTTTGAGATTAATGCTTTGTCCATTGCTTTGTTTGCTATTATTTTCTCCTATTCTGAAGGCTGTCTTTTCACCTTGCTTATAGTTTCCTTTGTTGTGCAGAAGCTTTTAATTTTCATTAGGTCCCATTTGTTTATTTTTGCTTTTATTTCCAATATTCTGGGAGGTGAGTCATAGAGGATCCTGCTGTGGTTTATGTCAGAGAGTTTTCCTATATGAGTTTTATAGTTTCTGGTCTTACGTTTAGATCTTTAATCCATTTTGAGTTTATTTTTGTGTATAGCGTTAGAAAGTTGTTCTAGTTTCATTCTTTTACAAATGGTTGACCAGTTGTCCCAGCACCACTTGCTAAAGAGATTGAACCAGGAAGAAATAGAAAATCTTAACAGACCCATCACAAGCATGGAAATTGAAACTGTAATCAGAAATCTTCCAACAAACAAAAGCCCAGGACCAGACGGCTTCACAGCTGAATTCTACCAAAAATTTAGAGAAAAGCTAACACCTATCCTACTCAAACTCTTCCAGAAAATTGCAGAAGGTAAACTCATTCTATGAGACCACCATCACCCTAATACCAAAACCTGACAAAGATGCCACAAAAAAAAGAAAACTACAGGGCAATCCATCCTAAGGGAGACCAGTCCGGAGTGTTCATTGGAAGGATTGATGCTGAGGCTGAAACTCCAATACTTTGGCCACCTGATGTGAAGTGTTGACTCATTGGAAAACACCCCGATGCTGGGAGGGATTGGGGGCAGGAGGATAAGGGAATGACAAAGGATAAGATGGCTGGATGGCATCATTGACTCAATGCACATGAGTTTAGGTGAACTCTGGGAGTTGGTGATAGACAGGGAGGCCTGGTGTGCTGCGATTCATGGGGTCGCAAAGAGTCGGACATGACTGATCAACTGAACTGAACTGAACAGGCCAATATCACTGATGAACATAGATGAAAAAATCCTTAACAAAATTCTAGCAAACAGCATCCAACAACATATTAAAAATATCATACATTATGACCAAGTGGGCTTTATCCCAGGGATTCAAGGATTCTTCAATATCCACAAATCAATCAATGTAATACACCACATTAACAAATTGAAAAATAAAAATCATATGACTATCTCAATAGATGCAGAGAAAGCCTTTGACAAAATTCAACATCCATTTATCATAAAAACCCTACAGAAAGCAGGAATAGATGGAACATACCTCAACATAATAAAAGCTATATATGACAAACCCACAGCAAACATTATCCTCAATGGTGAAAAATTGAAAGCATTTTCCCTAAAGTCAGAAACAAGACAAGGGTGCCCACTCTCACCACTACTATTCAACATAGTTTTGGAAGTTTTGGCCACAGCAATCAGAGCAGAAAAATAAATAAAAGGAATCCAGATTGGAAAAGAAGAAGTAAAACTCTCAGTGTTTGCAGATGACATGATCCTCTACATAGAAAACCCTAAAGACTCCACCCGAAAATTACTAGAGCTAATCAATGAATATAGTAAAGTTTCAGGATATAAAATCAACACACAGAAATCCCTTGCATTCCTATACACTAACAATAAGAAAACAGAAAGAGAAATTAAGGTAACAATTCCATTCACCATTGCAACGAAAAGAATAAAATACTTAGGAATATATCTACCTAAAGAAACAAAAGACCTATATATAGAGAACTATAAAACACTGGTGAAAGAAATCAAAGAGGACACAAGCAAATGGAGAAATACACTGTGTTCATGGATTGTAAGAATCAATATAGTGAAAATGAGTATACTACCCAAAGCAATCTATAGATTCAATGCAATTTCTATCAAGCTATCAATGGTATTTTTCAGAGAACTAGAACAAATAATTTCACAATTTGTATGGAAATACAAAAAACCTTGAAAAGCCAAAGCAATATTGAGAAAGAAGAATGGAACTGGAGGAGTCAACCTGCCTGACTTCAGTCTCTACTACAAAGCTACAGTCATCAAGACAATATAGTACTGGCACAAAGACAGAAATATAGATCAATGGAACAAAATAGAAAGCCCGGAGAAAAATCCATGCACCTAGGGACACCTTATCTTTGACAAAGGAGGCAAGAATATACAATGGAGATGTCTGGCTTTCTGATGAGCCCATAATGCTAATCCTTCTAGTTCAGAATCAGGGACAATGGATGCACTGTTGATTTCAGCCAAGTGATCAGGTTCCCTGTTATTTTTTCTTTCTTCTGTTATCTCAGGTACATGTGCATCTACAGGAAAAACTGAAACATTAGTCTGTGAATATATTTCCCAAGTATCTTGCCACAATTCCTTTCCCCATATGTGTTTAGATCCAAGTTCCCAGTTATGTTTTCTCTATTGAGGCATCCAGGTAGTAAGACCATTAGTTACTGACCATGAATCTGCATAGATATGACATTCTTTAAAATCCTCTGCCCACAACACTTGGAAAACTGCAAATAACTCAGCAAATTGACTACTTTCCCCTTCCCCTTCAGTGGCCATTACTCTTTGAGTTGCAGGATTATAAGGCACAGCTTTCCAATGTCAGGTTGCCTCCGCATATGTAGTAGAACCATGTGTAAACCATGCATGATGCTTTTGTTCCTTAGTTAACTGTTAATATTCTATTTTCTGTTTTATGGGTGATTCTTCTGTTGGTTTTTGATATTGTAATTGGGAAGCTTCTTCATCAGAACAGTCAAACATTCATTCATGTAATAACAGAAGGCCAGATGGCCCAGGTTTTGCCTGGTCTTGAGTATACCATTTTCATTTAATTATACTAGACTCTTAAGCATAATCAATTCAGTGAGTTTTGGGGGTACTCATAACCCAAGTTATAATGGGAATATTTGGCCTTAATTGTATTTTATGATATAAAGTCATAGCCTCTGTGTCAATTAATGCCCAATAGCAGGCTACCAATTGTTTTTCAGAGGGAGTGCTGGCCTTAGGAATTTTTTGTAACCAACATCCTAGAAGCATTCTTTCCCCTTCTTGTTTTTGCCATAGACTCCAGTTTGCATAATTCTCATCCATAGACACCTGTAATTTCATAGCGCCTTCTCTAATGGGCCATAAATCCAAAGCAGTTTGAATGGCTATTTTAGCTTGTTCAAAAGCCAACTTCTGTGCCTCTCCCCATTCGAAATTATATTTCTTCCTGACTACTTTATAAAGAGATTGTAATATCTGCCTGAGATGAAGAATATGCTGCCTCCAAAAGCCAAATTATCCTATAAACTTTTGGGACTGTTTCTTAGGTTGGGGAGGAACAAGCTCCAAAATTTTCTGCTTGCCTTTAGGGAGTATTTCTTATTTTCCTTTGTTCCAAATTATTCCTGAAATTTTTACTGATTGTCTTGGACCTTGAATTTTTTCAGGATTTATTTCCCATCCTTTCATTTTTATGGGCTGGATAATTACATCCAGCTGAGTCCTCACTTGTTCTTCATCAGATCCTTCAAAGAGATTATCATCAATATAATGAGTAATCTGCATTCCTGTAGGTAGAGCCACCTCATCCAAACGCTTAGCAGCAATACCATGATAAATTGTAGGGCTATGAATATATCCTTGGGATAGTGTAGTAAAGGTATACTGTTGCCCCTGCCATGTGAAGACAAACTGATCCCACTGTTAAGGATCAATAAAGAAAGCATTAGCTAAATCTATGACAGCATACCAAGTACCAGCATGTTTCTGCACTTATTCAATTAAAGTTAACAACATCAGGGATGGCTGAAGTTAAAAGCCTAGTGTGTTTGTTAAGTTCTCTATAGTCTACTGTCACCCTCCAAGATCCATCAGATTTCCTTACAGGCCATACAGGATTATTTCATTCCATTCGAGCAGGAATTAAGACTCCTGCATCAACATGTTCTTTAATAGTAATTTCTTCTTGCCCTCCCTGGAATACAGTACTGCTTTTGTGTGACCACCTGAGTAGTTTCTGGGAGGGTCACTGGAGGCTCCAACAATTTTCCAACAACCACTGGAGCTACTAATTTAATCATGTGCACACCAAATTGGTATTTTCCGTCATCTAGGTTTAAAGTGAGCCCCTTTAAAATGTCTATTCCAATTATGTATTCCGGAATGGGAACTATCATAACTTGATATTCTCTTTTAGGTAAATAGCTAATTTTCATGTGTAATGAGGTTTGTACAGCTTTAGATTCTTTGCCTCCTAATCCTGAAATAATAACTGCTCCTTAAAGATCTTTGGATTTCCATAAATTAAATTGGCCTCCAGCCCAGTATCAACTAATACTTTAATAATTGTTTTAGATCCATTTTCCCAAAACATCTGAATTTGCACATGTAGGTAGATGTCTTTAGTAACCAATCTGACTTGGAAAGCTCCAGGGCTTGGCCTTCCCTTCATTTGGGCAACAAATCTGAATATAACAGAAGAAGCAGGAGGAGAAATGACCTGGGAAAATGGATTATTGTTTCCAAGATCTTTAGTTTCTACTTCAGCCTTTTGGATATGAAGGCCTTTCTCTTTATGCTTCCTGGTAGTTCAGACAGTAAAGAATCTACCTGTAATGCAAGAGACCTGGGTTTGATCCCTGGGTTAGGAAGATCATCTGGAGGAGGGCATGGCACTCCAGTATTCTTGCCTGGAGAATCTCCATGGACAGAGGAGCTTGGTGAGCTACAGTCCATGGGGTTGCAAAGAGTTGGACACGACAGAGCAACTAAGCGCAGAGCTTTATACTTCTGCCATAATGCCACAGTTGTTTTTCCATCAATTTCTGCAAAAGACACTCCAGCTTTCAACAGTGCAGCAAACATATCTTTCCTGACATTTGGTGCTTGCCATTGCCATTATTTCCACCATTACCTTTTGCCTTCGGATTTTCCCATTCTCCCAGATCTCCTAATTGCTGCACTTTCTCAATAACTTCCTGAATTGGGCTTCCAGTTTCAGAGAATAATGCTGCTGCTGCTAAGTCGCTTTAGTCGTGTCCGACTCCGTGAGACCCCATAGATGGCTGCCCACCAGGCTCCTCCATCCCTGGGATTCTCCAAGCAAGAACACTGGAGTGGGTTGCCATTTCCTACTCCAATGCATGAAAGTGAAAAGTGAAAGTGAAGTTGCTCAGTCGTGTCCAACTCTTCGCAACCCCATGGACTAAAGCCCACTAGGCTCCTCCATCCATGGGATTTTCCAGGCAAGAGTACTGGAGTGGGGTGCCATTGCCTTCTCCATCAGAGAACAATAAAATCACAATAATGTTCTTATATGCAGCTGGAGCAGTTTTAATAATTTGGTTACAGCTACTTGCATCCAAAGCAGTATTATGTATAGTAGCTGGTCCCTGTCTATTATATAGAGAAATTTTCATACCCTCTTCCTTCAATCTTTGTATACACTCCCACAGTATATACCAAGATTTGGTGCAGCTGGCCAAGAGCCAAGAGTAGGGCATTTAATTCCATGTCCCGCAGCACATAGTTGTAGCAAAGCTACAGGTCCCTGCCCATAATTAATATTCCAATCACCAAAGGCTTGTTGAACTTGTGGGTCATGGAATATAGGGATAAATTTAATACAGTCTTGGTCATCTGGAACTATTCCATGACCCCCTGTTTCAGACAGTTGGACCAGCCAGGCTACAAGCGGCTCTCCAGCCTGTTGCATGCTGTGGGACGGTATATCATTCATCTCTTCTGTATAATCCTTGTATATCATTTTAGTTGTGGGAGCATGGCCCCCTCTTTGCTCCATCTTTCCATGTAAAGTCAGTTCTGCCTGACAAAGTTCTCCTTCCTTTGACTTTTCTACACTATCATCATTATCCATGTATTCATCATCTTCCTCATTATCCCAGATATCACCGTCCCAGGTAGCAGGGTCCCAATCAGGGCCGGCATGGGCCAAGACAACCTGTACCTTGTGTTGATTGACTCACCCCTTGCAGTGAAGATAATTTGTATTTAGCCCCATGCACTTTTGCTTTCTCTGACACTGTCTGATATCTAGAAAGCTGATCAGGTAAGACTCAATTTTGACATTGCAACATAGCCGTGTGGCTTTGTAAATCCAGAATTTCTTTTTCTATTTGTACCTTTTCAGTTTCCAATTCTGCCTTCCTAGTATGTATTTTCCTATAAGCCATGAACAAACACCAACCTTGTTTTCCAAAAAAGAATCTGTTCCTTAGCTTTCTCCAAGTTAACCATGGGAAGCTGCCCCAACATGTCCAGTGGCTCAGCACACCACATTACAGTGTCCCAGTTTTCACATAGTCCAGCTCCCTTTCTCATTCCTGAGCTAAACTGCTGAAAGAAGGATCTTCCCATCCTGGAATAGGATCAACTTTACCATGAAAAAGCAATCACATCTCGACACATGCTGACTATGCCAAAAACATTTTGCTTTGCTTCAGTGGTTCTTTTAAAGAATTCAAGATGTAGTCCACAGGTTGGTAACAGAAACCAATTTATTAAAGTATTTAGGCTAGTACAAATCAAGGATCAAAGCGAAAGGAAAGAAGTGAATTTACAATAACACTTAGCAAATGAATCTCACCCGTCCAGGGGAAAGCACCTTCCTCTGGCTCGCAGCAGCTGGGCAGTCGCCGTGGTCAGCGCACCAGAGTCCCAGGGGGAGCACCATCCACTACATGCGTCCATGCGTGGAGGGGACCACACTGTGAGTCTAGGTGTGTGCCATTTTATAACTTACAAAGTTCTTTGTTCTCAAAGGAGTTCAGAGTTTGCACATGAGGGAAATGGGAAAAAACCTGATTGACCCTTTGACTGGCCAGATCAAAGGAGAAAAATGGTATTCCCCAAATCCTACTGTTCCTGATCTTTATCTACTGTTGATGCTTTTCCCGTTTCTTGGTGGATGTTTTCATGATGCTCCCATTCTTCATGATGTTTAAGTACATGAGCTGTTTAAATACAAGTAATGTCTAAGTACACATGTTCTTTGGGTACAAGCAATGAACACAGTACATCAGGTCACCATCTGGTACATGCTTCATCAAAACGGTGACCTAATGGCATAACTTTAAATTATTAAATAACATTTTTATTATTATTAAATAAAATTTTGTTATTAGATATTATTATTAAATAGCATTTTATTATTTAATATTATTAAATATTATGTACTATTATTATTCAATAACATTTTTATTATTAAATAACATTAAGAAACATAAATTATTAAATAACATTAAATTATTAACCACAGCACTACAAAGTGACACCTAGGTGGCAGGAGCTGCAACAGTCCTTTGGGCCCTTAAGAGGCCAAAAGACTCTACCTCCAACCACTAAGCTAAAAAATGGGAATCTGTGCGTCTGTCCTCAGATTAAGCCCATTTTTCCTGTTGGCATTAAAGTTTTACATCACTTTCTTCCTGTCTCATGAACAAGTATAACAATCCTCCCATGAAGGGGTGGTTTGTGAGCTGATTGACTAATCGGAAGAGATGGAGACAACTACTTTCAGATTTTTAATGGTCTTGTCAGAAAAAAAAACAAATTGGTGATGTCTAGTTCCTAGACAATAAATCTACTTTGTCTAAAAGCCCCAGAAGAATGGAGAGGGCTGACTCTGAATGATAAATTCTCTATCTGTTCAGCCCTCTCATTTCCCAATGCATCTTACCTGGAACAGGCAGCAAGAACAAGAAGAGTAACACAAAGAGAAGGTAGAAGAGCCTCATGGCTGCCTGGCTTCCCAGCTGAGACTGGACAGGACAGTGTGGTCGCTCACTTTATAAAGGCTCCAGGTCTGCAGCCATAGGGAGAAGCATTCAGCAGCTGCAATTCCCGTAATATCACAGTGATGACAATATGACGTATTTCCTGATGCTTCATGCCAAGGTTCCTTACAAAGCAGACCACGCCCATTCCCCCCAGGACTTAATTACATATCTCAGAGCTTGATGTGAGTGAGCACAGGGCTGTTATGATGCCTCTGAGCTCTGGGTTCTCCAGTAGGGCTGGCTCATGTCTGGCTGTCTGTGACGGGAAAGACCTGCGCGCTCCTGGATGCAGTCCTGGGGCATACATTAGTTGGAAGCTCACCTGTGCCCACTGTGGTCCTTCTAAGCTTTTACCTTCTTCGTAAAGTCCTGGGAGAGTCTGAGGGCTGCTAGGAGCCACATCAGTCCAGTCCAAGGCTGGTATATTCAGAATCTAGGTGTAAACTGGGGCTGGGTCTCGCCCTAAGCCTGCAGAGATACCAGAAATGGTTATGAACCAGGATAAGCTTTTAAGTAGTGTGGGAAGGGAGGAAAAGTGGGCTGCATTCTGGAGACCTTGCCCTTGTGTCCTTGGCCTGTGATAGAGTGCGACATCTCAGGTCAAACACAGCTTATACTTTACTGTGGTCTGCTGCTGCTGCTGCTAAGTCGCTTCTGTCCTGTCCGACTCTGTGCGACCCCATAGACGGCAGCCCACCAGGCTCCCCCGTCCCTGGGATTCTCCAGGCAAGAACACTGGAGTGGGTTGCCATTTCCTTCTCCAATGCATGAAAATGAAAAGTGAAAGTGAAGTCACTCAGTCATGTCCAACTGCTAGTGACCCCATGGACTGCAGCCTACCAGACTCCTCTGTCCATGGGATTTTCCAGGCAAGAGTACAGGAGTGGGGTGCCATTGCCTTCTCCGTTACTGTGGTCTAAAAACCATCAAATTCATGACTCAGGAAGGTGTCTCATTTTCCTTTATCAGAGACAGATGGATGATGTATTTAATGTGCTAGTGTCTCCTTACTGATGGTGTCACTCCCTCTACAAATGAGGGGCTTTGAAAGATGTATTTATGACCTCCTCCTCCTCCTGAGAAAAAGGAGGTTTCTGTGCAATTTTAACAGAAAGAACGAGGTTTCTGAGAAAGTTCTGAGAGAAAGAGTGTGATTTGTGGGAGAATCCTGACATAAAAAAGAATGTTTCTGAAGAATCCTCAGAGTACAAAGTAAGTTTCTGAGGAAATTCTGACAGAAGAAGTTTTCTGAGGGGAATCTGACAAAAAATTAGATTTGAGGATATTTTGAGAGAAAGAAGGTTTCTGAGGGAATTTTGACAGAAGGAGTTTTCTGAGGGGAATCTGACAGAAAGATGGATGTTTCTGAGGATATTTTGAGAAAGAGAAAGCAGTTTCTGATGGAATATTGATAGAAAGATGTATGTTTTTGAGAGAATTCTCACAGAAAGAAGGATGATTCTGAAGGAATTGTCACAAACAGAAGGAGGTTTCTGATGGAATTCTGACAGAAAGAAGGAGGTTTCTGTGGGAAATGATGAAAAGTAGGAGATTTCTGAGGTAATTCTGACTGAAAGAGTGATTTTTTTTTAAAGATTGTTTTCATCTATAGGTTTTACAGAATATTGAGTAGAGTTTCCTGTGGTATACAGTAGGTCCTTATGGATTATCTGTTTTATATGTAGTTGTGTGTATATTGTTGTTCTTCAGTCAGTAAGTTGTGTCTGACTCTTTGTGACCCAACAGACTGCAATATGCCACACTTTCCTGTCCTTCACTATCTTTTGGAATTTGCTCAAATTCATGTCCATTTAGTTGATGGTATTATCTAACCATCTCATTCTCTGTCACCACTTCTCCTTTTGCCTTTACTCTTTTCCAGCATCAGGGTCTTTTCCAATGAGTTGGCTCTTCACATCAGGTGACCAAAGTATTGGAGTCCAGCAACAGTCCTTTAAAAGAATATTCAGGGTTTTCCTTTAGAATTGACTGGTTTGATCTTCTTTCAGTCCAAGGAACTGTCAAGAGTCTTCTCCAACACAACAGTTTGAAAGCATTAATTCTTTGGCACTCAGCATTCTTTATGTTCCAACTTTCACATCAGTAAATGACTATTGGAAAAAACCATAACTTGACTAGATGGACCTTTGTTGGCAGAGTGATGTCTCTGCTTTTTAATATGCTGTCTAGGTTGATCATAACTTTTCTTCCAAGGACCAAGTGTCTTTTAATTTCATGGCTGCAGTCACCATCTGCAGTGATTTTGGAGCCCAAGAAAATAAAGTCTGTCACTGCTTCCACTTTTCCCCCTTTTATTTGACATGAAGTGATGGGACTGCATGTCATCATCTTAGTTTTTTGAATGTTGAATTGTAAACCAGCTTTTTCACTCTCCTCTTTCAGCCTTATCTACAGGCTCTTCGGTTCCTCTTCACTTTCTGCCATTAGAGCAGTATCGTGTACATATCGGAAGCTGTTGATATTTCTCCCAGCAATCTTGATTCCAGACTGTGATTCATCCAGCCCAGCATTTCACATAATGCATTCTCCATATAAGTTAAATAAACAGGATGACAATATGATAGCTATACACTGAACAATGTCGAATTTGTCATCTCTGAAGAAGATTTAGCTTTGGGACCAGGGACCAGGCTTGATCACTCAAGAGCTTTTGTGTAGCAGAGTTTTATTAAAGTTAAAAAGGACAGAGAAAGTTTCAGCATAGACATCAGAAGAGGGAGTGCCCCAGAAGGAAATGGCGACCCACTCCAGTGTTCTTGCCTGGAGAATCCCAGGGATAGGGGAGCCTGGTGGGCTGCCGTCTATGGGTTCGCACAGAATTGGACACGACTCAAGTGATTTAGCAGCAGCAGCAGCAGCATACTTTACCAGGCCCACTCCCACAATATACAAGATTAGTCAGAAGGTTCATGTCCAGCAAGATACATTGCTATTATATAATCATTAGTACAGAGCCTAAGGAAAAACATATCCTTGAGCAAGATGAGTTATTTTGTTGTGTAATCATTAGCTCTGGGCTTAAAGAAAGTTAGTCTTAAAGATTGTTGTCATAAAAACTCAGAGTTTAAGAAAAAATGTCTTATGTGACTAAGACAACGCAATATAGAAAAAAACCTCAAGGGGTCCAAGACCTCTTCCTCCTTGAGGGCCCTAGACTCCTTATCAACCTTCCTAAGGCTTAGCTCTCTCAAATCTACAGCTTTGCCTTACTCCTTTCCCAATTTTGTACCAGTTAGTTGTTTCATGTAGGGTTCTAACTGTTGTTTTTTTGTCCTGCATACAGTTTTCTCAGGGACAGGTGGTTGTCTGATCTTCCCATCTCTTTGAGAATTTCCCACAGTTTGTAGATCCACACAGTAAAAGGCTTAGCATAGTCAATGAAGCAGAATTAGATGGGTTTTTTTGGAATTCCCTTGCTTTGTCTATAATCTTACAAAAGTTGGCAATTTTCTTTCTGGTTTCTCTGACTTTTCTAAATCCAGCTTGTATATCTGAAAATTCTCAATTCACATACTGTTGATGCCTAGCTTGAAGGATTTTGAGCGTAATCTTACTAGCATGGGAAATGAGTGTAATTGTATGGTAATTTGAAGATTGTTTGGCATTGCCCTTCTTTGGGATTGGAATAAAAACTGATCTTTTTCAGTCCTGTGACCACTGCTGAGTTTTTCAAATTTGCTGACATATTGAGTGCAGCACCTTAACAGCATCATCTTTTATGATTTGAAATAGCTCAGCTGGATTCCATCATCTCCACAAGCTTTGTTGGTAGTAATGCTTCCTAAGACCCACTTGACTTCACACTCCAGAATGTGTGGCTCTAGGTGAGTGACCACACCATCATGGTTATCTACGTTATTAAGATCTTTTTTGTATGTTCTATATATTCTTGCTACATCTTCTTAATCTCTTTTGCTTCTGTTAGGTCCTTATCGTTTCTGTTCTTTACTGTGCCCATCCTTGCATGAAATACTTCCTTGATCTGTCCAGTTTTCTTGAAGAGATCTCTAGTCTTTCCCATTCTATTGTTTTTCTCTACTTCTTTGCATTGTTCATTTAAGAAGTCCTTCTTACCTCTCCTTGCTATTCTCTGGAACTCTGCATTCAGTTGGGTATATCTTTTACTTTCTCCCTTGCTTTTCAAGTCTCTTCTTTCCTCATCTGTTTGTAAAACCTCCTCAGACAACCATTTTGCCTTCTTGCATTTCCTTTCCTTTTGGATGTTTTTGGTCACTGACTCCTGTACAGTGTTATGAACCCCTCTCCGTAGTTCTTCAGGCACTCTGTCTGCCAGATCTAATCCCTTCTATCTATTTTGTTGTATGTATGTGTCAGTCCTAATCTCCCAATTTAGCCTTCCCTCTCTTAGAACTTGCTATTCTTTTCCTTCTTCCTATAAGAAAATGATCATCTTTAATATTTCTCCTAAATAATGATTTTGGATACAAAGTGCCTTAATTCCAGCTGAGGAACTCATGAGGGCTTGGGACAAATGTTAGCCTCTCTATTTCTCTAGTATTCTGAGTAAATTTGATGAGTTCATATGTATTTATGACACAATTGCACATATGTTTTGGGTTGAGTTAACAATTACAATTACTCCCCTTCTTTTGTTGTTTTGAATTATAGCCAAAGACCTATTGCTTAGAAATGATTGGGGAGGGTGACTACTTCACTTATGGGCATTGTGCTGATGATTTCTATTAGTTGAGTCATGAAGATGTATGAGACTCCTAAGGCTGTCAGTTTACATATGCGTATTTATTATATGCATTATATTTATATGCGTTACTAGAATTTAAAATACCCATTTCCAATTTATTTTCTTTATTTAACTGCATCATATTAAGTATTAGTTCTATAGAAAAGGGAAACCAGAACCATCTTAATGAGTTTTATTCGAAAATAACTTCCATTAGTATGCAAGCTAAACCTGTATTTTCAATGATTATTGTATATTCCAATTTACCATATATTTATTAATAGTATATACTTATTATATTTTTCCAATTTTTTATCTAATGCTGCGTACTCTGCTAGAAAAGCTACAACTTCTTAGCTGTTGGGGAAACTGAAAACTGTCAAAAATGGAAAGAGGCTTTTAGCCACGAGGGGTCATGGTTTGTCTTTTCTTGAGTGGAACAGTGATGGCTAACTTGCATTTTGTTAAGGTATAATAACACAGGATTAGGAGGCAGAGTCTGCTTTGCTGAGCCCAGATGTTTTCCTCCTTCAGCCTTATCACCTCCTATTCTATAGTTGACACGATTTCCCATGGTGTATGCCAATTCTGGTTTTATTGAGCATATGAATCTAAAATAATACAGTATCTTCTGTGGCAAACTATGTCATATTTAAAAGCTTTTTTTAACTTTTAAGTTTTCAAAAATGTAATAAAATGATAAAGTGTTCATTAAATATAAGTTAAAAGGAACTTATTGGTTTGTATTACTCAAATCTAACATGAACTTCATTAACAAAATTGTTTCTTTATTGAATCCTTGTTGTATTTTGAGTGGATTAGACAAGTAAGGGGAAAAGAGAATAAAATAAACTAGACAAAGGTGAAGAATTTATTTCAAAATGCCATTCTAGAAATTTGTGGAGCAACCAACTTGTCTTTTCAACATTTGACATTTATCTCTAGTCCTCCTAGAATGTAACTAGTCTTCATCATCTCAGTTTTGAGGTTCTTCAGTTACAAAGGATATCTTAACAATTATGGATAATCAAAGTTTTATCAAAACATTTATATTCATATAAAAACCCAGGATGTTCTAGATAATTTATTATTAACATATCCACATCTGACAGTTTTGTTATCTCAGGAAATTTCAGTGTCACCAAATTAAACCAAACTTTAATTCAGTGCAACTGAATTAAATCAAATTCACTAAAATGAGTGAAGAACTCCCATGGAGGTATGCCTGTGTGTGTAGAAACACAAAGGAGGGAGAGATTGCCTTGCTTTGTGAGATGGGTGTGGAGGGCATCTGGAGGAAGGCTAAGCAGAGGTGTTTGTGGAGTCATTTGGCCTCATTCAATAGATTTTTTTCCATCCTGTGAAACCTGTATCCTGTAACATTCTTGTCCTCTCTCTCCCCCTTTCATTTTCTTAGCTATAAAGTACAAATCCACGTGCAATGCAGGTGGTGCAGAAAACATGGGTTTGATCCTCGGTTTGGGAAGATTCCCTGGAGGGTGTGGCAACCCACCCCAGTATTCTTGCCTGGAGAATCCCATGCGCAGAGGAGCCTGGTGGGCTACAGTCCACAGGGTTCCAAAGAGTTGGACATGACTGAAGGGACTGAGTATACACGCAGCACAAAGTATGAATTATCCAGAATTACTATGTGGAAATGATTTCAGCCAGAATGTGGAATGATCTCGTGGCACATTTGGAAAGAACGAGCAGGGCTCACTGAGTTCTTAGCTCTCTGTCGTCTACCCATGAACCTCCTCACAGGGAAGAGTTCTTGTGTTTAACTCCCCCAGGGCCTGGGGAAAGGGGGCGAGACCAGCCTCAGCTAGTGTTGGCAGGACTGAGTGGGACAAAAGCCTCCAGCTCAGGTGCCCCGGTTAGCAGGATCACGTGATGAACAGACCTTGAGTCAGGCCACCCAAGTAGGTCTATCTTAACAATGAAAATGATTTTTGTTCAGAGTCAGATGAAGAGGAAGTCTAATATTCCCCTTTAGATAAGCAAAACTACCTATTGTTATTTCTTACCCTTATGATTTTTTTTCTTATTTTAAAACTTTATCTTTTTAAGAGAATCATTTTTAGGGTATGAGATGGCCTGTCTTTTAGTTCAGTCTTGTAGTTCTTAAGATGCTGGCGGTGCATTGAGAAGAAGTTCCCCAGGGATGAATACAAGTAGAATTAGGACATTTATTTCCAGTCAATGGAGAAAAAACAAGTTTAAGAGGAGTCTGTATAATTTATCCTCAAGTTCTGGAGTTCTGGGCCAAGCTGGAGCCTATGAAGTTCATGCATGTGTTCTAGAGTTTGAAGAGCCTACAGTTGGCTCTTATCAAGGAGATTTTGATTTGGGAGCTGGCGTTGGATAGGGAAAAAATATCCACCACTTTCTACAACATCTTTTGTCTTCATTACATACACCAATGGGCTGTTCTATAGTGGTGCAGCCTCCGTCTCTGCACACCCCTTTCAGCAGATTACACTGTTTCTGTCCTGGAATAAGGCCAGTCCTTGCTGCACAGAAAGAGATTTAACAACATCATTAATTCACCATCCATGTATTGATAGTGTACATAAAGCAATACATTTACAGAAGAATGGCTTTGAGATAGAATAAATGATATTACCTATTATTACTGATACCCTTTATCTATTTCTACACAGTTGCCGGTGGTTTCTGAGGCTCCATTCTGTTTGGGTACCTCAAAAGATAATTATCTCAGGATTAGAAAAGAAGGAAGCTACCCTACACTTGAAACTCCTTCTGTGGCAGAACCAGGAAGAGAAACTATAAAGAAAGAATAGTGGAAGTAGTGTTAAAAAAAGGAAAGACATCTCAGGCTCATAGGCTGCCTAAAACCTGTAGATAATCCTACTTTAAGGGTAAACTGAAACTCCTGGGTGATAGAGATACTAGTGATCTACCACTTTCCAGTATAAAGTCTGGCAGACTTGCCCTTCTTGTTCTTTTTTATTAATTTGTTTGTTTTTGGCTACTGTGTCTTTGTTGCTGAGGCCAGGTTTTCTCTCGCTGTGGCAAGTAGGGGCCACTCTCTGTTGTGGTGCAGGAGCTTCTCCTTGCAGTGACTTGTCTTGTTGAGGAACATGGGCTTTAGGGCGCTCAGGCTCAGCAGTTGTGACGCACGGGCTTACTTGCCCTGTGGCATGTGGGATCTTCCCCGACCAAGGATTGAACCTGTGTTCCCTGCATTGGCAGTTGGATTCTTAACCACTGGGCCAGTAGGGAAGTCCTTGCCCTCATTCTTGAAGCACCCCTGCAGATTTAGCATTGGCTTTTGTAGCTTTTACTGGTGCGTAATGCCATGACACGCGTGGCACATTTTCTGGTATAAACTACTGCTGTCTTCTAGGGGCCTTCTTGCCGTTCTTTGCAGACACTGTGGTTTCTTCTGCATTAGGGAAATTACACCGACTTCTTCCTTTGCCAGAAGCATTGAGGGCTCCTTGCAAGTGGTTTATCCATGAACACGTACCTCCTAGTTTTCAGCTCAAAAGGCATACCTCAAGAAACTCTTCCCAGATGCTGCAAATTGACCATGACCACATGCTTCAGGCACTTTTAATACTCTGTTCCTCTTCATTGTACTTGGCAAAATTTATAATTATAGATAAATTTGTTATCATTTACCTAGTGTCTGTCTTTTGTATTGTGGGAAGACGTCCTTTCTTTTGCTTCCCGCTGCATCTTTTGTGTTTCCCACAGCCCATGGGAAGTAGCAGGCACTCAGTACACACTCTTTACCACTGAATGCAGATACGTATTCTTTGATACCACACACACTATTTGTCTCTTATTCCTTCTAAAACTTCCTGTCTCCAGCCTGTTTTTGACTGTCTGGTCCCCACTCTTGGATATATGATTGTATTTGTGGGTGTCCAGTCCCTAAGAACTTCTCTAAATCTTAGGCCTAGATTTCTTGGAGTCTTATTTTCCTGTCAGTTATTTCTGGTCTTTGTTTTAGGATAATCTTTTTAAAAATTGTTTTTCACCCTATAACTGAACCACTGCCATATCCTTTGTCCTACTCCAGTGATGACTTTTGGCTGGATCTTTACTTCCAGGAGAACTATCCCCCTTAACTTTTTCTTTTTTAATTAAAAAAAAAAAAAAGGTTCTTAACATGGGGTATGTATGACTTTGGATGGAGACAGTAATTTATGTTGAATTGAATTTAGCTTAAGTGGTGGAAAGCAAGCATGAACAAAAAATTAAAAATAAAATAAAATATTCACTAATCAATCATGCAGACATAATTGCCTTGATGCAATTGCTTTCAGCAATCTGAGAATTTATCACTATTATCTAATTTTAAGGAACACTGATCAGGAAAATCTACAGACTAGTGTAATAATAATGCCGAATATTATGCCGAATAATAATGCCAGAATATTAAGCCGAATGGACATGCCTACCACAAACACTGAAGAAAAAGAGTTTAGAGTTAAGTGAAGTAACATGTTTCAAAGACACTGTGACTCCCCAAAGAGGAACCTTAAAAATCTTCTCAGGTTCCTCAGTGTCTAATTAGGAGATTAAAAAGCCTGCAAGAAATTAGAGTTACCACTTTGTGGGTATAGATTAATGGAAACAACACTGACCCAGATTAAAAATACTTGGTTCAACAATGAGGTCCTACTTGAAAACACATGGAACGCTGCTCAATGTCATATGGTGGCCTGGTTGGGAAGGCAGTTTGGGTGGAGAATGGATTCATATATATGTACGGCTGAGTCCCTTTGCTGTCTACCTGAAACTATCACAACATTGTTAATTGGCTATAGTCCAATATAAAGTAAAAGTTAAAAAGAAATACTCAGTTCCAGCTGTAGTGTTGCCCCTACCTATGTGATCTTAGTGAAAACATTCTTTGTGTGGACATGGATCTTCTTATCTGTAAAATTAAGAAATTAACTATTAAATTGCCCTCTATCTTTAAGTCCTTAACATTGTGTAATTTTATATTAGCTGTCACTGCAAGTGTGTTGTCTTCTGACAGAACTGAGGGCCAGATGAGAATTATGTGAACTCCCTCAAGAGTTCACAAATCAAGGGGACAACTATACATCAGAGTTCCTAAGATATTCATAGATCAGGTAAAGATCAAACAAGTCAATATATTCGATTGTATTTGAAAGAATGTTATAAATGATTCAAGGAAAAGAGAGAGTTACCCAAATGAAGCCAGATGTTGAGGGGTGGAAATACCCTGCTGTGAACAGTTTTACAAGGATCTGAATGACCCAGCCTGAAAACGACACGTTCCCTTTCTCCTTCATCTACACTTTAATATTCCAGCTTCTCAATCATGAGCACCAAGGATGTACCTCGAACTGTTAGAATTCCTTTCTGCTTATTTTCCATTATGCTTAAAATTTTGCCACTGAAGCGCCATCCCAAATTTCTGTGCTTTTTCCAAATTCCCCTGCCCCCTGTTGGTTTTTAATAACTCGATAGAATTCTTTTTTGTTGTTGTTGAGTTGTCTTACACACCTAACTTGCACCCTTCACAAATATTCCTTTGCCAATAGATACCAGGTCACGTTCATTTGCTAACCAAGTCTGAACCAATAGCTGCCATTTCCACTGTCTCTTTTGGAGATGGGGGCCCTTGTGAAAGCTACTTGATTTATATCCTTGAGTCAGATGTCAAGGCTTCTCCCCCTCCACCTATATTTGAGCCCCTCTTTGTAATCATGGAGCTCTTGGAACTTGTTTTCTGTTGATGGAAATCCTTGTCTTTCTTCCCAATTTGGACCCCATCAGTTCTAAGGAGGACACTCATGTTGGACCTCTGTATCCCTGAAACTGTGCGTTAAGGTCTGAGTCAAGATGGCCATGGTATAACTCAGTGTCTGAGTAGGTCTCCTAAGAAATCCAGCTCTATAGTTATTCACCACCTACCTTTTGGTATTATAGCCAAAGAGAGAAGGAGAACAGAAAGCAATAAATGGAGTCTCATGGTTGAATGCCTGGTAGAGCAGTGAGTGATCAGGAACAGCAGGATACAGCGCCTTTTATCTACTTCTGCAGACCAAGAGTCCTTTTAGTCACTGAAGTTTAACAAGTAAGAAAATAAAACAGCTTCCGCTGGAACGTTTCCAAACCCTGGGCTCTCTAAATTTGGTGACAAATTAACCTAACCACTGGAGACCAGATGGCTTATCCTGTACTTTTTCTGTGGGCTTTCACATTTTTCAGAGGTCAGTATCTCTGACCAGCACCTTTTCAAGGCTCATTGAGTGCAAAGTCTTAGTTACCAAAAAGTCCTCTGTGTTGCAAGGGGACTCTTTATCATACAAGGAAGAAAATAATTGAATAAGGTCCATTTCTGGAAAAAAGAAGCTGTACTTTTAAGTTATTTCTTTAAAAGAGAGGCCAGTATCACATATGTATTATGTTCTTAGTAGCATCTGAAAGTTAAATACACTGAGTTCACATTGAAAACTAAAATTTTCTCATCCGTTATAACCCTTTGTATAATTGTCCCATATGACAAAGTTGGTGAGAACAGAAGAGTCAAAGAGCATAATATTTCCTCAATCACCATGTATTGTCTAAAGACTCAATGCCAAAAACTTAAGGAGACATGCAGCCTTTCCATATAGCCAAAGCTATGGTTTTCCCAGTAGTCATGTACAGATGTGAGAGTTGGACTGTAAAGAAGGCTGAGCACCAAAGAACTGATGCTGTTGAACTGTGGTGTTGGAGAAAACTTTTGCGATTCCCTTGGACTGCAAGGAGAGCCAACCAGTCCATCCTAAAGGAAATCAGTCCTGAATATTCATTGGAAGGACTGATGCTGAAGCTGAAGCTCCAGTACTTTGGCCACCTGATGCGAAGGACCAACTCGTTAGAAAAGACCCTGATGCTGGGAAAGATTGAGGGCAGGAGGAGAAGGGGACGACAGAGGATGAGATGGTTGGATGGCATCACCGACTCAATGTACATGAGTTTGAGCAAACTCTGGGAGTTGTTGAAGGACAGGGAAGTCTGGTGTGCTGCAGTCCATGGAGTCGCAAAGATTCGGGCACAACTAAGCAACTGAGCAACAACAGTCTTTCCACCTACCATATACAAAGTATATGCCTAAAGCCTTTGGCCAGTAACCAATTGACCTAAAACCAATTTATGGCTTTACAACACATTTATCTAAATTCACTTATTTTTGCCTTTATAAGCTTTCATATGTAATTTCTTTGAGGGGAAATTTTTCTGTACTTTTATGTCTTCTCTTATGACTGTCCTGTGCTTAGTTGCTCAGCCGTTTCCGACTCCTTGCTACACTTTGGATGGTAATCTGCCAGGCTCCTCTGTCCTAGGGATTCTGCAGGCAAGAATACTGGAGTGAGTTGCCATACCCTCCTCCAGGGGATCTTCCCATCCGAGGGATCAAACCTGCGTATCTTCTCCTGCATTGGCAGGTGGGTTCTTTACCATTAGCGCCACCTGGGAATGTTTATTAACTAATGTGTTTACTTATTTTATGTATTTTTACAAATTGAGATACAGCTGACACAGAACTTTGTGTAACTTTAAGGTGTAGAGTATGTCAATTTGATACATTTGCATATTATAGTAGGATTGCCACCACTGTGTTAGCTAACACCTCTCCTAGGTCACCTTTTTCTTTTTCTTTTTTTTCTTTTTTTTTGTGGTGAAGACAAGATTTAGTTTCCCATTACTTTGAAGTTTATAATACAGTATTATTGACTATAAGCACTATTTTGTGCCTTAAATCTCCAGAACTTACTTATCTACTAGTTGTAAGTTTGCACCCTTAAATAGGGAGAAGAAAATGGCAACCCACTCCACTATTCTTGCCTGGAGAATAGCATGGACAGAGGAGCCTGGAAGGCTACAGTCCATGGGGTCCTAAGAGTTAGACACAACTTAGCGACTAAACCACCACAACCACTCTTAAATAACATCCCCCTAATTCCCCCACCCCAAGCCCCTGGTAACCACCATTCTGCTCTCTGTTTTTATGAGTTTTGCCTTTTTACATTCCACAGAAAAGTGGTATCATATAATATTTGTCTTTCTATGTTGGACTCACCTCACTTTGACATAATGCCCTCAAGGCACATCTATGTTGGTAGAAATGACAGGAGTTCCTTTTTTTCTCATGACTAAGTAATATTTTATTGTATATGCACACCATATCTTCTTTATCCATTCATCCATTGATGGACACTTGGGTTGTTGTCACATCTTGGCTATTGTGAATAATACTGGAATGCTGGAATGTGGGAGTGCAGATAATTCTTCAAGATTCTGATTTTATTTCCTTTGTGTATATACCCCAAGGTGAGATTGCTGGATCATATGGAGACTATTTTTACTTTTTGAAGAACATCCATGCTGTTTTCTGTAACAACTGAATCATTCTACATTCCACTAACAGTACACAAGTTTCTCTTTTCTCCACATCCTCACCTACACTTGTTATCTCGTCTTCTTGATGATAGCCATTATGGTAGGTGTGCAGTAGTATTTCATTGTGGTTTTGATTTGCATTTCCTAATAATTAGTGATATCGAGATTCTTTTCATGTACCTGTTGGTCATTTGTATGTTTCTTTGGAAAAAGCTGTTCAATTTCTTTGACCTTTTTTTTAAAAAATTGGGTTATTCAGTTTTTATTTTTCAGTTGTATGAGTTCTTCACATATTTATACATATTAACCCTTATCTGATGTATCATTTGCAATATTTTCTCACATTCTGTAGATTGATTTTTCATTTTTAAAATTTTTGTTTATTTATTTGTTTTTGGTTGCACTGGATCTTCATTGCTGCATGCGGGGTACTCTCTAGTTATGGTGCGAGGGCTTTCCATTGTGGTGACCTCTCTTTTTCTGGAGCATAGGTTCTAGGTTCAGACTCTCAGTAGTTATGGTTCATGGGCTTAGTTGCTCCATGGCATGTGGGATCTTCCCAGACCAGGGATGGGACCCATGTCCCCTGCATTGACAGGCAGATTCTTATCCACCGTAAATCCATCTTTTCATTTCTGAAGATTGTTTCTATTGCAGTGCAGAGCTTTTTTAGTTTGATGTATTCCTGCTTGTTAATTTTTGCTTGTTGTTTTTGGTGTCACATCCCAAAAAAATCTTGTTGCCAAGGCAAATGTCAAGTTTTCCTGTTTTCTTTTAGGAGTTTTATGGTATAGGATCTTATGTTTAAGTCCTTAATTCATTTCAAGTTAACTTTTTGTGAGTGGTATAAGGTAGGGGTACAATTTCAGTGTTCTCCATGTGATTATCCAGTTTTTTCAACACCATTTGTTGGAGAGATTGTCATTTCCCCATTGAGTGTTCTTGGCTCCCTTGTCAAACATTAGTTGATTTCATAAATACTACATTATATGCTGAAAGAAGGGGAATCTTCACTACCAAACCACACTTCCTTAATCATTGAAGTTTTACATGTGACTGAAAACTGACTCCTTCTAAGGACTACTTTGAGGTATGTAGTTGAACTCAAGTCCTAAGGGCATGCAAGGAAAGTGAGACCTTATGATTCTAGGGAAGAAAGTGAAGTTGTAGTCAGAAGTTGTGACACATCGAAAATCTATTTAAAAGGGGTATTGAAAGCATACCCTTGAAAGAGGTTACTATGTTTTTTACAGTAAAAAATGTTTAGGTTCTAAAAAGGAGAATTATGTGTGTCGAGGAAAACAATTGAGAATCTCTAAGTTATCACAATGTTTCCTCATTGCAGGAGGACATTGATATATTTTTGTTGTTAACTGAGGTTTTATTTGTTAGTACATTTATTTCTGTTGGTCTTAAACCTTCTGTTCCCTCCTTTTTGATCTCATCTCTTTGCAGTTATCTGCCATGCACTTATAATACTTATAAATCACCTCAAATTATTTCCTCTTGCCTCATTCCAGTTTTCTCCCCTTTCCCTATTTATATCTCCTCCACTCCCAGATCATTTCTAGATTTGGTTTTTGCATTTTCTTTGAACTCTCTGTTGTCTATTTAATTGCACTGTATATAAAGATATCGTCATCTTTGCAATTTGTTGGTTAATTTTTTTTATCTTTCTGTGACAAATTTTTTAATATTTGTTAAATAAATGGGCTTTCTTACTTTTTTTCTTATGTTTTTCATTGGAGTATAATTGCTTTACAGTGCTGTGTTAGTTTCTGTTGTAAAATGAAGCAAATCAGCTATATATATATATACACACACACATATATATATGTATGTAAAACCCCTCTCTCCCACCCCACCCCCATCCTACCCATCTAGGTCATTGTAAGATTGCCCAGCTGAGCTTCGTGTGCTTTATAGAAACTTCCCACTGGCTAGTTTACACATTGTAGTGTATATACATCAACCCCAACTTTTCTTACTTTTAAAGAGATTTTCTGGATCTGAAAATGAGTCTCAAAGCAGTTATCAGGGTAGATGTGAACTCATTACATATATATATATATATATATATATATATATATATAATAGGCAAGGGATGATAGAAGTTGATAATAAAAACAATAATGTTTAATATATACATTCTAAAATGTTTAGACACAAAGACATTCCCTTTTCGATGATTTTTCAAGTTTCATTTCGCAATCTTCTTACGGGGTGCTTGATAATTTGAATAGACAATGGGCATTGGAACTGGCAAAAGAATCCGCCATGCACGACAGCATTTCCACCTTCTTTGGCAGGTGCCAAGTATATCCTCTGTCAATTTGCAGGTGTCTCTTCTGCAAACACCATTCAGATTGAGACAGTGGTTTACTGCAGATGATAAACCACTTCTTACTGCAGAAGAGTCTGTAAGATCATTTATCCATGAAGGGAATATAAACCTGTAAATTTTGGTGTGAGATTAAAAGAGTTCTAGGATGAGCATTTCTACATGGAGGAAAGAAACTGGACAAAGAGTCCATCCAATTGCTTCATCACATGCACTGACTCCTTTTTGCCCAAGAGCCAAAACAATGACAAAGTGCTCCCTCCTTTCCTTATATGTTTAGTCTTCAAATGTAACCTTGGTAAATGTTGAACAATGAAGGGATGGACAAAATGTATGTTCTAAATACACCAATGTTCTTATTTTCACTCCTTTATATGGACCTTCAACCAGTATTTCCAAAATGTCTTCTAGTCACTAGGCATTTTTTGCACTAGCAATAGAACAGTGAGAATGGCACAAATATTTCTATTTCTCACAGCACCTACAGTCAGTGGGGAAAAGCTGACCATACAAAAATAGAATAAGATAATTTCAGAAAGTGATAAGTGGTTAGAACACAAAAATACAATAATGGGCCAGTTATAGTCTGGAGGATGGAGTTAATAAAAATGGACTGATAAAGGCTTTCTGAGGATAGCATTTGAACTGAGATTTGAATGATTAAAATGAGATAGACAAACAGATATCCATGTGAGGAAATGATAGGCATATAGGGAACAAGGTCCCTTGCTTAGTTTATTTGAAGAACAGAAAGACCTGTGTGGATGGTGCATATTGGGGAAAAAAATAACTTTGATAAGAAATGAGGTGGCCTTGATTTAACAGAGTCAGGACATTTGGGGCTTGTAGGTCACAGGAAGCTTGTAGACTCATATAGTTAACACTGCAGCTTCCTTCAGTCAGCTTCTCGGTGCTCAATCTTCTTTAAAAATGTTTGGCATTTTCACCTCATATTTCCTACAATCCATTTAGATAAGGGGTAAGGGAAAGTTTCAGGAAAAAAGACCTTGTGAGTACTTAGTTGTGGTACCAGCTTATTCTACACTAATAGAAAGAGGAGAGTGAGAAAGTTGGCTTAAAACTCAACATTAGGAAAACTAAGATCATGGCATCTGGTCCCATCACTTCATGGCAAATAGATGGGGAAACAGTGGAAACAGTGGCAGACTTTATTTTGGGGGGCTCCAAAATCACTGCACATGGTGACTGCATCCATGAAATTAAAAGACACTTGCTCCTTGGAAGAAAAGTTATGATCAACCTAGATAGCTTATTAAAAAGCAGAGACATTACTTGGCCAACAAAGGTCTGTCTAGCCAAAGCTATGGTTTTTCCAGCAGTTGTGTATGGATGTGAGAGTTTGACTATAAAGAAAGCTGAGCACCGAAGAATTGATGCTTTTGAACAGTGGTGTTGGAGAAGACTCTTGAGAGTCCCTTGGACAACAAGGAGATCCAGCCAGTCCATTCTAAAGGAGATCAGTCCTGAATGTTCATTGGAAGGACTGATGTTGAAGCTGAAACTCCAATACTTTGGTTACCTGATGAGAAGAACTGATTTATTTGAAAAGACCCTGATGCTGGGAAAGAATGAAGGTGGGAGGAGAATGGCATGACGGAAGATGAGATGGTTGGCTGGCATCACCGACTCAATGGACATGAGTTTGAGTAAGTTCCAGGAGTTGGTGATGGACAGGGAAGCCTGGCATGCTGCAGTCCATGGGGTCGCAAAGAGTTGGACACGACGACTGAGTAACTGAACTGAGCTGAACTGAATAGAAAACCTCTCAATCTCTTCATGTTTCAATATTCTCAGAAAGAAGTAGAGGTTGTTTTTTCTTTCCAAATTAGATATGATCTACCTAACTTAATGGACAAGGAAATTTTCATCATGGAGTGTATCAATCAGAGGAAAAGTAAATTTGTAGACATTCTCAATGATCCTTTCAATTAAATCTTAAGAAAGTAAAAGGTACTAGAAAGCTGAAAATTGGTCATTGTGTCCAGACCATTATTTCCTCCCAGTAACTTATATGGTAGAAAATTTAATTTACTAAGTAGCTCTCTAGTGGTAGAGCTAAATAAACTAGCCTTCTAGTAAAAAAAAAAAAAAAAAAAACTATCTAAAGCAAGAGTTAGGAAACAGTTATTAGCTTCACTTTGGACTTAACCTATGTGTTGAGAATTTGCATAGTGTCAATATTTTACTACTCAAGAAATAATACAAAGTCCATTTAATAACGGATGAAGTCTATTAAATAAGTTATTTTGAGTGTAATCTTGTTAATTATATTTATATTTCTCTATTGAGGCCATTCCTAGCTAAGAATGATAAGTCAATATTTTTAGATTAAAATTTGGTGTTATGTTCCTGTTTACTGTAACAGAATGACACAGACAATATACTCACTTGGTCAAGTAACTGAAACATGTGTTTGAAGGGGAGAATGGAAAAGTAAATTAACATTGACACTTGGTAAGCATTATTTTTTAAATAGGAAGAGAAGAGTATTGCTTTAACCAAGTTAAAGTTTGAACACAAAAATCCAGGTAATATTTCATAGTAAAATATAGCTTTAATTCCATGAAAATTAGAAATAAAAGAAGAATGTTCACAGTCAATATTACATAAATATAGTTTTGAAATGTTTGAACCATGCCATGAGTCATAAGAAGGAAAGTCAATGACTACTTGAACCCTTCCTTCAGTTTCTTCCCAGATGCCATGGGAATGATGTAAGTAACATTTTTACAGAATGTGCAGGGGTGCCAGAAATCACAGGGTACCATCAATGCATCAGAAACTGAGAAATAACTGAAAGACACAAACCAAATATGATCAGGTTGCAAGAAAGATTTAAACTTTGGCCAAGATTACAAGTTCGATGCTCTCAAGCTACTGCTGTTATAGAAAAAGTAAACCTTAGAGAATATCTGAAATATTTCTACTCTTGAAAATGGTATGTTAATGTCTTATAATACTCTCTTTTTCAAGGAAAAAAGTCTGTGAACTGAAACTTGAGCAGTGGGCCCCTTGTATTGGTCAACTGGGTAGGTGGAGGGTTTCCTGGAAGGTCAATGTTTTGATCACCAGTCCTAACATGGGGACTGACTCTTGGGTTTTGCACATTGCTATTTGGTTAAGACTTGAACCCAGGAACTGAGAAAAGAAGGGAAGAGGTTTACAGTGGTAGCTTTGGATGGCTGCAAAAACACGTTTTCTATTGAGACCATAAGAACATAGCATACTGAGTATAGTAAATGAATTTATTATGAAAGATGATCAGGAAGGAAAGACATTGTGGGTACAGATTAATGGAAAAATAACATGTTTGGTCCTTCAAGGACTAAAGATAGGGAATCATCCACGTGAGCAAATAATTATGTTCTTTACAAAGAGTACAAGTGGAATAATTTACAGATAGCTTTTTTTAAGAGCCCCTCAGTGATCTGGGTTCTCAAAGAAAGCTAATTAACTAAAATCCAAAGGTGTAAGGACCTACCACAAGGGAGGGGGAGTGAGGCCACAGAGATAGCAGCGTGGATGGTTTGTCTTACAGTCTTTCGGGCTCCTCTCAAAGGTCTTATATTTATTCTTTGCCCTAAGGATTTAAGGTCACAGAGTCTCACATTTCATGTGACTGCCTCCATTTCCCAGCCCAATCATTTTCTTCCCACATCACACATGCATTAGTATTTCAAACTCTGTTATCCTCCTAATTGCCTCCAATTTATGTTGAGGTACCTACTCTATGCAATGCTACTTAACATAAGAAGCCCTTCCTAAAATGTAGACCAGCGCTCGATCTTCTGAGTAATCCCTCCCTAGGGACTCTAATTCTCTTTCTGAAACCCTCTTCTGGGTCCGTGCCATTTACGTAGCATGGCCCAGTGGCCAGTTTAAATGAGACGGGTCTGGGTTATGCCTTAGTTCTGATACAGTGATAAGTGCTTCTTTCACTTTGCAAAGATGTCTAGTTCAGATTTTAAAAATGTTCATCCTCCTTCTATAATCATGGCTACACCTCTCCCATATTGAGAGTTGTGCTCATTATTATGCTGATTTGTCAGTTCCTTTAGGAGGCAAACCTACAGGACAGAGTTCCCCAGGACGCACCCTCTGCACTAAATCCTGTCGATAGGTCTCTGTCCATCTGTTTCAGACCTACTGAATAGATATAACGATAGATGCTGACGGAATCCAGTCCTTTCCGATCTACCTGCCTACTAATGGGTCACTGTGCCTCACCTAGACATCCCAAGCTACAAAGTAAGGATAAAGCCGAATGTGATGCCATCCAGCATTCAGCTAACGGTGAAGGAACGGTCTCTCTACCGTCCTCCCCTGTTGTCATCCTATTAGGGTTATGAATCTGTAAAGACTGATTCCAGGGTCTTGTCTGACCTTCCCAACAGCTTTCTGAACTGTGGGCCCAGGTAATCAGCCGCCACCTTACCTGGGGATAAGAGGGTCAAGAAGAAGACCTCAGAGAGCAGCAGATGGAGCCTCATGGGGGAACAGCAGCTGGAGGGAAGGAGCGTCAGTATGGCTCGAGCTGGCTATCGCTGGGCGGGCAGGTCCGTGGCCTTTTATGATGTCCCCTGGGCCTGTGGTTTTTCCATGGTTAGTAGAGCCTATCCAAAAGAGAGTTAACTCAGTCTTTCACAGGAAATCTCCAGGGAAAAAAGTACATGCTGTGGTGGAAACTCAACAGATGAGAAAGCAGAAGCTGATGCTATGGGTTTCCCAGATTCAGGATATCCAAGCTGTCTGCTGTGTCCCCTTATGGGGAGACCCTCCCAGCAGGGGGTTGATGACTTTAGCAGTCAGCCGATGAAGACATAGTCAGTTCCTCTTTATGTTACATGGAAAATAGAAATTGAATTCTGTTTCACATTTATAATATCTAGAATTGAAAGTGTTTGCACATTTTGCCTTTAAAATTGCTGTTTTAGTTGCTCTGCTGCTGCTGCTGCTGCTAAGTCGCTTCAGTCGTGTCCAACTCTGTGTGACCCCACAGACAGCAGCCCACCAGGCTCCTCTGTCCCTGGGCTCTACAGTCTTTTAAAAATTATTTATTTATTTTTGGCTGTCCTGTCTTCATTGCTGTGTGGGCTTTTCTCTACTTGTGGCAAGTAGGGGCTACTCCTTAGTTACGGTGCGCAGGTTTCTCATTGCAATGGCTTCTCTTGTTTCAGAGGCATGCAAGGTCTAGTGTGCTCAGGCTATTAAAGTTCGGGCAAGTGGACTCAGTAGTTGTGGTTCCTGGGCTCCAGAGCACAGGCTCAATAGTTGTGGCCCATGGGCTTAGTTGCTCTGCAGCATATGGGATCTTCACTGATCAGGGATTGAACCCATGTCTCCTGCATTGGCAGGCTGATTCTTTACCACTGAGCCAACAGGGAAGGCTGTTCTATAGTCTTAATGGTATTTTTTCACCTAGTTGATCTACCAATTGTGAGTCAGGAAATGTCTGTGTTACTCTTGGTTCATTTATTGTGAAGTAATTAGACCAGGAGAACGCCATGGACAGAGGAGCCTGGTGGGCTACAGTCCATAGGGTTGCAAAGAGTTGGGCGTGACTGAAGAGACTTAACAGGCAACTAGACCTGTTACCTAGATTTCTAGGATGATACAGCAGTAGTATCAGTAACGGCAGCAGGAGAAACAATAGTGGTAGCAGTTCTATCAGTCAAGATCTAGCCAATTAGAACAGAGTAGTGCTTTGGTTTACAGAGGGGACTTACATCAGGATTTGTTCAGAGAGAATGCCGAGGGAACCCAGAAGCAACTTCAGGCAGTGGATATCACCCCTCAGTGAGACAACAAAATGGAAGAAGCCAGGAGCCAGGGGAGGACGCCTGTGGTCCTCAGGTGTTGGAGGAGGGGGCACGCTGCCCAGCTGTGCCTCTGCAGACCTGAGGGGAGACCTTTCAGAGTCAGTCCTCAGGTCTATGAAAGGGGTATTGACTAGCTGTTGCAGACACTGGTTTGAGGACATTGTGAGATGGGTTCTGTAATGCCATGAGAATGTGGACCCAGGAGGCCACTGTTGCTCCTGGATGCAAGCCATTGTTGCTATAGCAACAGTGATAGGAACAAAAGTGAGGAAGTCCATCCCCCTTCTCCAAGCTCCAACTCTCCCTGGAGAGTCCATCCTTGAAGTGAGTCAGCAAAGGAGTCTGGGAAATGCGATCTGCACCTTCCTGGTCCCCGAGTTACTGGGAAGCATGGTGTCAAAGAGGGCAACTGGAACAAAGAGACTGGGGAAGTGACGCCACAGTGGATGCAACATTAGAAAGTTCGAGCAGTCAGATTCTTTTTTCAACATGCAGGTGTTTCATGTGGTTATGCTGTAAACTCATTCTGCATTTTTTAGAGTTTAAGTCACCTAGGGAAGCAGTGTTCCAGAGTGAAATACAAGGAGGGATACTGAACTGGGGATGATTCATTCCAGCAATGGGATCTGATGATAAGTGGGCCAGAAGGTGATTAGACCCTGAAAAAGACTTAGAAGCAAAAACAAAAGAGAAGTAATATGTAAGGATGAAAAATGCTATCAGTTATGCTGGAGTATCACGGCATCTGGTCCCATCACTTCATGGGAAATAGATGGGGAAACAGTGGAAACAGTGTCAGACTTTATTTTGGGGGGCTCCAAAAATCACTGCAGATGGTGATTGCAGCCATGAAATTAAAAGACGCTTACTCCTTGGAAGGAAAGTTATGACCAGCCTAGATAGCATATTCAAAAGCAGAGACATTACTTTGCCAACAAAGTTTCGTCTAGTCAAGGCTATGGTTTTTCCAGTGGTCATGTATGGATGTGAGAGTTGGACTGTGAAGAAAGCTGAGCACTGAAGAATTAATGCTTTTGAACTGTGGTGTTGGAGAAGACTCTTGAGAATCCCTTGGACTGCAAGGAGATCCAACCAGTCCATCCTAAAGGAGATCAGTCCTGGGTGTTCATTGGAAGGACTGATGCTAAAGCTGAAACTCCAATACTTTGGCCACGTCATGTGAAGAGTTGACTCATTGGAAGAGACCCTGATGCTGGGAGGGATTGGGGGCAGGAGGAGAAGGGGATGACAGAGGATGAGATGGCTGGATGGCATCACCGACTTGATGGACATGAGTTTGAGTAAACTCCAGGAGTTGCTGATGGACAGGGAGGCCTGGTGTGCTGTGATTCATGGGGTCGCAAAGAGTCAGACACGACTGAGTAACTGAACTGAACTGATGCTGGAGTATCTAAGAATCACTTTCCTATCCTGCCTGTCCATGAATTAAAGGCTCACCATTCTGAAGGATAGTTAGGGGAGTGGGTGGGTGCCTCATACCTATTTAGGGCTTTTGTAGGGAGGCTACAACATGCTCTTAAGGCAAGATATTTACCCCCTTCTGGTTTCTGGTTCTTATCATTGTGTCAAAGCTTGTAGCAGAGTTTTTCTACCTCAGAACTGTTGATATTATGGGTCAGATAATTCTTTGTCTTGAAGGTCATTTCTGTCATCATAAGATGTCTAGTAACATCCTTGGCTGGTAGCATCTTGGCTACTATTAATAGATGCTGGTAGCATCTTTCTGGTTGTCACAACTGAAGGTATCTCTAGACATTGGCAACTATGTGGTGGGGAAAAAAGCATCTCCAGGTGAGATGCCTGGTTTACAGTATCTAAATCCTCAGGCAGGGTTGTTTTTCTTCTACTTTTGGACCACTCCTTAGGGCAGACATTTGGCTGTAGGGTTATCAGATGGCAGCTGACTTTGAATGAACCCGGGTAAAAGTTGGGGTTATATGAACTCCTCAGGAGCAGAGCCAGACAGGGTTTTTTCCATCACTCAATACCAAGGCCCACTGTTTTATAATTCAGATGGTAAGGGGTGATGATGAAGCCTTCTCTGCATGACTGGAACTCCTCCAGATTTTTACCTGTCCCCATGGTGGTGCCAGGTCTCTCAAAGGTACCGGAAAGTTCTGGGGGTGGAAGCCGTGGTTACTCAGGAAGGCCGTGTTCTGGGTGGAGGAATATAGCAGGTTCTCATATCCTGACATTAATGCCTGAGGAAAAGAAACCACAAGCTATTAGAAGTCAAAGGGAGCTATAAAAGCTGAAGACAGGAACAGAACCGACATTTGTGTTGTCTTTTAAGTCAGGTATATTGAGGGGTGTCTTTCACAGTAGAATTATTTTCATTAAAATTGAGCTCATTTCTATGAGTTTTTAAACGTGCATATAGCTGTATAACCACCACCACAATCAATACCTAGACCAGTTCTATCACCTACAAAATTCCCGTCATATTCTTCTGTATCTGACATCTCCCGTTCCCAGTCCCTGACAGCATCTTATCTTTCTGTCCCTATAGTCTATCTTGTCTTCTTATCTATTTCTGCTTAAGTGAGGTTTTGGTAGTTTTTTTCTTTCAAAGAATTCACCCATTTTCATTGATCTTGTTGGATTAATGTATGTAAAGCTATGCCTAATAATGTCTGGTTGTTCACCTTATATCTGTAGGATCTAACGTGCTTACTTTCATGGCTGGCATTGGCAATCTGTGTGCTTTTTGTCTCACTCTGTATCTCAGATCAGAATGGTAAGACATTTATAAATTTTATTCATCTTTTCAAAGAACCAGGTTTTTATTTCAATTTTGTTTTCTGTTGCTTTTCTGTTTAATTTCTTTTATTATTTACATTAATCTCTCCCTTTTCTTGTTTTAGATTTAATTCGCTCTTTGATTATATAAGCATTTGGATACTATAAATTTATTTCAAAATGCTACTGTAGCTTAATTCCATACATTTTGTTATGTTGTATTTTTATTTTTATTTAATTAAAATCCTTAGCCATTTTTATCTAGAAGCATGCTGTTTGATTTCCTAATATATGGGAATTTCCCAAGTACTGAATATTGAAATCTGGTTTGATTCTATTAAGGTCAGAGTGTATTTTGCATGGTTTGGATAATTTTATGTTTGTCAAGACTTGTTTTGTTGCCCAGAATACGGTTTACTTTGGTAAGTGTACACTTAGAAAGAATGTTTATTCTGCTGTCATTGTGTCAAGTTTTTAAGCAATATTAATTGCATTGAATTGATATGCTTACAGAATTTTTGTTCTCATACTTTATTGATTTCTGAAAAAGAAATGATTTTTTTACTGAGATGTAATTAACATATAATATTAGTTTCAGGTGTACAAAATAATGATTAAATATTTGTATATATTGTGAAGTGATCACCACCAAGTCTAATTAACATCCATCACAAAGCATGGTTACAAATTTATTCCTTGTAATGAGAAATTTAAGATCACTCTCTTAGCAATTTCCCAGTATACAATTCAGTATTTTTAACTATGTTCACCATGCTGCACACTATATCCCTAAGACTTATTTATTTTATTGCTAAAACTTTATACCTTTTGATCATTTCATCCTTTTTACCCACCTCCAACACCCTCACTCCAATGACCACCAATCTCTTCTCTGAATCTGTGAGTTCATTGCCTTTTTTCTTTTCTCATTTGAATTCCACATATAAATGAGATCATACAGTATTTAATTTATTTCACATAGCATAATGCCATCAAGGTCCATCCATGTTGTCACACACGGCAGGATTTGCTTCTTTTTTATGGCTTAATATTTCATCATACATCTAAAATATATCATATTTTCTTTATTTGTTCATCTATCAGTGGACACTTGGGCTTTTCCCATATCTTGATTATTGTGAATAATGTTGCAATGAATATGGGAGTGCAGATATCTTTTTGAATTAGCATTTCTATATCCTTAAAAAAAAAACCCAGAATTGCTGCATCATATGGTAGTTTTTTTTTTTAAATAGCCTCTGTTTGCAAATGAAATGATCTTACATATAGAAAACTCTAAAGATTCCATAAATGGTTGTTAGAACTAACAAATGAACTAAGTAAAGTTTAAGAATACAAAATCAACATACAAAACAGCTGCATTTCTATATGCTAAAAGTGAACTCTCTGAAAATTTAAGAAAAAAATTTTATTTGTGATAACATCTAAAACAATAAAATACTTAGGAATAAGTTTAACCAAAGAATTGAAACACTTATACACTGAGAATATAAGACAATAATAAAGAAATTGAAGAAGACATAAATAAATGAAAAAGTGTCCCTGAATGGAATATAGGTTGGTCATGAAAAAGAACAAAGAAATCCATGGATGAACTTTGAGAATGTATGCTAACTGAAGCGAGTCAGAGAAAGACAAATACCATATGATCTCATTTATATATGGAATCTGAAAAAAAAAATTCAAACTCATAGAAACCACAGTAGACTGGCGGTTGTGGGGCATCAGGTGAATGGGTGAAGGTGGTCAGAGGATACAAACTTCCAGCTATAAGATGAATAAGTTCTGTCGGGGGAGCTGTGTAATTTCCTTGATTCTGTCTCACCATAGCAAAGATTTGAAACAGCGGTCCAGTGTTACAGCTCGGTTAAAGCTCAGAATTTTATTCAGCAAGCAAAGGAAAATACACTCTTGAGGCATGAGGGTGGGCTGACCCCAAAAGAGAGGCCCAATCTTGGCTCCTCTTTTTATATGTTTCATGTCCTCCCCTGAGCCTGCTCTATATAAATCAGGCTAGCCAGGAAGGCTGTTTGTTTCACCCTCCAGTCCTTGGATTTTCTTTTGTTCCACTTTCATGGGCTTTTTCCTTTCTTTTTCTTTTAGTCACTGCCATTTTGGACTCTCTTTTCCTATCCTAACTACCTAACAATTCTGGAGATCTAATATACACCATGCTATCTATAGTTAGCGTTCTATTATATAATTGAAAGTTGATAAGGGAGTAGATCTTAACAGTTTATATCACATATGCAAAAAATTTCTAACTATCTCAGTTGATTATGAATTACTGTGGTAATTATTCAGTGATAAATATAAAACTGGGCAAAGGACCTGAATAGACATTGTTCCAAAGGATTCATACCAGAGGTTAATAGCTACATGAGAAATTGCTGAACATTACTATTCCAAACTCTTATCTATTGACCTTCTCCCTCTGTCTCTTTGCAGCAGTCTCTCAGAGCTATCTGAGGTGCTATCTCCCAGGTTGCAGTCCTCATTTTGCACCAAAATAAAACTTAAATCACAACTGTCAAGTTGGTCATCTTTTTAGTTGACCAGCACAAGAGAGTGAGAATAAAACATCTAAACAAATAAAAAACCTCAGGAGGGCTTCAGTGCACTCTGGGTGTAGTGCAGTCGACTTGAGGTATGTTCACCATGGGCAAGGAACATCGTTGGCCATCCAGACATCACCCAAAATGGAAATGCCAGTCCAATCTTGCATTCAAGGAGATATCATCCACACCTGCTAGCATGGCTATTGTCAAAAAAATAAAAGAGAAAAAGTGTTGTTGAAAATGTGGAGAAGGTGGGACCCAGAGCACTGGCTGTGAAGAGGGTATGAGAAGAACATGATTCATCTTGCTGGTGACATCTGGGAAGATTTCCTATGACCTGCCCTTTTGTTAGGAAGGGAGACCCCACGAGGCTGCATGGAGTGAAGTGGTGAGTTTTCCAAGTGTGAAAGGGGATTCGTCTCCCCAGATGAAGGGCAGAGGGCTGCAGGGCCGGGAGAAAACAGGAGGTGAGAGAAAGTTCCTGCCCCCAGCCAGAGCTCATTCAGGCCAGATAAAAAGATGGAAACCAAACCACGGCCAAGTGAGGATACATCACAGGAGTCTTAGAACAGGTTCTGTGTTCTTTGCTTATTGAGAACTCACTAAGAATCCCTGTGAGAAGAAAGACAGAGGAGAGATAAGAGTGAAAGAGAATGTCAACTATAAATAGGCAATTGCTGGTCAACTACAAATTGGCACTTGCCAAGAGCATTTGCCAAGAATGAATAACAAGTAGGGTGTTTGCCATCTTTGTGGATGGAACCCTGTGCTGCTGCAGATATTGACCTTCAACATCCAGGGTGGAGTGAGGCACTCTGTGCTCCAGGAAATCTGGTGGGACAGGTCTTTAGATAGTTAGATATTTTCAGGAACTGATTTTATGATCCCAACCTTTGCATCTCTTCATATCTAAAAAAGCACTAAATACCTTCATAATGATATCAGCTCCTCATGACTAGCAGAAAACCTTTTGTGAAATGAGTGCCTGATTGCGCTGAACTTCCCATTCACCAAACTCTTATCTATTGACCATCTCCCTCTGTCTCTTTGCAGCAGTCTCTCAGAGCTATCTGAGGTACTATCTCCCAGGTTGCAGTCCTCATTTTGCACCAAAATAAAACTTAAATCGCAACTGTCAAGTCCGTCATCTTTTTAGTTGACCAGCACAAGAAAGTGAGAATAAAACATATAAACAAATAAAAAACCTCAGGAGGGCTTCAGTGCACTCTGGGTGTAATGCAGTCAACTTGAGGTTATGTTCACCACGGGCAAGGAGCATTTTCAGCCATCCAGACATCACCCAAAATGGATTTCTGAGTTAAGGCAGAATTCCTGGCAGGACCTATTTGGATGCTCACAGACCTCCTTGAAACTGGCCCTGTCTGCACAGAGAAGAGAGTGATGGTTACTGTTTACTGGTCTCCTTGAATTTTATTGAATTACATGGGAGGAGGGAGTGTCTGGAAACAGACTTGTATAGATTTTTCATTGTTATTCTATGTCTTAAGTCATGTCTGATTCCTTTTTGTCACATGGACTGTAGTCCACCAGGCTCCTCTGTCCATGGGATTCTCCAGGAAAGAATACTGGAGTGGGTTGCCATTTCTTCCTCCAGGGAATCTTCCTGACCCAGAGAATGATTCCATGTCTCTTGCATTAGCAGGTGGATTATTTACCCCTGGGCCACCAGGGAAGCCCCTTAAAAATCTGCTTTCACATAAAATTAGGATTAGGGGCATTCTGGTAAAATCTGCCAATATTGAGTGCATCTAATAAAAAAAAAAGGCTAGCCATGGGCAGCCCTGCCCTCGCTCCAGGGCTCACACACATCAAAGGTCCTCCTGTTTTTCTCACTGCCTGTTATCTCCTGACACTGATGGCAGAAGTCAGTTTTTATTTATTATGAATCTTATACTGCTCATTTTCCTAAAGTTTAAAAAACTTTTTAGAAAAAGCTGTCTTTCTGTGTGTGTGTGTGTGTATCTTTCAAAAGTGGAACTGAAATACAGATCCAAAAGATAATGTACACAAGGAAATTATTAGAGAGGATATACTTCTGGGGGAAGAAAACGATATTCCTACATATGTAATGTGCAGATAGCACCCACATCAGCATTTCTTGCATCATGAAGGGGCACTCACTGCTTCTCTCCCTTGTGCTGCTCTTCCAGGTTGCAACCTGCTGCAGGAATCGTTGTATACATTCAGTTCTTAAGGGATAGGCTACCCACTCCATTATTCTTGGGCTTCCCTAATAGCTCAGATGGTAAAGAATCTGCCTGCAATGCGGGAGACCTGGGTTCGATCCCTGGGTTGGGAAGATCCCCTGGAGAAGGGACTGGCTACCCACGCCAGTGTTCTTGCCTGGAGAATTCCATGGACAGAGGAGCCTGGCGGACTACAGTCTATGGGGTCAAAGAGTCAGACACAACTAAGCAATTTTCACTTTCACTTTCAAGGGTTGAACACACATGCTTGTTAAAAACATTGAATCATATTTGACTTACGGCCTAATATATTAGTATTCTGGAGATGGATCACACACAACGAGGGGCTCATTTTTGAAAGTGGCTTCATCTCATCAGTCTCCATATGTAACAAAGAGCACCTTTCCCACGACAGCTTCTGAAACTCTTCGCTGGCATTAAAAGAGGTCTCAAAACCAGCACTTCTAGATTTTTCTATTCCAGAACACAAAAGCCAACTCTTGAATAGCTTCAAATCAGTGTAGGGCATTTGTAGCAATTCAACAAAAGTCCATTGAATTCAAAGGAAAGTCAAATGGATTAAACTGAATTTAACTCTACCGTTCCCAAAACAATCACGAATTGATATTTTTTATGCATCCACTGAATGGGAGGCCCTTACTGGGGAGCAGGCTTCCAAAGGAAAGAAAGATATGATGGCCCTTGACTTCTAAGGTATCATGGTCCAGTCATCTTTGTGGCTAGACAGTCGGGGGAAGAGTCAACTAGTTCTCAAAATAGAGTGTTGGCTCGAGGATGAAGAAGAGGTTTGGTAAGTGAGAGCCAGAGGTAAATAAAACATGACTGAAATAAAGACAGCGTAAGTGTCCCAGGGGATGAGAGACCAAGGCACTAAAGCCTCAAAGAATCTGATGGTTGGAGCAGGCTTTAGAAGGAAAATTATGGGATCAGATTAGTACTAAGTAAGGCTGTGTATTCAAGGTTTTCATCTGTATTTTTCCTTATTCCCAGAATAGTAACATTCTCTGTATGTATGTGTGTACACACACATGCACTTCACCTGTCTATGAAATATATCCACTGCCCCACACTCCACAAGGGATCTGAGATGAATGAAAGGGCTGGGATTACAGCTCCTTATACGAGGACTGTCCACATTCACCCATCTGTGTACCTTCAGACTCCTTCCCAACCCTGAGACCTTGAATTCTCAGGAAAAGATAAGACATTCCTGTTGATGTAGAGCAGTGAGTCACTCATCCCTCCTTAGATCAACAGGTCCTGGAGATAAACATCTGCGCCTGCCCCTGTGATGGGTGTTAGCATACCACACAGCATGCAGGTGGATAGACTCCACCACAGTGCCATCTTCATCTCTGTGTTTAAGTTCTATTCCAGGAGAACAGATGTTGAAAAAGAAGAGGAAGCCCAGGGTGCCTTTGGGGACATCATCAAGCCAGGAGACCAGCAATGTTAAGGGGCAATGGGTTAGTGGTCTCTCAGACTCAGAATAGGCCTTTCAAGGAGACCTGGGCCCCTGTAGCTTTGGCATAGCTCTCATATAAGTATCTTAGGATATTAATTTTTTCTGAATGTAGAGGAATTTTGGAGACCAAAATTAAGCAGAATAATGCCTTGTTTTTTGTTACCTAGATCTAGAAACTGCTAGTAGAACTTGCCTAAATAATTCATCTTCAGTGCTGGAGCAAGGAGGGTTTCTTTCAAGCCCTTGAAACACCCTTGAAACGCCCTTGACCTCGTGTCGTCTAACTGAGAGTCGCTGTGGGGAACGACTGAGTCAGGAGGCTGCGGGTCTTCCCAGGTTTCCCACGAGACCCCTCCTCAGGCAGCAGTGATGATGACGTTGCTCTGATCACTGGATGCGCTCAAGGTCTCAGGCACTCTACTCTAACCAAGGCGTCAGCAAGGTTTTGTTGCTGTTGTTACCTGGTGGAACGTGGCTCATAAAGAAGAGAATGGTGAACACGGGGACAGCAGTGCTCATGGCTGGAGGGAGGAGACAGCTTGGCTTCGTCGCCAAGAGGAGAGGACACTTCGGTCCGCGGCTCCGGTGCCAGCAGGACGTCGGGGCCGGATGTCCGCGCTCCTCCGCCTCATTAGGGCTCGGTGCGGAGCTGTTCTGAGCACAGAGCGGCCTTCGCAGGAAGCCGGAGAATCCTCCTTTCGTGGGACACTCAGAGCATTGGGAGCCTGTGGGCGCACACTTTGGACCAGAAAACCATGTTAAATGGGAACATGAGCTACAAATGCTTTGGCTCCAGATTAAAGGGTCTGAGCGAGGAGCCGTCTGTATTCAGGGACAATGAGTGGGGCTGGTTTCGTCAATGACTAGACGTTAGTGAGCTCTTCCCAGGCTTTAGGAGCCATCCTCATGATCAATCGACTTCTCCCTTCGGGTCGGAAAGCCCACGGTGCTCTGCTCACAATGTACTCATGACACACATGTGAGTTTGCTTAACAGACATTTATTTGCCTCCCAGTGAGGTGTGAGCTTGTTGCTGAGATCAGGCTTTGCTCCTCAGGGCTGAGGAAGAAGTTTCCTATGGTCATTTACTCTCAGAACCTCATCAGGTCAGACGCTGGTGGGGCAGGGAAATGGACATATCTCTGAATATGGAGGCAAGAGGTCAGGGTTCAGGTCCAAGTCTCTAGGCCAGCCCCTCACTAGAGGTCCAGACATTGGCAGAAAGCCATCTTCCTGGAGTCTCAGCAGCACCTGCATAGATTCACATCTGCTGCACCTTGATCAGGAGACACTCAATCATGCATGAAAACAACTGGGAAAGCTGCTTCAAGATGCAGACACCGAGACCCACTCCAGGGTGCAGTGGAGCCTAGACGTCTACATTTTTAACACAGTTCCCAGGTACCAATGTTGGAGTGTATTCTGGAATACTCAATGGAAAATGTCACCTAAGATCATCTCTCAGCTCCTTTCTAGCTCTTACATTAGAGTATTCCAAGTGCTCTTGTCTGAGTAAATCTCATGGTTGGCTTTTATGATTGACAACAACATTCTGTGTGTGTATATAGGTATGTATGCATGTGTCTGTGCATGCCTGTATGAAGCACACAAAGGTAAATTGCACACCTTAATCTGTGCCAAGTTAGAATCCATATTTATAAACAAAACTGGCCAGGAGGAGTAACTAAATTGACAAAGCAATTTATTTAGAAGAAAGCTGTTGCAGTAATAGAGGCTAATTGAGCTTCCAGACTAAAACAGAGTGCATGTATGGAAGAATGAGAGACAAAGCATGGGGCCATGATGACATTTATAATTAAAGTGGGCACATATGAGTAGCCAATAGTTTTAATCTGAGTGCTTAAGAAAATGGCAAGAACACTTACCTGGAAGTGGAGCTGTGCTGAGAGACAAAGGGGTGATGACCCTCAGCCTGAGCAAGTGCAGATAAGTGCCTGGCTGGTCAGAGTTCTAGAGCCACTCGTGGTGGCCTCTGCTGCCCCCTGTTGGTCCAGGAACAACAGTCACTGACACTTTTCCTGTAGCCCTCTGCTGAGATACCCAGAAGCCAGCTGTGTGGACCCCCAGGGTTCTGGAGGAAGAGCTGGTGGACGGCACTTAAGTGTGAGGGCTGAGATGATGGCGGGGTTTCCTGTGGGTGTAGCTGGAGCTTCTGCACACTGGCTGTGGGTCTGGGGTCCTGCACTCAGTGCATGCACTTCGTGGGTGGAACTTCTGAAATGGGTGGGGATGGAGGGGTAGGCAGTCTTAGCACCAAAGTCTCTCTGTCGCTGTCCCATAAGACAGCCCTGCAGGACTTGTCTTCTGGGGTTTGTGCCAGAATTCCCAAGTTCACCTGTGTCCTCCTCCTCCATGTTTTTTTATTTCCCTTTGCTGCAACATTTTGCTTTTTTTTTTTTTCTTTCCTTTGTGCAGACCTTGGACTATGAAGCCCAAATATCCCATGAAGCCAGAAATTAGTACCTTGTCATCTGTAGAGGAGAGTCTCTATTCTAATCTCCCATGATCTTAAGGTTTATTTTTATTGTTATTGATAGTGGTGGTACTATTATTATCTTTATGATGGCCCTCAACTTTTGTTATCATTGTTGATCATTATTATTTTATTAGTATTTATTAGTAATAGTAGTCACCTTTTTTCCTTATTATGGGTGATTTTGTGGTTGATTTATTCAACCTGAGGGCTTCCTATGGGACTTAGACAAATCCGCGATTGCTGAACAGGTCAGCTGGCACCCCTGTGCCTTCTAAGGCAGTAGCAGAACTTCTTGAGCCAGTGAGGGGACTGAGAATGTGTCCAGAGGTGCAAGGGGTCCTAGGGTGCCCTAAATGCCCCTAGGATGCCATAAGTGCCCTTCAATTTGGGGCAGTGTTGGCTTCCTGTTTCTGAGCTGATGGAGGAAATACTGAGAAGGTAGGGGGAGGTGGTGACACTTTCTAGAAAGCCAAGAGCAATATCACCCCCACCTTCAGGGTGAACTTAGAAAAACATGTATACTTCTGTAGGGCCAATGATTTCCTCCTTGTGTCTTCTAAGACAAATACCTTTTAAAAAATATAGATAGCTTCACATACTTTTTCACTTTTTATAAATATATTGTCATTTCACACTTTTCATTATCTTTCCTCCCTGGGCTATTTGAAAGATTATTTTTGTTTTGAAAGTAGGAGATTGTTGAACCCCTCTTTGCTTACTCTAAATATTTTGGGTCAAGTGTGGCTAATGAGCTGCGTGCCTTCACCTGGGCGGATGGAGGACCACCATCTTCTCACAGCTGACAGCACGTGTTCTGATGGAGCCCAGATCTGTGCATCTCACTAAAATCGTCCTGTGTCCTGAAGCCCTGCCCCCTGGAGGCACAGGCCCAAGAATATCAGCCCATCCCTAATAATTCCAATCTCACCTGGCTTCTGTGACAGACTCCTCTCTACTCCTGTGATGCTCAGAGGATCCCATAAAATAGAGCATTTCTCGGGCCCATTCAGAGCCTTTGAAATGACAAAGTTGAAGATCAGACGATGTTTTGTTTTGTGAGAATCTAAGAATATCATAAGGAGGATTTAGGTCCTGAGACAGGGAGTAAAAGGAATAGGCTGTGACCCAGGTCACAGAGAAAGACCGTCTCAGAAGTTTTGGGGGGTCTGGGCACGGCCCCCCTGTGCCAGCCGTCTCCCTGATGGTTTCATCCCCTTGCGCCTTCAGCCAGCAGCCCCCTGCCCCTGAGGGGCAGGGCTCTGCAGAACGAGGACATTCCCCCAGCCATTGCTCTGTAGGAAGGAAGGAGCACAGTTTGCTCTTCCAAGGAAGTCCTCTCCACGCAGCTCAGTGGCTGTTCTTGGACCTACTCGGGTCTTTTCCTGCTGGAGAAGAG
This sequence comes from Bubalus bubalis, assembly GCF_019923935.1. NCBI lineage: Eukaryota > Metazoa > Chordata > Mammalia > Artiodactyla > Bovidae > Bubalus > Bubalus bubalis. The sequence goes on from NC_059157.1 coordinate 38,687,634, forward strand.
AGGCAGCCGGTGAGGTGGGTGTTCTCTGCCTACTGCCTCCAGTGCTTCTCAAACCCTGCTGCTCGTTTGATGACCTCAGACCAGCGGCAAGCCTGGTGCCCAGGCCTCAGAACAGACAATGAGCTCTACCTGTAAGGAGGATTCGGGCGTGTACAACATTGCAACTCACCAACTGAGTCCAGTGTGGCCAGAGTGAGAATAAACCAGTACAAATGCTTATTATATTCTCTACGCATGGGACTCACACGGTGCATTGTTAATGTGCACATGTGGGGGTCTGGGAGGGCCTGATTCTGTGTTTTTATAAGGTCTTCCAAAGCTCTTTCCCTCAATTACAAAATCTATCTTGAGTAAAAATAATATTCAGATCCTCTTCAAGACGTAGAGATAAAAACCACATAAAACATGTCTTATATGGTAGAACTTTATTAAAATCGAAAGAAAATTTTTTATTCTATGGTAAATTTTATAAAAATTTTGGGAGACATTATATCAGTCCTACTAAAATTATCATTAAAAAGGAAGGCAGGAACTTATTCAAACTATTTTTTCATACCAACTATTTTCATACCAGTATTACATGATAACAAAATCCAATAATGCATTATAAGGAAACCACAAATTTCCTCATGAGCATAGATACAAAAATTCTTAATAAATAGCATATTACATCCAACAGTCTATAATATATAATAGCATATTAAATCCATATATAATGGATCTTGACCTAGAGGTGATTATGCAAATTTGATTTAGGGCAGAAGGAAGGCCCTGCTGGAGCTGTGTGCAGGGCATGCCTGAGAAGGATGGAATGTGACCAAATTATCTTTCTACATCTCTTGAGATGATTGTGTAGTTTTTCTTGTATATTCTATACAAGAATAAATATACAAAGACATTTATATAAATATAGAAAGAAAAATTTAAAACAAACTTTATAGTAACACTTAAAGAAACATAAACACATACATGGATGTCTCCCACCATGATTTATAGTGACAGACTCCACAGAGTCCACTAGACTCATCTCAGGTCAGGGCGCACCTTCTGCAGAGCAGAGTCAGGCCCTTTAGGCAGGTTCCAAATGTTCAGATACAGATACTACCATCAAATACAGATACTACCATCACAGTAGCTCAGATGGTAAAGCATCTGCCTATGATGTAGGAGACCTGGGTTCGATCCTTGGGTCAGGAACATCCCCTGGAGAAGGAAATGGCAACCCACTCAAGTATTCTTGCCTCGAAAATCCCATGGACGGAGAAGCCTGGTAGGCTACAGTCTATGGGGTTGCATAGAGTCAGACATGACTGAGCCACTTCACTTTGCTTTCACCATCAAATATAGATACTATCAAAAACAGATACTACCATCAAATACAGATACTACCATCACTTCCTATCTACACAATGGTTAAAAGTCACTCCTAGAATTTGCCTCAATTACTTATACTAGTTTTAGGTTGACAGCTTGACATTCGGTTTGAAAAGTGCCATGTGACAGACTCGGATTCCATGAGGAGACAGGGCAGTGTGTGCAGTTGTGTGTCCCCAGGGTGGTCCGGTCCCAATGGTGTCTCGCTCACCAGGGTGGGGAGTCCTGCTTCACCGGGAACAGCCGCTCCCTCTAACACCCAGCCCACCCGCCAGAGTCACAGTCACGTCAGAGCACCGGGCGCTGGAGGACGAGTCTCAGTTGCCACTGGTGTCTTGCTCCCAGTCACTCTCTTCGGAGGAAGAAGACACCTGGAGATCATCGTAGAGGACGCTCCGGGGCCCGGGGACAGCATGTCCCTCAGGCTCCTGGTCGACAGACCGGCGCTCCACAGGCCACGGAGACGGGGGCGCCGTGTACCGGCAGCTCCAGCAGCCTTCGCCGTCTCTCAGGAAGAGCATCCTGAGAGGCTGGGCCGGGACGCCGACGATGGGCGAGGGGTGGGCTGCGGAAACGGCGCGCACGCTCCTGGAGGGAGATCTGTCCGCTGGAGGCTGGAGGTCCAAGCGTTGCCCCTGGGCAGGTGTCTCCCTGGATACACGGGGGGCCACTCTCGGTCCACGTCCAGCTGTGCTGGGTGGAGGAGAGAGATTCAGGAAGGCCCCTAGATCTGCTGTCGGAGTGCTGGGGAGTCTGGACGGGGCTGAGTCTAGGTTTCTTTGGGGGGTTCACACGTCAGGCTGGGGGTCTGAGCACATCTCTTGCCTGGAGCCTCGATGCGGCCCTTGGATGCCGGGGCCAAATTCCTGACGATGAGAGGCACTGTGGGGAGGCTGGATTTCACATCATCTCTCCTTGTTGGTGACCCTCTTGGGTGATCTGGATGCTGTAGGGATTTTCTCTTGGATGTGTGGATAAGCACGGGCATGTTTGGGTGCTGCAGGAGAAGACCACACAGAGAAGCCAGGTGTGAGAATCTCCTCTCCCTCCAGCAAAACACCTCAAAGGAATTAATTTTATATGATAAGATACTCAACATCAGGTTTGCTCATAAAAAAAAGAAAATTACAGTATGACTTTGATACATTTATGGATCAAATAGGTAAATGGAAATGTTATAAAAATACATCTTGTTAAGTAAGGGGAAACAAGCTTTTGGTACACACTCTTCTTAGGTCTGTACACAGCTTGGTGTTTTGCAGGCACTATGATGGCAAAATGAGTTTTCATGGTCATGGAGGATGAATCACAATTCACAGATTCCTGTTCTAACTTCTACTATGGAAGCTACTGATAAAATCACTTCCATGTCCCTGCCAGCTTCTTCTTCCAGACATGCAAGTAAGAATGCAAAATCAAAGACAGCAAGAAAAATGGCATCTGAAAAATAAATGATGACTTTGGTCAGGAAAGAACATGAACAATTTCCTCCCACAGACAGGACTGAAGCCAGTCGATTAAAGACGGGGCCCAGCAGAGACTGACCCTCAGGCAGAGGCCAGGCTCTGGCTCCTGCTTCCAGCTCTGCGGCTGCCGACTGCGGGGCCTCCTGGGAAATCGCTATAGGAGCTTCCTCTGCTGCTCCTCTTTCCTGCAACACAAACATGTCAAGTGTCAGAAACCCAGTGTCCTTGTCACAGTTGGGATCAACGGTGCTGTGGCCCAGCCCCTTTCCTACTTTGGGAGTGACACTGGACCTGAACCCCTCTGCCTTTGTGCAGACCCCCCACGTCCTTCCCCGACTCCAGAGACCCCTCCAGGGTCTCCCAGGAAGTCTTGTCTCTTCATCTCTATGGCTTCGGGGCCGGTCAGCTGCAAAGTAATGTGTGCTCCCCACTCTCCTGAGTGACTTCAGGACCTAGTGTGAGCCCCCGAGTGTGGCCCCTGAGCACGTGGCTCCTGTCTCTGTCTGCCCAGTTTCCCTGTCCTTTCTAGAGATGGCTCAGCACAGTGTCAACAAGGAGAGGAACCGTCTCCAGATTGCAGCCCAGACCTTGGGTCCCACCTCCCTGCCACACACCTCTGCCTTTCCTCCTCCTCTCTCTCAGCCATGTTAGGGGTCCCTGGGGTCGGTGGGTCCTGCAGCTTCCACGCCAGGTTCTCCTTACCGAATCTGGACCCTAAGGGCAGGGGGACCAGCGCCCCTTGCCAGGCGCTTCATGGGGCACCTGAGGCTCCTTGCTGTGTGCCCAAAGGCTCAAGTCCTTACACTTCACCTGTGGGTGGAGGAGAACCAGGTCAGTGAGTCAGCAGAAGCCACAGGCACAAGGCCAAAGGGAATGCAAGGATGGATGGAGAGCATTGCATGCTGGTTCTGGAGAAAGGACGTGGTCTCTCAGGTGCCAGGGTAGTTACAATATTGTGGTTCCAAAAGCCCTCATCAGGAGCATCAGAGGAGGAGAGGCTGGCGGTCTAAGGTCAACAGTAAGAGCCTCATTGAAAGATCTGGATGAAGCCAGGGCAGACATAACCCTGAGGAGCCCCAGTGGTTCCTCCCAGGCTCTGAATGGCCTGATCTGCTGGGGAGGGAGGTCGAGCCAGCTATCTTTGGATGCGAATGCACTAGTGAGTTATGGACCCAGAATATTCCAGGTCTAAACCCTGAATCCGCAGTCCATGCCACCCACAGATTCCCTGGGGGTCCGAGCCTCCACTCACCATGGAGTCTTTCCCCTGTGGTGGGGGAGCCATCTGCCTCCCAGGTCCCGGGTTTTGCTTCCTCACTTTCTGGTCTTGAAAGAGTCGGCAGGCTTTCAGCCATCCGTAATGACCAGCCATCTTCCACACCTACTGGAGATTCCCCTCAATTTTAATTTTTGGATCTCCTCTGTGAAAAGAAAGAAGAAACTGTCATTTTGATGCAGAGACACAGAGACATCCCTGCCCTATTGACCCTAAATGGGGATCATGACATCGGGACCAGGTTTCTGACCCTAAATGGGGATCATAACATTGTGACCAGGTTTCTGACAATTTGACTTCTCCTGCCCTGATCGTTCTCTTTACGGAAAGTGAAGAACTAAAGAGCCTCTTGATGAAAGTGAAAGACGTGAGTGAAAAAGTTGCCTTAAAACTCAACATTCAGAAAACTAAGATCATGACAAATAGATGGGGAAACAGTGACAGACTTTATTTTTTTGGGCTCCAAAATCACTGAAGATGGTGACTGCAGCCATGAAATGAAAAGACGCTTGTTCCTTGGAAGAAAAGCTATGACCAATCTAGACAGCATATTAAAAAGCAGAGACATTCCTTTGCTGACAAAGGTCCGTCTAGTCAAGGCTATGGTTTTTCCAGTAGTCATGTATGGATGTGAGTGTTGGACTGTAAACAAAGGCGAATGCCAAAGGATTCATGCTTTTTAACTGTGGTGTTGGAGAAGACTCTTGAGAGTCCCTTGGGCTGCCCGGAGATCCAACCAGTCCATCCTAAAGGAAATCAGTGCTGAATATTCACTGGAAGGACTGATGCTGAAGCTGAAACTCCAGTACTTTGGCCATCTGATGTTAAGAACTGACTCATAGGAAAAGACTTGATGCTGGGAAAGATCAAAGGCAGGAGAAGAAGGGGATGACAGAGGATGAGATGGTTGGATGGCATCACTGACTCGATGGACAGGAGCTTGAGTAAGCTCCCAGAGGTGAAGATGGACAGGGAAGCCTGGTGTGCTGCAGTCCATGGGGTCCCAAAGAGTCAGACATGACTGAGAGACTGAACTGAAATGCCCAGACATTTCTATACTCTCCCCTGATTCCCGACACACAGATCAGGACCCAGACTAAATGCATTTGGATTTGCATCCTCGAAAGACTAAACTTAGAGACTTGGGTTACATGTATCACAGTCTAGGAGATAAAAGGTCTCCCCACATGTACACAAATATTTGCACTAGGGGAAGCTACACTTAATATTGAGGAATAGGCATTTGAAAAGGAAAAATAAGTGTGATTAATTTTGAAAACTGGACTCTCCCATTCGACATCAGGGAAGGCAATTTTCAAGTACAAATTCACTTCAAATTATCTTCCTCTCTACTAGCTTAGATGATTCATGGCTGAGGGTCTGTTTTCTGGAACTTTTGTCCTCAGGGTCTCATTTGTACCTAGCTCATGTGAAATACATGTTTCAACTAAGGATGAACAAATAATGTTTTTGGTTTTCAATAGTATGCATACTCAATGGAAATCTAATCAGCCAGAAAAAAGAAAAGTTGAGGTGTTATTATTTTCCAGAACATGGAGAGACCTTAGTGTTATGCTGCTGATGAATTAAGTCAGAGGCTGAAAGCAAAGACAAGAGGACTTCTCTCCTGGGTAGTGACAGCAAACACAGAAGGAACAAACCAGCACAGCAACAAACACACCAGAGACAGAGGCGACACACAGATACAAGAACAGGCAGCGCACAGTAGGGAGGATGCTTCCAGCATCCACTGGATCACCATAAAAGCAAGAGGGTTGCCGAAAAACATCCACTTTTGCTTTATTGACTATGCAAAAGACTTTGACTATGTGGATCACAACAAACTCTGGAAAATTCTGAAAGAGATGGGAATACCAGACCATCTTTCTTGCCTCCTGAGAAATCTATATGCAGGTCAGGACACAACGGTTAGAACCGGACATGGAACAACAGACTGGTTCCAAATAAGGAAAGGAATACGTCAAGGCTGTCTGTTGTCACCCTGCTTATTTAACTTACATGCAGAGTGCATCATGAGAAATGCTGGGCTGGATAAAGCACAAGCTGGAATCAGGATTGCCCGGAGAAATATCAATAACCTCAGATGACACCACCCTTTTGCAGAAAGTGACGACCTAAAGGGCCTCTTGATAAAAGTGAAAGGGGAGAGTGAAAAAGCTGGCTTAAAAGTCAATATTCAGAAAACTAAGATCATGGCTTCTGGTCCCATCACTTCATGGCAAATAGATGGGGAAACAGTGGAAACAGTGGGAGATTTATTTTTGGGGGGCTCCAAAATCACTGCAGATAGTGACATGCAACAATGAAATTTTAATTTCTTTTAAGACACTTGCTCCTTGGAAGAAAAGTTATGACCAACCTAGACAGCATATTCAAAAGCAGAGACATTACTTTGCCAACAAAGGTCCATCTAGTCAAAGCTATGGTTTTTCCAGTAGTCATGTATGGATGAGAGTTGGACTATAAAGAAAGCTGAGTGCTGAAGAATTGATGCTTTTGAACTGTGGTGTTGGAGAAGGCTCTTGAGAGACCCTTGGACTTCAAGGAGATCCAATCAGTCCATCCTAAAGGAAGGCAGTCCTAGGTGTTCATTGGAAGGACTGATGCTGAAAGTGAAACTCCAGTCCTTTGGCCACCTGATACAAAGAAGTGACTCCCTTGAAAAGACTCTGATGCTGGGGAAGATTGAAGTCAGGAGGAGAAGGGGACGACATAGGATGAGATGGTTGGATGGCATCACCGACTTAATGGACGTGAGCTTGAGGAAACTCTGGGAGTTGGTGATGAACAGGGAAGCCTGCCGTGCTGCAGTCCATGGGGTCGCAAAGAGTCAGACATGACTGAGTGACTGAACTGAAATGAGGGAGGAAGCTTCAGGGGAGAAGGCAGGATAGTCACAGTGGTCAAATGTGTAGCAGCAGTGAGAGAGGAAAATCTGGGTGGTGAGCATGAATAAGGTTCAAAAAGCTGAAATGTGATCATGTACAAAAGGGCAGAGTCGCTGCAGTCAGCGTGACGCGAGGTAACCAGCAGGAGCTTGCCCACCAGAAGAATAAGAAAAGGCAGAGCAGCTCGGTTAAGGGAATGTACTGAGCTGCTGGGGCGATTGTTCCCCAAGCAGAGGGACATGCAGATCATGCAGCAGAAGCTAAAAAGGCAAAAGGGAAGGGGGAAGCCAAGTAGCTTTGTGGCTTCCTGTGCAACCCTCTTGCCCTTGGACTGTGTGCCTGAAGCCAGTGCCCCCACGCTGGTGTTTCCTGTCGCAGGGCTCCCGGGGCCCACGACCGATGGTGTTCCCTTTGCCCTGAGTCTGCAGCGGGTCCCTTTTGTGCTTCCTTCCCCTCAGGTAGCCTCTCTCCCTTTCAGCCACTCCCAGAGGGTGAGGGGGTTATCCTTTCCCAGTCTTTTTTATTCCTGTGGAGTTCACCCCAAATCTTTAAAATTAGCTTTGTAATTGCAAAAAAAAAGACAAATGAAACATCTAATATTAACATCAACATTTACTCGATTTAAAAAGTAAAATTATAAAGTTCAAGACATCTTACCCTATTGCCAGGCCAAACCACTACATAAGTTTATATGGACTTTTGTTCTGAGCGATATGCTGAACACCAGCTTTAAAAAGCAAACCATCCTAAAATCCAGCTGTGCTCCTCCTCTCTGTAGGAGATGGTCAGAGAGGTGGGGAAGGAATGCCCTCATTGAGGGAGATGCAGCTTTGTTGGTGGCTGAGGACCAGTCCCCTTCTCCTCCTGACCCCAATCCCTTCCAGCATCAGGGTCTTTTCCAATGAGTCAACTCTTCGCATGAGGTGCCCAAAGTACTGGAGTTTCAGCTTTAGCATTATTCCTTCTAAAGAACAGCCAGGACTTATCTCCTTTAGAATGCCATAGGCATTTGAAAATCAAAAATATTTTTTAATTTGCTAATTTAAAAAAACTGTACCCTCCCAACTGACATCAGGGAAATCAATTTTCAGGCTCAAATTCACTTACCCAAATTATTGTCTTCTCTCCTGTTTTCTGAATCTTTCATCCTCAGTGTCTCATTTTTACCTAGTTAATAATAATGTGAAATATATTTTTCAATGAACGATGAACAAATAATTTTTTAAGCTTTCAGTGCCTACAGACAATAGCATTGAGTTTTCATAACTGCTTATCCAGTATCCCACATCAATCAGAATGATAAGATGCTAAATTCCTTAGAATTTGAATCTTCACATAATATTAGTATTCAGAAGGATGTATTTTATCAGCCTCTGTTCTTAAATTTACTGAGATTAAGTGATCTAGATCATTGTATTTGTGTGTTCATTCACTAAGTTGAGTCTGAGTCTTTGTGATCTGATGGACTGCAGCATGCCAGGCTTCCCTGTCCTCCACAATCTCCCAGAGTTTGCTCAAGGTCATGTCCATTGAATTGGTGATTCAATATAACCATTTCATCCTTTGATGCACCCTTCTCCTTTTGCCTTCAATCTTTCCCAGCATCACAGTCTAAATCTAGATCCTTATTTGGCACCATACCTAAAACTCAACCCAGAGTTGATTAAAGATTTGAAGATAACACCTAAGAATGTAAAACTCCTAGAAGAAAACAAAAGTAATATGCTCCTTTTCATAGTTCCCAATCAAGGGAAAAGGGGGTAAGGAAAAAAAAAAATTGTGTGCATATTCAACGGAAATCTAATCAGCCTTTAAGAAAAGTTCTTTTCCAGAACATGGATAGACCTTGTTATGATGCTAATGAACTAAGTCAGAGGCTGAAGGCAAACACCAAAGGACTTCACTCCTGGGTAGAACAGTAAGAACAAATAAGAAAGAAACAAACCAGATGACAAAAAGAAACACACAGATATACAGAACAGAGTAGTGAATACCAGTGAGGAGGTTTCAGAGGTAAAGGCATGATGGTAAAGTCATCAAATGTATAGTGACAGTGAGAGAGGAAAATTTGGGTGGTGAGCATGTAAGGTTTACAAAAGTTGATGTGTAAAGCACAAATGAAGCACATCTAACCTTAACACACAATGTTAACTCAATTTATAAACTTAAATTATAAAGACACCTTACCCTATTGTCAGGCAAAATCACTATGTATCTTTACTATGGACGTCTTTTTCTGAGCAATATGCTGAACACCAAATTGAAAGCAAACTATCCTAAAATCCAGTTGTGCTCCTCCTCTCTGTAGGAGATGATCAGAGAGGTGGGGGAGGAATGCCTCTACTGGAGGAGATGCAGCTTTGAAGGTGGCTGAGGACCAGTGAAGGAGGAATGTCCCTTTCCTAGCTGACCTGAGGCTGCTCCAAGGTCGCATGACCTTGTTGAAAGTTTCTTAGCCAAGTGACATCGTCTATTCCCTTTGGTCTAACCACATCTGAAGACATGTTAAGAGAAAGAAATAATTCACAATTTCACTCTTGTGTGAAACACAAAAAAAAAAAGAAAACAAGCAAAAAGAATTTTAAGGAAGAAAAAAGTTGACAGGATAACAAGTACAAAGATACACAGACCTGAGTAGTGGAAATCAGAGGAGAAGCCTCAGACAAAATGGGGCAGCAAATAGTAACAGAGGAAAACTGCATGTTTGGTGCTGAGGACATGTGTGCTTCACAGAAGCTGAAATGTATGGCTGTGCATCTATAAACTCAATAATACTATAATGGAATGATACCTAAGTTTAAAAAATTTTTAAATTAAGTTGAAAGAAATTAAAGAATCAGTTCCCAACTGTCTAAAGCCACATCAGTATATAATTTTACTCTTGTTGTATTTCCCTGAGGGACTAGCCAAACACCAAATTTAAACCACACAGCTGTGAACCTCTAGTCAGCTGTGAGCCTCTAGTCTGTTAGCACATGCTCAAATTCATGAGTGCTGGACACTCCAGCTGAGGAGATGCACTTTCCAGGGTGGCTGAGTAGAGTCAGCGGGGAAATTTCCCTTTCATGCTGACTTTATACTATCCTAAGGTCACATGACCTTGATGAGGTTTTCTTAACCAATCAAGGTTAGGTAAGCTATAATCTAGGAGGTTGAAAAGAGTCACACATCTTAGTGACTGAACAACAACAATCACCCTGTATCTATCAACATCTTGAAGACACATTTAGAAGAGAAATAGCTTACAAATTCACTTATATGTGGAACACTAAACATATATTTAAAAAGCAAATAAGTAAAAAAAAAAAAATGAGGAAAACAAATGATACAAAAACAAACACATATTCTCAGAGAACAGAGCAGTTGACATCAGAGGGTAGCAGCAAGTGGACAGCCAATGAGTAAAATAGGTCCACAGAATGGTAACAACAACAAAAAAAAATTTTTGGTGCTAAGCAATTTTATGATATGCTGGAGCTGAAATATATTGTTACACACATGAAACTTGTCTAATATTGTGACCAGTGATAACCTAGAAAAGAATAATTAAATTAAAATTTAAAGTATCTGTGTCCCATCACTTAAACCACATCAATACGTAATAATATCTGGTTTACTGTCCCATTTCTCTGATGGACAGGCTGAATGCCAAATTTCTTTTTCATATAATAGTAAGTTTATTCAAGTCAACAGCACTAAGCAGGTGTATCAAATAATGTCAAAATGGACAAGTAAGTGAACTCCAAATTTACATAAAACAACCTTAAATCCTCTACTCTGCTGCACCCCAGCTGGGTTGGTCCCTAACCCTAACCCCTGTTGATCAGTAGATGTTCAGAATGGCAGATGCTGGACACTCTTGAGTCCATTTGAAAGTGGTTGAGGAGGACCAGTGGGAAATTTCACTTTCCTACTGCCTTTGATTCTGCTCTGAGGTCGCATGACCTTAATGAGGTTTTTCTTAACCCAATCAAGGTTATTTATCAACTTTTGACCCTTTCATGTCTTGTAGACACATCTAGAAGAGAAATACCTTGTGAATCCACATATATGGAACACTAAAAACAAAGAAAAAGAACACATACAGTAAAAAATATTAAAGACAGTCAATGGCACAAAAACAAATCCATATATTCACAGAACAGAGCAGTTGATAGCAGACAGTAGCAGCAGAGGGATGGCTGATGGCTCCTCTGTCCATGGGATTCTCAGGCAAGGATACAGCAGTGGTGTGCCATGCCCTCCTCCAGGGGATATTCCCTACCCAGGGATCAAACCTAGGTCTTCTGCATTGCAGGTGGATTTTTTACCATCTGAGCCACCAGGGAAGCCCCGAAATAGGTCAACAGGATGGTAAAAGTAAAACCTCTACTTTCTTGGTGTTGATCAGTTTTATAGCATACTAAAACTGAAATATAATCCTACGCAAGTAAAACATGTAATATTGTAACCCAATCATACCCTAGAAAAATAATTAGTTTAAAATTTTAAATTATCCATGCCTCAGTGCATAAAGCCACATCTATGCATATTTTGTCTATGTCCAGGTTCTCTGGGGAATACACTGAACACCAAAACAAATTTAAAAAAAAAAAAAACAACCTGAAATCCAGCTGGGTACCTCCCATCTGTCAGTAGATGCTCAGAATGGTAGGTCCTGGACACCCTCCACTGGAGGAGATACAGCCTCGGAGGTGGCTGAGGGCCAGTGGGGAGAATTCCCTTTCTTAGCTGCCTTTTTTACTGCCTCTGTGGTCCTGTGACCTTGTTAAGATTTCTCCTGGCCAATTAAAGTCATGTATCAGCTTGTTTCATCTGTGCCTGAAAACAAACTAGGAGAATCTTGATAGGAACAATAGGAACACACCTGATCCCAGTGGGTATCTGGGAAGACTCCCTGGAAATTTCAGTTCAATGTAGGTATGTATCAAAGGATAACTTTCCAAGTCCTGCAGACAAGTGGGGACATCTGCTTTGTGACAGTATTTCTTTCTTTCTTTGGAAAAAGACATTGCACTAGTTATTTTCAAAACTGACTTGTGTTAAGGCTGATAGTTTGGGGCATTTTATATTCCTGCAGCTTTATTCCATGAGCTTATGTGGTAGTAACAAGGCTGGGTTCCTGTTTAGTGAGAATGCTGGGTGCATAATTCAGTAATCAGCTAAGTAAGACAGACAGTATGATCATGGAAGGAAGTTTTCATCCACTTGGCTCAATTCAGAGGTTTGGGGGCAAAGTAACAAAGAGATTTCTGAGGTCTAGGAGGGAAGAGATGTCTGTTTCTTGAGCCCCGGGTGGTTTCTCTCTGCGGACATAGGTTGAAGGGCTCAAATAATGTAAGACCAGATGTCTCTGAGACTCCCCCAGGACCTTGCATGAGCAGGGTCAACATTCTGGGAAACCTGACCAGTGGAGCTGAAGATCAGAGCTGTGTCACCCCCAGGGCCTGAATGGGGTACATGGGGATAGAGGGACATTGGAATGAGTGGAGTTGAGTTGTGTACAAAGAGCTGTGGAGAAAGAGGGAACTCAGAGAATGGGGCTGAGTCTCTGCCCACTTTCCCAGAGTGTAAACCTGTGTCCCTTGTTTATAGGGGCTCAAAGAAATCAAACAGCAACTCTGAGCTTCTTTAGCCATGGACTTTATTGTTTGAATATTTGCAATTATTATTCTATACACAAATGTTAATTTCTTACAAAACTCTGTATTCCATATTGCTAGGTCACTTCACTCTTCATTTTATGTCACATTTCCATCAAGAACTATTTCCCCAAATCACCATCTGCCTGATTGTGTGTTGTTGTTGTTCAGTTGCTAAGTTGTGTACGACTCTGCGATGCCAGACACTAGTCCACCAGGCTCATCTGTCCATGAGATTTTCCAGGCAAGAATACTGGAGTGGGTTGCCATTTCCTTCTCCAGGGTTTCTTCCTGGAACCAGGATCGAACCTGTGTCTCCTGCATTCACAGGCAGATTCTTTACCATTGAGCCACTTGGGAAGCCTGATTGTGTGTTACAGTTTTCTTTCAGGGGTTCCCCCTCCCATACATGATCATTTTTTTCTGATGTGAAATCTAGCTGTAGCTCCACTGTGGTTTTTAGGATTGCTATATCCTCAGTGTGAGAATTTCACATTAACTGAAAAATAAGTAATCACTGAAGACTTCTCTTCCTTCTTCCTTCATGACACTGAGGGTGTGTTATATAGGCTGAGCACAGGTGAACCCGTGGGCTGGCTCTATGGAGAAAGAATTTCTCATAACTTTCCATGAAATCAATTCTCAAGGATGAATTATTTAGAAGTATGCTTTGATGTTGCTCAACATACTTTGGTGTTTCTCAAGTCTTAATCTTTGTTCTTATTTTAGTGCTTATTTTCACTGAGTTGCTTGTGCACATCAAGCCTGGGGCTCACCTGAATATATGTTAAGAGTGATTATAGCCCCAGTGACTCTCCACATTGAGTGTGTGTGTGTATTAGTTGCTCAGTCATGTCCAACTCTTTGTGACTGCATGGACTGTAGCCCACCAGGCTCCTCTGTCCATGGAATTCTCCAAGCAAGAATCCTAGAACGGATTGCTGTTTCTTTCTCCAGGCCACATGGAGCAGCCTCATACTGAACAATTAATCGTGAAAGAAGAACTAGGGTTGCTTATCCTCTCCTCACATACTCTAGGGTCTATAAAGTTGGAAGATGCTGCTGAAAACACTCATATTGTGTTTACAGAGTGAGTTCTGCTAAGTTACCTGAGGTCAGGCAATTGACTAAAGGCATAGACAGCGCACATATAGGTCCACTTCCACAGGTGATGCCTGTCTGGACTGTGGATGGAGTATGACGCCTGTAGGAGCCTCCATGTTGATTAAGTCACCTCAGGTTAGAACATCTATGGAGGGCCCTTCTGCTTTTCTCTCCTGTGCTGGGTTCCCTCGTGTTGTCTAAGGGAAAAAGCAGGAGCAAAGTGTTCTCCACCGAGCTGACACTCATAGGGCTGCTCTCTGCTCTGGGTTCTCTCATGTTCTCTCAGTTTATTACATTTACTGAAGGCCTTCTTACACACATGGCAAACATGCTTTCACTCCTGTGTGGATTTTCTTGTGCATACAAAGCCCAGAACTATAATGGAAGAACTTCCCACACTCAAGACATAGGTATGGTTTCTCTCCAGTGTGAATTTTATTGTGTGAATTAAGGTCCCTTCTTTGAGGAAAGGCTTTTCCACACTGATGACACTCATAGGGCTTCTCTCCTGTGTGAGTTCTCTCATGTCCTTTCAAGGAGGAATTTCGATTGAAGACTTTCCCACACAGTTGGCATTTGAATGGCTTCTCTCCAGTGTGAATCATGCTGTGTCTCTTGAGGCTGGCACATCTACTAAAGACTTTACAACACTGATGACATTTATAAGTCTTCTCTTCTGTGTGACTTTCCTCATGTTGTTTCAAGGAGATATTTTGATTGAAAGCCTTCCCACACAGTTGACATTTGAATGGTTTCTCTCCAGTGTGACTCTCCTTGTGTCTTATGAGCTTAGAGCAATGACTAAAGACTTTTTCACACTGATGACATTCATAGCCATCCTCTCCTCTGTGAGTTTTCTCATGTTCTTTCAAGGAGAATCTTCCATTGATGATTTTTCCACACAGTCGACATTCAAATGGTTTCTTTCCAGTGTGAATCCTCTTGTGTTTGCTGAGGCTACTACACCTACTAAAGGCTTTTCCACATAGAGGACATTTATAGGGCTTCTCTCCTGTATGAGTTCTCTTATGGTCTTTCAAGGAGCAACTTTGACTGAAGACTTTCCCACAGAGTTGACATTTGAATGGTTTCTCTCCAGTGTGAATCTTCTTGTGGCTGCTGAGGTTAGAGTAATTTCTAAAGGCTTTTCCACATAGAGGACATTCACAGGGCTTCTCTCCTGTATGAATTCTCTCATGCTCTTTCAAAAAGAATCTTTGATTGAAGACTTTGCCACAGTGTTGACATTTGAATGGTTTCTCTACAGTGTGAATCATCTTGTGTTGTCTGAGTCTAAAGCAATTACTAAAGACTTTTCCACACAGAGCACATTGACATGATTTACCTCTAGTGTGAATGTGACCCTGTCTATTAAGGAATGACCCTTGACTAAGTGATTTTTCACACTGTTTGCTGACATTATGTTTCCTTCTTAAGGGAACTGTTGAATATTGAGGTGAAGATTGAGGAGTAAATTCATCACTCAGATCAGTACATCCAGCAGAATTCCCTTGCGAGTGAGAAACCTGCTTTGGAGAAGGAGATATGAGACTGTTACTGGTTTGCCCGAGACCAGGCAGACATTCATTTGTCTGCATGTTCACCATAGAGCATCAGCTGGTAAGTTTCCTGTTAAAATGTCTCCAGTGTTAGATGTAAACATGTGTTGTGCTACTCCCCTGCAGGCACAAACTTTTGCTTTTATAGTTTCCTACCTCAGATATCAGATTAATTTTGAAGATGAGCAATGTTTGTATAACTGGCTTTTTCCCCTTAATTCACTGGTTGTGGTTTTGAGCTCATATTGATTCTTAACTGATTTCAGACTACCCCAAATTTTTTTCAAAAAGAGCTCAATCTCAAATTACACATAGGCAATGGTTCTCAATTGCCAACTTATCTCACTGCCAGGTCTTTAATTTGGATGACTGGGGTTCCCACCCATGAAACTTACCATTGCCATGGCAGGGGATATGTGTTTCCTGTAGACACTTGGCATGAGTATAATTTCTTGTTGTCTAAGGGGTCTTTCACTGCCTAAATAAATGGAAAAAATATAGATTTTAGAATGGCATTCAGTCAGTCAGTCAGTTCAGTCGCTCAGTTGTGTCCAACTATTTGCAACCCCATGAATCGCAGCACGGCAGGCCTCCCTGTCCATCACCAACTCCCGGAGTTCACTCAGACTCATGTCCATCGAGTCAGTGACTCCATCCAGCCATCTCATCCTCTGTTGTCCCCTTCTCCTCCTGCCCCCAATCCCTCCCAGCATCAGAGTCTTTTGCAATGAGTCAACTCTTCACATGAGGTGACCAAAGTACTGGAGTTTCTGCTTTAGCATCATTAGGAAAATAGAAATATAGATAAATACCAAGTCCTCCATGTGAGTATGTTTCAAAAATAGGCACTCACATGGAGAAACTGTGTATATAACAAAGAAATACTCAAGGTAGTAGAATACTTTAAAAGTCATTGTCTATTAGACAAAACCAGGATTAAAATATAAAAATGTAGTGTGGGGAAGAGATAGTGTGTCAGAAAATGATGGAAAAAAACATTAAATGAGAGGATCAGGACAGGAATCACTATGTGTAAGTTTAAGTGCAGCAAGTCCACAAGTATTTAAAGAAAAGAAAGTGGCAGGAAGACACATGATTTGGGATAACAGGTGCACAAAATGGTAAAAATGTGAGGAATATGCCCCAGTGTCCTCACTTCCATTTAGGATAGATCACTCATGTCTCATGGAGAAGGCAATGGCACCCCACTTCAGTACTCTTGCTTGGAAAATCCCATGGATGGAGGAGCCTGGTAGGCTGCAGTCCATGGGGTCGTGAAGAGTTGGACACGACTGAGCAACTTCACTTTCACTTTTCATTTTCATGCATTGGAGAAGGAAATGGCAACCCACTCCAGTGTTCTTGCCTGGAGAATCCCAGGGATGGGGGAGCCTGGTGGCTGCCGTCTATGGGGTCACACAGTCGGACACAACTGAAGTGACTTAGCAGTAGCAGCACTCATGTCTCAAAACCTTCAGTTCTGCTTCCAAGGACTTAGTCACTCAATGACCAGAACCTCTTTGCAGTGAAGCCCAGGCCCCTGATGTTCACCTGGTCTTTGACCTTGGAAGCCTCCTGCTGCTTTACTCCACAACTCTTTTCCCTGTTCCAGCTGGGAAATCACATCTGATTTGCTGATCTGATAGCCTGTTTGATTTAAAAAAAAAAAAAAAAGTGTGGATTTTAAGTCTGGCCTAATTATCTTTTGGTATGCTGAAGTCCAAGGTAAGGGTACTGAGGAAAATAAAGAGATAATTGAAGGTCAGTGCACGCAACAACATCTTTACTGGACAGAACAGTGAAGGTCCTTCAGCAGACCAGGAGGAAACCCAGAGCAGCAGCAAGAACAGTGAGGTTGTCTAAGGGATGATGCCCATGTACCAGTTCAGAGAGAGGACACAGAATCCTCAGTCTTTTGCAAATGGGAAAGATCAAAAGACTCTACAGTGGGCTGAATATGTCAAACAGGATCCAGTAATGATCCACCTTATAGGAAGAATCAAAATTATGTCATATACAGGACTCTGCTCTCAAGCCTTCAAAAAGTGATTCAGTTCAGTTCAGTTCAGTCGATCAGTTGTGTCCGACTCTTTGCAACCCCATGAATTGCAGCACACCAGGCCTCCCTGTCCATCACCAACTCCCAGAGTTCACCCAGACTCACGTCCACTGAGTCAGTGATGCCATCCAGCCATCTCATCCTCTGTCGTCCCCTTCTCCTCCTCCCCCAATCCCTCCCAACATCAGAGTCTTTTCCAATGAGTCAACTCTTCGCATGAGGTGGCCAAAGTACTGGAGTTTCAGCTTTAGCATCATTCCTTCCAAAGAAATCCCAGGGCTGATCTCCTTCAGAATGGACTGGTTGGATCTCCTTGCAGTCCAAGGGACGCCCAAGAGTCTTCTCCAACACCACACTTCAAAAGCGTCAATTCTTTGGCACTCAGCCTGCTTCACAGTCCAACTCTCACATCCATACATGACCACTGGAAAAACCATAGCCTTGACTAGATGGACCTTTGTTGGCAAAGGAATCTCTCTGCTTTTGAATATGCTATCTAGGTTGGTCATAACTTTCCTTCCAAGGAGTAAGCGTCTTTTAATTGCATGGCTGCAGTCACCATCTGCAGTGATTTTGGAGCCCAAAAAAATAAAGTCTGACACTGTTTCCACTGTTTCCCCATCTATTTCCCATGAACTGATGAGACCAGATGCCATGATCTTCATTTTCTGAATGTTGAGCTTTATAGGCCAACTTTTTCACTCTCCACTTTCACGTTCATCAAAAGGCTTTTGAGTTCCTCTTCACTTTCTGCCATAAGGGTGGTGTCATCTGCATATTTGAGGTTATTGATATTTCTCCCGGCAATCTTGATTCCAGCTTGTGTTTCTTCCAGCCCAGCGTTTCCCATGATGTACTCCGCATATAAGTTAAATAAGCAGGGTGACAATATACATACAGCCTTGACGTAGTCCTTTTCCTATTTGGAACCAGTCTGTTGTTCCATGTTCAGTTCTAACTGTTGCTTCCTGACCTGCATATAGATTTCTCAAAAGGCAGATCAGGTGGTCTGGTATTCCCATCTCTTTCAGAATTTTCCAGTTTATTGTGATCCACACAGTCAAAGGCTTTGGCATAGTCAATAAAGCAGAAATAGATGTTTTTCTGGAACTCTCTTGCTTTTTCCATGATCCAGCGGATGTTGGCAATTTGATCTCTGGTTCCTCTGCCTTTTCTAAAACCAGATTGAGCATCAGGAAGTTCACGGTTCACATATTGCTGAAGCCTGGCTTGGAGAATTTTGAGCATTACTTTACTAGCGTGTGAGATGAGTGCAAGATGGCAAGAATACACAGAAGAACTGAACAAAAAAGATCTTCACGACCCAGATAATCACGATGGTGTGATCACTGACCTAGAGCCAGACATCCTGGAATGTGAAGTCAAGTGGGCCTTAGAAAGCATCACTACGAACAAAGCTAGTGGAGGTGATGGAATTCCAGTTGAGCTCTTTCAAATTCTGAAAGATGATGCTGTGAAAGTGCTGCACTCAATATGCCAGCAAATTTGGAAAACTCAGCAGTGGCCACAGGACTGGAAAAGGTCAGTTTTCATTCCAATCCCAAAGAAAGGCAATGCCAAAAAATGCTCAAACTACCGCACAAGAAGTGATTGGAACAGAATAATTATTTGTAAAATATCAAATCCTTTTACTTATGCATTAAAATATCCACTGAATCCCCAGTTCTGTTCTGACTCTAGAGACTGAGTAGCAACAAAGATGAAACCTTGCCAATAAAACCTTTCAGTGTGGTGATGAAAAGTGTCCCATAAAGAAACATCTTCCTTTTAAGTGGTCATGAAGAATATCAGAGAATGAGGAAACAGTTGCAGTGGGATACAAGGAAGCTGTTTTAAATGCTTGTTCAGCGAATGAATGAATGCAATGGACACAGATGCATGTACATCTGTGTTGACAGACTCACCTACAGAGACCAGATGATGGATAGTTTCCATCATCACATTTCTGAACAGGTTTTTCTGGGACTTGTCTAGCAGGCTCCACTCTTCCTGGGTGAAGTCAACAGCTACATCTTCAAATGTCACCAATTCCTAAAACATCAGGGATATTCCGATTTAGACAGAGCAGCCTCTACTGCTATGAAGGTTCAGCTGAGGAAGGATGGGGACTGGGTGGATGATGATCATGTTCCATGTGGGGTTCCCCTGGTTCCCTGCAGCACTGAGCTGGTGTCTGCCTTTCAGGTACATTCATGGACACCTATACACTCAAGAATCCTTATTTTACAGAAATATCACATGAAGTGTGTTTTAGTGTAATTTGGAAGTTTTTCAATAACCTTGTAATTAGGACTTCTAGACAGGTGATTATGAAATATTCACTTGAAAATGTATAATTAAGTTTCTCTTTTTTATTAACTGGACACATTTCCAACAAGACAAACAATAACCATGATGAACTACTTTTAAACCATGGCTATTGGTTTAAATTATGTCCCTTGGTGCTTCCCTGGTGGCTCAGAAGGTAAATTATGTCCCTAAGGGAACTTTTGATTCTCCAAATAGAAACTGTTTTCATAACTTGTTATGATGTTGAATCGCCCAATATATTGTGGTATGAACTGTTTCTGGCCTAGCAAACCTATGTTAAATACAAAACATTATTCTACTAATCATGCAAATGTCAGAGAATCATGAAGAGCTGTCTACAGTGTTCTCAGAACCGAACAGTGTTCATAAAGAACTCATACAGAATACCAGGAGATGTCTCTCTCAGCACTGTGGGACTCAGGTGTTCAGAACACACTCTGAGGTCAGACAGTTCAGGGGCATGAGTCATGGACTCTTGGGCTGGAGTGAAGGACAGACTGAGACTGGCTATTCCTGTGGTGGGAGGACTCCCACTCTCAGCATTCTCAGGGACCTTGACCTTAGTTATCCCTATTTCTCTTGTAATCTAACATTGCCTGTATGGTGAAGGATGAAAGGAGCCTAGTTATTGGCTTGTTTTCTCCAGTTTTTAAAAAATCTATACAAAAGCCTAGTTTAACTCTATCTACTCTAGTCTTTCTCTTTTCTTTGCAGACAATACTCTTCCCTACACATTCCTTCCAGACTTCCCTGGTGGCTCAGTGGTAAAGAACCTAACAGTGCAGAAGACTCAGGTATGACCACTGTGTCAGGAAGATCCCTGGAGAAGGAAATAGCAGTCCATTTCAGTATCCTTGCCTGGGAAATCCCATGGACAAAGGAGTCTGGTGGGCTACAATTCATGGGGTTGCAGAGTCGGATAAAACTGAGCAATTAAACAGTAACAATAGCACATTCGTTTCAGTTCTCAAATATGAGTACAAGTCAGACATCTTGGAATGTGTAGTCAAGTGGGCCTTAGAAAGCATCACTACGAACAAAGCTAGTGGAGGTGATGGAATTCCAGTTGAGCTATATCAAATCCTAAAAGATGAGGCTGTGAAAGTGCTGCACTCAATATGTCAGCAAATTTGGAAAACTCAGCAGTGGTCACAGGACTGGAAAAGGTCAGTTTTCATTCCAATCCCAAAAAAAAGCAATGCCAAAGAATGCTCAAACTACTACTGCACAATTGCACTCATCTCACATGCTAGCAAAGTAATGCTTAAAATTCTCCAAGCCAGGCTTCAACAGTATGTGAACCATGAACTTCCAGATGTTCAAGCTGGATTTAGAAAAGGCAGAGGAACCAAATATCAAATTGCCAACATCCACTGGATCACTGAAAAATCAAGAGAGTTCGAAAAACATCTACTTCTGCTTTATTGACTATGCCAAAGTCCTTGACTATGTGGATCACAATAAACTGTGGAAAATTCTGAAAGAGATGGGAATACCAGACCACCTGATCTGCCTCTTGAGAAACCTGTATGCAGGTCAGGAAGCAACAGTTAGAACTGGACATGGAAAAACAGCCCGGTTCCAAATAGGAAAAGGAGTACATCAAGGCTGTATATTGTCACCCTACTTATTTAACTTATATGCAGAGTACATCATGAGAAACGCTGGGCTGGAGGAAGCACAAGCTGGAATCAAGATTGCCGGGAGAAGTATCAATAACCTCAGATATGCAGATGACACCACCCTTATGGCAGAAAGTGAAGAACTAAAGAGCCTCTTGATGAAAGTGAAAGTGGAGAGTGAAAAAGTTGGCTTAAAGCTCAACATTCAGAAAACGAAGATCATGGCATCTGGTCCTATCACTTCATGGCAAATATATGGGGAAACAGTGTCAGACTTTATTTTTTGGGGCTCCAAATTCACTGCAGATGGTGATTGCAGCCATGAAATTAAAAGACGCTTGCTCCTTGGAAAAAAAGTTATGACCAAACTAGATAGCATATTAAAAAGCAGAGACATTACTTTGCCAACAAAGGTCCATCTAGTCAAGGCTATGGTTTTTCCAGTGGTCATCTATGGATGTGAGAGTTGGACTATAAAGGAAGCTGAGCACCGAAGAATTGATGCTTTTGAAGTATGATGTTGGGTAAGACTCTTGAGAGTCCCTTGGACTGCAAGGAGATCCAACCAGTCCATCCTAAAGGAAATCAGTCCTGAATATTCATTAGAAGGACTGATGCTGAAGCTGAAACTCCAATACTTTGGGCACCTGATGCAAAGAACTGACTCATTTGAAAAGACCCTGATGCTTGGCAAGATTGAAGTCAGGAGGAGAAGGGGATGACAGAGGATGAGATGGCTGGATGGCATCACAGACTCAATGGACATGTTTGAGTAAACTCTGGTAGTTGGTGATAGACAGGGCGGCCTGGTGTGCTGCAGTCCATGGGCTCCCAGAGTCAGACATGACTGAACAGAACTGAAAATGTGTGATTTGGGGAAAGAATGCTAATGATAGTTTGTTGACTTTTTCAGTAATTTTCAATAGTGCATATGTACTGAGTAGAGGTTAAAAACTGAAAAAAAGTAAAATGATTCTCTTTTAGTCCCAAAACTGAAAGACAGGAACCTTCTGTTCCTGTCAACACTGAACAGCTTCACATCAGGTGGTATAACACTAGATTAGCTACACTCAGGGCTGTAACCTCTGACTCTCCAGGGCTTGTGATGTCTTCTCCTCACTGATCTCTACTACTTGCCATTACTGCTCCTAAGCCCCTCATGTCCAAAAATAGCCAACAAATTAATCTTTCGCCAATCAGGACAAGGGTTGAATAAGTAAAAAGAAATTTTATTATCTCTTCTGTAAACACACAAGATTAGTGCAAGCTCTCATAAATTTGTTTACTGTAAAGAATGAGATTAGTTTATTATTATTGATATACCTGACCAATGATAACTATCCCAGAGTCCTGGACAAAGGTAATTTGAGCTCAGATATTTGAACCCTGCCTGCTTGTGCTTGGAACATAGAAGCCAGTGTGGAAACCTTGTCCATCGAATGGCACTTGGGGTGTAATTTCAGGAGGAGGCATCACTACTTACCAGGGGCTCCATCTTCAACAGTTCAGTCACCAGGAGCCTTTCTCACGATTTCACTCACAACCAATCCAAGCACGAGGCAGGTCAATCTGAGGATGAAGAAGAAGCCTTGAGACTCCAGACTTCCAGACCCATCAGAATTCAAGCCCCAACCTTCACCTGGACATGACCCCCAGCCCCTCAAACCAAAATAAGTGATGCACCCTAAGAATCTTCTCTGCAGGATCACAGGTAAGATGGCAATAGCCGTTGTGAAATGAAAATATCTCCTGCCATATTAATAAACAAGAAATGTCACAGCCATCAGTAATTTCTGGCCTCCATATGTGAATAGTTCAGTTCAGTTCAGTCACTCAGTTGTGTCCGACTCTTTGCAACCCCATGAATCACAGCACACCAGGCCTCCCTGTCCATCACCAACTCCCAGAGTTCACTCAGACTCACGTCCATCGAGTCAGTGATGCCATCCAGCCATCTCATCCTCTGTCGTCCCCTTCTCCTCCTGCCCCCAATCCCTCCCAGCATCAGAGTCTTTTCCAATGAGTCAACTCTTCACATGAGGTGGCCAAAGTACTGGAGTTTCAGCTTTAGCATCATTCCTTCCAAAGAAATCCCAGGGCTGATATCCTTCAGAATGGACTGGTTGGATCTCCTTGCAGTCCAAGGGACTCTCAAGAGTCTTCTCCAACACCACACTTCAAAAGCATCAATTCTTCAGCGCTCAGCCTTCTTCACAGTCCAACTCTCACATGCATACACGACCACTGGAAAAACCATAGCCTTAACTAGACAGACCTTTGTTGGCAAAGTAGTATCTCTGCTTTTGAATATGCTATCTAGGTTGGTCATAACTTTCCTTCCAAGGAGTAAGCGTCTTTTAATTTCATGGCTGCAGTCACCATCTGCAGTGATTTTGGAGCCCCAAAAAATAAAGTCTGACACTGTTTCCACTGTTTCCCCATCTATTTCCCATGAAGTGATGGGACCGGATGCCATGATCTTCGTTTTCTGAATGTTGAGCTTTAAGCCAACTTTTTCACTCTCCATTTTCACCTTCATCAAGAGGCTTTTGAGTTCCTCTTCAATTTCTGCCATAAGGGTGGTGTCATCTGCATATCTGAGGTTATTGATATTTCCCCCAGCAATCTTGATTCCAGCTTGTGCTTCTTCCAGTCCAGCGTTTCTCATGATGTACTCTGCATATAAGTTAAATAAGCAGGGTGACAATATACAGCCTGGACGTACTCCTTTTCCTATTTGGAACCAGTCTGTTGTTCCATGTCCAGTTCTAACTGTTGCTTCCTGACCTGCATACAGGTTTCTCAAGAGACAGATCAGGTGGTCTGGTATTCCCATCTCTTTCAGAATTTTCACAGTTTATTGTGATCCACACAGTCAAAGGCTTTGGCATAGTCAATAAAGCAGAAATAGATGTTTTTCTGGAACTCTCTTGCTTTTTCCATGATCCAGTGGATGTTGGCAATTGGATCTCTGGTTCCTCTGCCTTTTCTAAAACCAGCTTGAACATCAGGAAGTTCACGGTTCACATATTGCTGAAGCCTGCTTGGAGAATTTTGAGCATTACTTTACTAGCATGTGAGATGAGTGCAATTGTGCGGTAGTTTGAGCATTTTTTAGCATTGCCTTTCTTTGGGATTGGAATGAAAACTGACCTTTTCCAGTCCTGTGGCCACTGCTGAGTTTTCCAAATTTGCTGGCATATTGAGTGCAGCACTTTCACAGCATCATCTTTCAGAATTTGAAAGAGCTCAACTGGAATTCCATCACCTCCACTAGCTTTGTTCGTAGTGATGCTTTCTAAGGCCCACTTGACTTCACATTCCAGGATGTCTGGCTCTAGGTCAGTGTTCACACCATCGTGATTATCTGGGTTGTGAAGATCTTTTTTGTACAGTTCTTCTGTGTATTCTTGCCACCTCTTCTTAATCTCTTCTGCTTCTGTTAGGTCCATACCATTTCTGTCCTTTATCGAGCCCATCTTTGCATGAAATGTTCCCTTGGTATCTCTAATTTTCTTGAAGAGATCTCTAGACTTTTCCTCTATTTCTTTGCATTGATCACTAAGGAAGGCTTTCTTATCTCTTGAATAAGAGCTCTCTAAATTCCAATCAAGCAGATGCTGCCACCCCACCACGTTCCTCCCTCCACCCACTCCCTGCCAAGCCATGGTGATTACTGAGAAGCTGGGGAAATACAGGCAGCAAGATGAACAAGGAAACAGGATTAGCCCCAGGGAGCTGAAGTGCATATGAAGGCAAAGAATTCAGTGAGGCCAGAGGCTTGCATCTTCCCGTACACAGAGTGCTAAATTTCTAATTTGATACCTGATTTTTGATGTTCAGAGTGCCTGCTCCCTTTGTTAAAAACTTTATATAGCCTGACTTCCCCTCTGGCTTCCTTGGAGCAATCTCTCAGAACTAACTGAGGCACTGGCTCTTAGGCTGCAGTCCTCATTTGCCCCAAATAAAACTTAACTTGCAACTCTCAAGTTGTGCATATTTTTAAATCGACAATGCCATAGGCTGCTGAACATAGAAAACTCAAGGCTTATCTTGTCTTATTTGTAAGATGTCTGTAGTTTGACCTTCTTTATTAGCATCCACAGTGTCGACTACAAAATACAGTCATAACCTGAAAGTAGAGAGTTATTGTATTTCGTGGCAATGTTTAGGACTCTGAGCCCGGAGACAGCATCTCAGTAGTTCTGAGAAAACTGCTCCAAGGAGGCAGGAGGGGAAGTCAGACTATATACAAATTTTGTAACAAAGGGAGCAGGCAGGCTAAAGGGACTGAAGAACTCCCAGTGCTGGGATGCTCATCCCAGATCAGGTGAAGGTCCTTGTTGATATGTCAATCCAAGTGTTAATTTCCAGATTAGGCCTATTGATAAATAATAAAAGATTCTCTGGATCCCTTATTTTCTAACCTAATAGGATCCAGAGATATTTCCCTTGTTGCCTATTACCATACCTAGAATCACACTATTACAATTATTCTATATTATAAATGTGATCTATTTCTTCAAGATGTTTAGCTATCATTAATTTGGCAGGAGGCCTGGTTATACATCATGTAATACAAAAGACAACAATCATAAAACAGGTTATAAGTAATACTGTTAATAATGTGATGAAAGTTACAAATAGGGATTTAAGCCGTGAGCTTTCAGAATCAAACCATCTTCCTAAAACATCACCCATTAGAGGATTCATGTGGTTTGTAAACAAAACACTCAGTTTGAATTATAGCACAGGTGCCCCCTTGAGATGCTGTAAGGATATTAAAGGCCGTATCATTTTGTAAGACAGCTTTTCTTATCATAGAAACCTCAGAATTTAGTAGGCTAATAGACTGGTTGCATTAATTATTGAATGCCTTGAAAGGCTTCAATGTGAGAAATAACAATTTCCAATCCTACGGAAGGTGCCAAAATAGCTGCTAAGTGGTCATACCCATGAAATATACATCTCTTGGCCCATTGGGCTCATATTGATGGTAAATTTAGAGTCACATCTAAGTTTGTACATAAGTGCCCAAGGGAATCCTAAAACAGATGTTTCTAGCCAGCCTGTTGGAGGCCAGGGACATAGATTGGACCCACAAAGCCATGGAGTCCTGTTAGGTGCCAGCCAGTATATTTCTGGTCTTCTGACCTAATCTGTTCCATATCAGTCATTGTCTTTAAGAAGAATGGTACACTGGCAGTTTTCACGACACCCAGCCTAATTTTCTAGTGCTGTTAGGTTGATTATCTTTGATATGATTAAATTGTTCCCAGCATAGGGGGACCTTTAGGCTTAGATGACCATAGTCTGGTGTTAGCTAGATAAATTCATCCCAAAACTGAGGAAGTGTCCCTCCTAATAGTCTAGAGTTTACCTAGCCCCTAAGAGAGAATTCGTGTTTATGGCTATGGTTAGAATAAGTATGTTTGATTGGTCAAGTGAGTGGGTCCCATCTAGTGATATTAGCTGTAGCCCAAACAGAATTATAATTCCTTTATTCTAAAATAAACTTTCTAAGAGTCGTAAACCAATGAGAGCCTTGGAGGGAAGAAAGCCACCAAGGTAAACCAGAGGTACTGGATCCTGGTAATTAACCACAACAACTCAACTATTTGATTGATTTCTAAAATTTGCATAAGATTGTGCCCATGATAGAAAAACATGTGATTCATGTGTAAGAGTCCAAGAAACTAAGAATAAAACTTACAATCATATGGGTCAGGCCAACATCTTGGATCAGCTGTCTACTTCTGATGGTGTCTTCTTCTTCTCCTGGGCTTTGCTGTTTCCTTATTGTCAGAGTATCACTTTAATGTGAGTTTGAAGCCAGCAGTTCTCCCTACAGACGAGTCTGGTGCAAGAACCCTTTTTAGGTGGAAAATACGAATCCAAGAGTCAATTCCCTTCCATTTCACTGCACATGAGCTAGTCAAAAGAACCGGATAAGAGCCCTTCCATCTAGTTTGGAGGGAGTCCTTTAAATGATGTCTTTTTTCCCATGCATAATCTCCTGGTTGGGCTTCCCAGATGGCGCTAGTGGTAAAGAACCTGACTGCCAATGCAGGAGACATAAGAGATATGGGTTTGATTCCTGGGTTAGGAAGATCCCCTGGAGGAGGGAATGGCAACCCACTCCAGTATTCTTGCCTGGAGAATCCCATGGAGAGAGGAGCCAGCAGGCTACAATCCATGGGGTTGCAAAGAGTCGGACATAACTGAAGCGACTTAATCTCCTGGTTAATCTCTCATAGGACATCTGATCTTCCTTTGAGGATAGATTACTGTAATAAGCTTCAGAAACAAGTTTAGAATGACTTGTCAATACTTTGATTAAACCCTTAAAATAATATATCTCCCTAAGTAATATAGGATCATAATCTTTCCTTCAGTCTCATCGGTCTCCCTGTAACAGTCTCAAAGGGAAACAAATGATGTTTGTCAGAGAAGATCTGAGGTTGAGGAGAACCAATGGAAGAGCTTTAGGCTGAGAAGGAATAAACATCCATCATTTTAGCCATCTGAGTTTTAGTTTAATTGTTCCATTTGTCCTTTCCACTAGCCCAGAAGACTGGGGGTGACAGGTACAATGGAAATGTTGCGTAATCGGCCAACTTTTACACATTTCCTTAACAATTTGTCCAGTAAAATGGGTTCTTTGGTCACTGTGTAGTGCAGAGGGGATTCCCCAGATGGGAATCACTCTTTCTAAAAGCAGCTTCCCTACTGATTGTGCCTTGGCCCTTCTGCATGGTTGAAGATTTGAGTACAATGTAGTTGGGAAACTTGGATATTTCTGCAACATATAACATTTTAGTATAATCACTAAAATTATGAATAATAACATTGTATCAGGACATGTCAGATGTTAGAGATATTTGGAGTATCTGTATTAATGATATTTACCTATACATCACAATCTCAAGTTTACTTTCCATCACTTGACAGTGTTTTTGAATTAAAAATACCAAATAAAAAACTTAGCCTAATATTTATCTCTGAGATTCCTCAGAGATGTTTCTTTGAAGTATCCATCCCAGAGTCAGCTGGAAGCTAAAAAGCTTAGTTAGGTTTTGATATTTGGGAAGTTTATTAGAAATATCAAAAGGATTTTAAAACACAGGATCATAGGTCACTGAAAAAATACCTATCCATTTAATCAAGGTCACAAAGAAGATAAATATAAAACATTTAAGGGCACAGAAACTCACACAATCTTTTATTAGGAGGAGTACTTATCACAGACAGAAATAAAAATTCCAGTCTTGCATTAGCTCACTTAAGAAAGTCCATTTACTTAGTTAACTTCAATCTAAATTCAAGTTAATCCTGACTAGGAATAAAACTTTTTCCCCAGGTTCCACTTTTTGTATCCAGCCTTTCATTTTTCAACTAAATAAAATTAACTAGCTCATTCTTTTTCTTTAACTAAAATGTAGTTTCATTGCTCATATCTTCTTTATTGGAAACACATTTTATTTCCTACTGTATTCTGAAAAGTTACTTTATTATTTCCAACAGCTTTAATTACATGTTTAAATTAGAATCCTCAGCTCTTAAAACCTTGATTTTAGTAAAATTAAGAAGTAAGCATTATGCAGTCTTTACATTGGCATTTTATAAATTGATGAGCTTACACATAGTGATAATTTAAAAACTAAAACATTTGTTTTCCTATAGAGAACATCTTAGGTGGTATCAAAATTTTCATTAATATTCTCAAATACTTTTAATTTTTTTTTTAATTTAGTAATTGATGTCTTGTACATCAGTGTTCAGTCACTTCAGTCATGTCCAACTCTGTGCAACCCTATGGACTGTAGCCTGCCAGTCTCCTCTGTCCATGGGATTCTCCAAGGCAAGAGTACTAGAGAGGTTTGCCATGCCCTCCTTCAGGGGATCTTCCCAACGCAGGGATCAAGCCAGTGGAGTCTCCTGCATCTTCTGCACTGCAGGCAGATTCTTTACCAATGAGCTGCTCCCCTAACCCCAGAAGTCCCAATTGATATCTCAGTATCTTTTAAATAAACTTCCACCACTAAGCTTAAATTGGCCCAGCTTTAGAATCTTAAGTTACAAAACATCTGGAAAGATCATTTTAAATAGACATTTCTACTTTATGATTACTTTAAAGCTTTTATCCTAAAGTTTTTAATCTCATTTACATTTATGTGAAGTTTCATCATGTCCAGTTATTTTCTTGCAAGAGATTAGTAAGGTCTTATTTATTAAACCTAGGTATAATAAAGTATAATAGTTAATTTTGATGACTATTAATGACATCTATATTAATTTAGATCCACAAACTTAAACACTAATATCAGGTATCAACTTAATATTGAATATTTCCCAGTTCATGTGAGCCTGAAAGCCATCTTGGCCAGTTTTCTTTAAATGTAAGAGTTTATTAATATTAAATAGATCTCTTCATAAATCCAATTCTAATAAGATCTTTTAGAATTAAAAATATCTCATATGTATTATGTGTACACAGACAAACAAACTAGAGATCTCATGGTTTTAATAAAGTTTAGATATGAACCAAGTATTACAATATTAATATAAACTTACTAGTTAACAAACAGCT
This sequence comes from Bubalus bubalis, assembly GCF_019923935.1. Lineage (NCBI taxonomy): Eukaryota > Metazoa > Chordata > Mammalia > Artiodactyla > Bovidae > Bubalus > Bubalus bubalis. Next base: position 38,717,566 of record NC_059157.1, read on the forward strand.
GGAGTACCTTAAAGTTGCTTTCTCAGATGAGTAAGGCTTACTATCTGTAAGTTTTGGCTGAACTAACAGTCTCATCAGTTTAGATTTAAAACTGCCACTTTTTTCCCTTGGCTTGGTCTTGTAGGTCTTGCCTTTTTAACTGGGCTTAGTCTAGGTCCTTGCGGCTTCCCTGGTGTCTCAGACGGTAAAGCATTCACCTGCAATTCGAGAGACCTGGGTTCGATCCTCGGGTTGGGAAGATCCGCTGGAGGGCATGGCAACCCACTCCAGTATTCTTGCCTGGAGAACCCCCATGGACTGAGAAGCCCGGCAGGCAATGGTCCATGGGGTCACAAAGAGTTCCTTGGGGTCACAAAGAGTTCCTTGGGGTCACAAAGAGTCAGACATGACTGAGCAACTAAGCACAGCACTAGGCCCTTGCCGCTTGTATTCATTTTCTGGATTAAACATTTGAGAGAGAAAGGCAGTTGTTTAGTTTTTTAAAGAATTGTTTTGTCACCCTAAAGTTACTAAAATCAGTGGCAAGATTTTTATCAAACTGAAATGTAATTAACGAAGGTCTATGGAGGGAGTGGGTGCAGGAGGAGAAGGGGATGACAGAGGATGAGATGGCTGGATGGCCTCATCGACTCGATGGACGTGAGTCTGGGTGAACTCTGGGAGTTGGTGATGGACAGGGAGGCCTGGCGTGCTGCGGTTCATGGGGTTGCAAAGAGTCGGACACGACTGAGCAACTGAACTAAACTGAACTGATGCTCTGTAACTTTAGAGTTTTAATTTATCACATTATCAAAGGTTTGTATAAGGCATTTAGCAAATGCCTTTCTGAGTTTACAAATTAAACCAAAGCAAAATCACTATTTTTATTTTATTAACACTTGCATGTTAGTTCCCAATTTAGTTATTTTGTATGACTCAAGTAACTATTGGTTTCCTCAGTACATTTAGTTATTATTTCCTTAGTGGCAATCTATATGCCTTGTTTACCCCACAATATTAATTAAATAAGAGCTGTAACCACCTTATATAAAGCCCACTTAAATGTACTCATTTATATACCTTTTTACCTAGATTCCACCAACTTCTGTATCTTTAGCTTCCATAAGGATCCAATCAACAAGCTTTGGTCTTAGGGGAGAGTTTAGAAGGCTTCTTCTTTTTGTTCCCTATTTTACCTACTTTTACATAAAAGGCTCTGGAATCCCCAGAGTCAAGTAAGTCAGGCCATTTAGCTTAACTGTCCCAAAATAACTGTTAAGCTATCTCAGTGTAAATTTTTCTAGCCCCTTAAATACATAACTTAAAACTGGGGTAAATAGAACAGACTTGTTTAGCTTTTAATGTTGGGGACGAGTAGGGGGTCCCCCTTGGCTCATTAACTTTAGGTAGTGTAGTAATACCAAATCTTGTTTAATAATGTAAATGCCTATTTTATTTATCCCATTCTAAATAACCATCCAAAGAATTATTTATTCATTTGAGGTGAAAGTGAAAATCAATCAGTTGTGTCCGACTCTTTGTGATCCCATGGACTGTATAGTCCATGGAATTTTCCAGGCCAGAATACTGGAGGGGGTAGCCCTTCCCTTCTCCAGGGGATCTTCCCAACCCAGGGATTGAACCCAGGTCTCCCGCATTGCAGGCGGATTCTTTACCAACTAAGCCACAAGGGAAATAACCCCCTTTATAAAGAAAAAAAAAAATTTTTTTATTTCATTGAAATAATAGCTAGACCTCTTCCCACCCCCACCCCCCCCCACCCAGTTTTTTGTTGATAGTCTTAATTGCTCTTATTAACATCTGTAGACCCCATTGAGAAGGTCTCAATGAAGCTTCCTAAACCAGTTTTTCTTGTTCAAAAAAGTTCTTTGGTTAATTTGACTTTTGTTTTATAGGTACCAACAAAACAGTTGTTTACAATGAGAACACTCTAGATTAAATAATTTGTTAGTTTCTCTAATTTCCAAAGGATCCATCATCTGGCCACCAATAAATTATATCTTCATAGAGATGTAAGTGATTAATGCAAAAAACTATTCATTGAGTGGAAAAGCTGGCTTAAAACTCAACATTCAAAAAACTAAAATCATGGCATCTGGTGCCATCACTTCATGGCACATAGATGGAGTAACAATGGAAACAGTGACAGACTTTATTTTCTTGGGCTCCAAAATCACTGCAGATGGTGACTGCAGCCATGAAATTAAAAGATGCTTGCTTCTTAGAGGAAAAGCTATGACCAACCTAGACAGCATATTAAAAGCAGAGACAAACATAGACAAAGGTCTGTCTAGTCAAAGCTATGGTTCTCCAGTAGTCATGTACAGATGTGAGAGCTGTACTATTAAAGAAAGCTAAATGCCAAAGAATTGATGCTTTTGAACTGTGGTGTTGGAGGAGACCTTGAGAGTCCCTTGGACAGCAAGGAGATTAAAAAAAAAAGTCAATCCAAAAGGAAATCAGTCCTGAATGTTCATTGGAAGGATTGATGCTGAAGCTCCAATACTTTGGCCACTTGATGTGAAGAACTGACTCATTGGAAAAGACCCTGATGCTGCGAAAGATTGAGGACAGGAGGAAAAGGGGCCAACAGAGGACGAGGTCGTTGGGTGGCATCACCGACTCAATGGACATGAATTTGAGCAAGCTCCGGGAAATGGTGAAGGACAGGAAAGCCTGGTGTGCTACAGTCCATGGGGTTGCAAAGAGTTGGACACGACTGAGTAACTGAACGACTGAGCGACTGAACAGCAACAACAAAAATGCAAAAAGATCTCTTATAGGCCTAACGTGAACAAACAAATACACAAAAGAACCACCTACGAAGATCAGATAGGACATTTACAATTCAAAGACACAGAGAAATCTGAGCTTCCCCCAGAAGGTCTTGCTTAAGGTTTTACCAAGCCAGCTTTTATTTTTTAACTGTGTGCGCATTAAAGAGCCCCCACAATATTTAGGACAAGATTTAATGTCTCCAATTAACTAGGTACTTGCAAGTATGAGTTCCGTTCTTATGTCTTTCTACAATGGAACCACCTTTTACGGCTCTCAACTAAGCCCCAAGTATTACTGAATTTCTTTCCGTCGAGCCCCCTGCCCCCAGCACCTTTCCATTAGGTGGGTAATCACCTGTTGTTGTTGTTTTTTTTTCCCCCAAAATGGCCCTCACCCAGTGGGAATTTCTTGATATCCTTCAACCAAGCCCCACTCAGTATCTAGACCATGAGTGGGTATGCCCAGGATATTCCATCCACGCCCTGTCCCGGTATCTTTCCCACTGGAAGGGGGCAGATAACCTGCTCCACCACCAAATAAAACTCAGAATCTCAACCAGTATGAGAGATTTGAGAACCAGAAGAGACTTACGCAAATTCATCTGTACTTCCTAGGAGGTGGACGGGTGCAAGGGGCCACTGCCGGTACCAAAGCTTCTGTTCCTCATGGAGTTTCAGGCGAAGGAGGGAAGCCCATTCTGGGTCACTTCATTGGTCACCCAACTGTCAACTAAAAAATATGCACAACTTGAGATTGCAAGTTTCTTTGGGGCAAAATGAGTACTGCAGCCCAGGAGACAGCACCCCAGTTAGTTCTGAGAGACGGACTGCTCCAAGGGGGCAGGAAGGGAAGTCAGGCCATACACAAATTTGTAAGGAAGGGAGCAGGCAGTTGGAATATCAAAGACCAGGTATCAAATTAAGGAATTTAGCACTCTGTGTATGGGAAGATACAAGCCTCGGGCTCCTTGAATTCATTCTATTCATATGCACCTAAGCTATCTGGGGCCAATCCGGTTTCCTTAAGGTGTGGCAGATGGCTGCCTCTTGTATACTCCCAGCTCCTTAGCAATCACCACGGGGGTTAGCAGCTTCTGTTGGATCTCAATTTTGTGAGCCCTCATTCACATTTAAAGGCCAGATAGCAATGATGGCTGTGACATTTCTTGTTTATTGATATGGCAGGAGATATTTTCATTTCACAGTGTCCAGAATTACTCAATGTCCTCCTTGATTCAAAACCTAGGACAGCAATCAATCCCCTTGCTATGTCGCTTTAGTTTGTGTCTGACTCTTTGTGACCCCGTAGACTGTAGCCTACCAGGCTCTTCTGTCCATGGGATTTCCCAGGCAAGAACACTGGAGTGGGGTTGCCATTTCCTTCTCTAGGGGATCAGCCCGACTCAGGGATCTAACCCGTGTCTCCTCCAATGGCAGGCAGATTCTTTACTGCTGAACCACCAGGAAGCTCCTGCAGAAACGCTTCCAGTACCCAGGACAATTCAGCATGCCTTAGGGACCCCTGAGAAATACTATGTAGCAATTGGATTAGCCAGAGCACAAGAGAGTGTCCAAGAAGGGAAGGAAGATCTAGAAAAACGAAATCTGACTTGGCTATGGATTATGTTTTGTTTTGACTTCAAGGCAAATTCAGAGTGAAATGAACTGTTATTTTTCACTCTCGGGATTTTTACTCTATACAAAGATAAGACTATGTACATTCCTATTTGGTATTCAAGAAGCCCCCAGGTATATGCAACAGGGCATCCTAATGAGCAGAAAGGACCCAGGTACCAGGAATCCCTGTGCTGCATCCATCTCCCAAGCATCAAAACATCAGAGAAGGTCCATATTTATTAATGTTTTAAGATAATTAAATATCTCAAGAGGTTTATTTAATCCTCAGATGCTTATTGTAAAATATCTATCTCAAGACATGGAATAAATAAAACGAAGAAAACCGCTAGATGCAAGCCATAAGAGGAAATTAATTCAGAGAACCAGGAAATTAAGTATTTACAGCAACAAAAAAGTATAAAAACATAAGATACGGATCAAGGTGTGAATAGAACTTTCCAGGGTGTAGGAAATGGTCTGTATCCACATTACAAGAGAGTAACTGCCCCACACATGGTTATGTAACACTTGAAATTTAAGTAACACTAGAGAGGTGGTGAAGTATAGCTATTTCACTTAATTAATTTAAATTTTATAGCCACTTGTGGCTGCTTGCCGGGAGCCGGCATATTGCATATTGAGTGCATATTGCATATTGAGTGCAGCACTTTCCACAGCATCATCTTTCTGGATCTGGAATAGCTCAACTGGAATTCTATCACTGCCAGGAGCCAGCGTGAGGCACTCCGCCTGTGGCAAAGGTCATGAGGAAGGAGGCTCGGCATACGCAAAGGCAGGATCGAGCCTCAGGAGTCCCCCTGGAAATTCTCGAGCATCTACCCCCAAAACCAGAGTCTGCCTACTTTCTGCTTTGCGCTTTCACCTACACCTCTGACTTTACGGGGGGCTGTCCCCCACTACCTCTCTCTGAAAAAAGAGTTAGCTTACAGCTCCAGTTAATAATTCCTGGGTGTGACAGTGTTTCAACCTACAAACTTCTTTGGAAGTCCTCTAGCCTGCCTGAATAGGTTTTTCCGGCCACATGTGATTGTTCAGAGCCTCCCAACTGTGAGAGGCAGGAGATGTTCTAAACTGTCTAAACACAGATTCTTTTGAGTAGTTAAAAGATTGATTAGAAATTGTATTGGTGAAGGGTTTTTCACTTATTGAGCCAATGTTTGCTGCTAAGTCTCCATACTCCTTACCTACTGTGTCCTTGGCAGTGTATTGATTGATATAATGGGTGTATAGAAATGTAAGTAGTAGCCTCAATGTTTGTAATGTTGGACCCTTGAGTTAATTATTTTCTTGATTGAGCCCACCTCACCTTTGCCCTATAGGAATGCAGCTTTGTCCAATGCTTTTTTGGAGGCTGGTGCCTGACTTTGGAATAATCACCTTTAGAGAAAAATAAGTTTCTTAAAATGTTAACAGGCCTCCTGGCCAGAAGATGATGTAATTCACCTGAACTTTTGCATATGATAAGTTTGAAAGCCTGGCTTTGATTAGGACCAGGAACTGCTGTGCTTGCATGACTCCACCCCTTCCCCCATTATCCTCTATGCACAACTTTAGGTATAAAAACTACTTTGGAAAATAAAGTGCGGGCCTTGCTCACTGAAACTTGGTCTCCCCATGTCGCTCTCTCTCTCAAATTCTGGCTGAGTCTCCATCTGGAGCACGGAACCCGCCATGCTTGCTAATTATGCCTGGGCTTCTAAGATCCGACCGGGGAGGCCTCAGTGTCTCCTCTCCTTCGGCAGAACGGAAGGACGCCTGCGGCCTACGTAAGTGGTGCAAACTTCTTGTCTTGAAGTTTTATTGGTCTCCTGCGTAAACCAAGCTACTCAGCCTCTTTTCTCCACTGAATTTTCCTACTGAGCTATCCTCATTCTATTACTCTTTATATCTTTGATAAATATTTATAAATAAATAGGTCACCGACGCCATCCCCGCTTCAAATACCCTGGATCAGCCGGGGCTGGACCCGGCAGCTGCTAGTGACTGTGTTGTTGGGACTAAAAAGAAAAAGAGGGGAAAAAGGGGGGACACAAATACTTGGAGCCTTACAAGACCATATAGCTCAGTTGGTAAAGAATCCATCTGCAATGCAGGAGACCCCGGTTTGATTCCTGGGTTGGGAAGATCTCCTGGAGAAGGGATAGGCTACACACTCCAGTATTATTGGGCTTTCCTGGTGGCTCAGCTGGTAAAGAATCCACCTGCAATGCGGGAGACCTGGGTTCGATCCCTGGGTTGGGAAGATCCCCTGGAGAAGAGAAAGGCTACCCACTCCAATCTTCTGGGCTGGAGAATTCCATTGCCTATATAGGCCTTGGGGTCGCAAAGAGTTGGACACACGGAGCGACTTTTACTCACACCGAGCTTGGCTTCCCAGTGGCTCAGTGGTGAAGAATCTGCCTTCGATACAGGAGACAGTTTTGATCCCTGGGTTGGGAAGATCCCCTGGAGAAAGACATGGCAACCCATTCCAGTATTCTTGCCTGGGAAATTCCATGGACAGAGGAGTTTGGTGGGATACAGTCCACAGGGTCACAAAAGATTCAGACATGACTTAGTGACTAAATAATACCAAGGCCACCGTTGCAGAGCCCCGCACCAAGTGACTGACCTACCCGCATGGCAACCCTTGCCTTGAGGCCTCCTGCTCTAACCCAGTCAGCTCTCGGAGGCCATATTAGGTAAACAAACAAAACCTAACCAATTACCTAATGCCATCCTTCCAGCAGGAATTTTCTTTGTCTTGAGACTATAAAAATTGGTTACTAAGCCACAAAAAGCGTCTGTTCTCCCTGGCCAGACAGGAGGTCGGCAGGCTGTGCTCCCAGTGTCCTTACCTTTGCTTTGTGTTCTGAATAAACTCACTCCTTTCTGAAATACTCTGTGACTGGAAATTCTTTTCAAACCCACGCAGAGACCACAACAAAATAGTCAAAACTAGAATTATGAGGGTGATGGAATAAATTTTGGCACAATAACATTCAAAGACCATAAGAAACTGCTGTAATAAGACAAAAATCTAAAGACAGACAGGACTTAAGACAGTTTTAAGGGGATGAAGCCACCTCACAACTCACTGTTTGGAGAATTTACCAGAATTCAAAAATCAGAGGAGCTGGTGAAACCAAATCGATTCAGAGACAAGCCCGTTCCTCTTCCTCCAACTTCCTCCTAAACCATTCCTGTTCAGTTTCTCCTTCTCACAGCAAATGCCTCCTCTGTTTGACTTTTTCCTTTTACTGAAGCTCTAATCTGGCTACATTCCAGGGACACGCCCTAACTAGATTCTCATAGGGCTTCAGCCTGCGAGCCACACCCCATTCAACTGGATTGGATTTTCCAGACTAATATAATAAGCAAAGGTGAAAGGATATTGTGACGGGATTAGGAAAATCCATTCACCCTTCATTCATCCATAAATATTCTGAAAGTGAAAGTGAAAGTGAAGTCTCAAGGTCGTGTCAGACTCTTTGCGACCCCATGGACTGTAGCCTATCAGGCTCCTCAGTCCATGGAATTTTCCAGGCAAGAGTATTGGAGTGGGTTGCCATTTCCTTCTCCAGGGGATCTTCCCGGCCCAGGGATCGAACCCGCGTTTCCAGCATTGCGGCAGAAGGCATACGGCCCCACCACGGAGCTGGCGCACCCATTCCCCTCCCACAGAGGGGAGGGGGGTTTCTGCCCACGTGCTCTGGCAGTCGCCGCTGTGGTCACTGCGCACTCGGGAGGGGCAGCGGCTGGGGGGTCTGGTACCCCAAGGTACCCCAATATTTCTGAGTGCACTCTATATACCAGAAAACATTCTGTGTCTTGGAAATAGAACAGACACAATGGAATTCTATGTACATAAAGCTGGAGTTCCCTAGAGGAAACAAATACTTACAAATAAAATGAAAGATGAGAAATACAAAAAATTGAAATATAAACAATGAGGGGGCAACAATGTTGGGATGGAGAACTTGACTCTTAAAACACTGGCCATGTAGTACTTTAGAGAGCATGTTAATAATTTATTAAGTGTCCAAAGAAAATGGGAAGACAGTTTTATACTTTATTTCTTGCTTAGCGGGAAAACAAATAAAAATGTCCTTACATAGTACAATATAGTTAATAATTTTTACTTCCATGTCATTCACAGTTTTACATTTATACATCTGAGTGGAATTCTTACAGTTGTATAAATGGCTCTTTAAACTTAAAATTCCTGATTCCCAAGAGGAAATAATTAAGCTAGGCAACACAGTAGGTATTTCATTGTATCTGAGGACATTTTGGTTATTTCTCAGAAAAATGCCTGGCAATCCTATTAGGTTATTTTGCCAGTTTTGTCTCTCATTCTCTTTAAAGATTACTTCAAACCTTCCCCATTACCATTCATTCTCTATGGACTCACCTTTTTCCTCACATTCACAGGCTATATGTAAACTATTTCACAAAGGAAATAATTTTGGATATAGATACATCCTACCACTAGATTTAAATTATTTTGGTACTGTCGTTCATTATTTATGCAATCTCTTTCATAACCAGCTTCCAGCCAATGCAGAAGACATGAGACTTGGGTTCAATCCCTGGGTTGGGAAGATCTCCCAGCATGCACTCACTCATGACAGGAAAAGTGAAAGTCACTCAGTCGTGTCCAACTCTTAGTGACCCCATGGACTGTCCTGCCAGGCTCCTTTGTCCACCGGATTCTCCAAGCAAGAATCCTGTAGTGGGTTGATGTTCATTCCTCCAGGGGATCTTCCTGACCCAGGGATCGAACCCAGGTCTTCTGCATTGCAAGAGGATTCTTTACCATCTGAGTATTGCCTTTAATCTCAATTTCATAGTTTATTTCTACATTTGTATTCAGTTCCTATTATCTCCTGCCTCATCATGAATTTTATGCTACTATTTACACTACTTTATTTTAAACTACTCCCTCTCTATGAAGCCCCCTCTTAGCAATATGTTTTGCCCCCTCTTTAAATATGTTACAATATCATCCAATCCAAAATTTGAATTGAAAAGAAAGAAAAATCATCCTTGTTGCTGTTGTTCATCATTATATTCATTTTTATCTTTCTTGCTATGAATTATTTTTGTGGTTTTTCCTACACTTTGAAGAGAGACTCTCTACAAGGAAGTGTTTCCTGCTGTACCACCTGCAGGATCCTGAGCAGCATCCAGAAATATTCCAAGTCAGCCTCCAGAAGCAGAACCAGAGGTTGAGAGTATATGGGCATATATAATGGGAGAGAAGAGTGTATATTTTGCAGGCTTGTGTCTCTATTAAATTTTAGTAGATAAATTTTAAAAATTTAAAAACATCAAAAATAGAAAGAGAACTCAGCTGTACCAGTCTTTGCAGACACTGTTGTAGGACAATCCTTACTAGTTGGCCAGTTTTGCTCTGAGCCACAAGATCATCTGAGGGCTTCCCAGATAGCTCAGTTGGTAAAGAATCCACCTGCAACTCAGGAGACATGGGTTCAATCCCTGGGTTGGGAAGATCCGCTGGAGAAGGGAAAGACTACCCACTCCAGTATTCTGGCCTGGAGAATTCCATGGGCTGTATAGACCCTGGGGTAGCAAAGAGTTGGACATGACTGAGCAACTTTCACTTTACATGAGATCATCCAGAGGTGAAAGGTTAAGGCCACTTCAGATCTTTTCAGAGTGTGCTTCTTGCCTGGACTTACACATGCTTTCTAAAACTCCCAGTATACATTGCTGCTTTTGAATGGCTTAATAACCTAAAGATTTTGAACCAGAGTTTACATAAGAATCCCTGTGATTACCAAAACCAGACAAAGATGCTACAAAAAAAGAAAACTACAGACCAATATCACTGATGAACATAGATGCAAAAATCCTTAACAAAATTCTAGCAAACAGAATCCAACAACATATTAAAATGATCATACATCATGACCAAGTGGGCTTTATCCCAGGGAGTCAAGGATTCTTTAATATCCACAAATCAATCAATGTGATACACATTAACAAGTTGAAAGATAAAAACTATATGATTATCTCAATAGATGCAGAGAAAGCCTTTGACAAAATTCAACATCCATTTATCATAAACACCCTACAGAAAGCAGGAATAGAAGGAACATTCCTCAACATAATAAAAGCCATATATGATAAACCCACAGCAAACATTATCCTCAATGGTGAAAAATTGAAAGCATTTCCCCTATAGTCAGAAAAAAGACAAGGGTGCCCACTCTCACCACTACTATTCAACATAGTTTTGGAAGTTTTAGCCACAGCAATCAGAGCAGAAAAAAAAATAAAATGAATACAGATTGGAAAAGAAGAAAGTAAAACTCTCACTGTTTGCAGATGACATCATCCTCTATATAGAAAACCCTAAAGACTCCACCAGAAAATAACTAGAGCTAATCAGTGAATATAGTAAAGTTGCAGGATATAAAATTAACACACAGAAATCCCTTGCATTCCTATACACTAACAATGAGAAAACAGAAAGTGAAATTAAGGAAACAATTCTATTCACCATTGCAACAAAAAGAATAGAATACTTAGGAATAAATCTACCTAAAGAAACAAAAGACCTATATATAGAAAACTATAAAACACTGATGAAAGAAATCAAAGACGACACAAATGGATGGAGAAATATACCATGGATATATTTGGATCGGAAGACTCAATATAGTGAAAATAAGTATACTACCAAAGCAATCTATAGATTCAATGCAATCCCTATCAAGCTATCAATGGTATTTTTCAGAGAACTAGAACAAATAATTTCATAATCTGTATGGAAATACAAAAAACCTCGAATAGCCAAAGCAATCTTGAGAAAGAAGAATGGAACTGGAGGAATCAACCTGCTTGACTTCAGACTATACTACAAAGTTACAGTCTTCAAGACAGTATGGTACTGGCACAAAGACAGAAATATAGATCAATGGAACAAAATAGAAAGCCCAGAGATAAATTCATGCACATATGGACACCTTATTGTTGACAAAGGAGGCAAGAATATACAATGGAGAAAAGACAATCTCTTTAACAAGTGGTGCTGGGAAAACTGGTCAACCACTTGTAAAAGAATGAAACTAGAACACTTTCTGACACCATACACAAAAATAAACTCAAATGGATTAAAGATCTAAATGTAAGACCAGAAACTTAAAACTCTTAGAGGAAGACATAGGCAAAACACTCTCTGACATAAATCACAGTAGGATCCTCTATGACCCACCTCCCAGAGTAATGGAAATGAAAGCAAAAATAAACAAACGTGACCTAATTAAACTTAAAAGCTTTTGCACAACGAAGGAAACTATAAGCAAGGTGAAAAGACAGCCTTCAGAATGGGACAAAATAATAGCAAATGAAGCAACTGACAAAAAATTAATATACAAGCAACTCCTGCAGCTCAATTCCAGAAAAATAAATGACCCAATCAAAAAATGGGCCAAAGAACTAAACAGACATTTCTCCAAAGAAGACCTACAGATGGCTAACAAACACATGAAAAGATGCTCAACATTACTCATTATCAGAGAAATGCAAATCAAAACCACAATGAGGTACCATCACATGCTGGTCAGAATGGATGCAATCAAAAAGTCTATAAACAATAAATGTTGGAGAGGTTGTAGAGAAACGAGATACCTCTTACACTGTTGGTGGGAATGCAAACTAGTACAGCCACTATGGAGAACAGTGTGGAGATTCCTTAAAAAACTGAAAATAGAACTGCCATATGACCCATCAATCCCACTGCTGGGCATACAGACTGAGGAAACCAGAATTGAAAGAGACACATGTACCCCAATGTTCATCGTAGCACTGTTTACAATAACCAGGACATGGAAGCAACCTAGATGTCCATTGGCAGATGAATGGATAAGAAAGCTGTGGTACATATACACAATGGAGTATTACTCAGCCATTAAAAAGAATGCATTTGAATCCATTCTAATGAGGTAGATGAAACTGGAGCCTATTATACAGAGTGGAGTAAGGCAGAAAGAAAAACACCAATACAGTATACTAACGCATATATATGGAATTTAGAAAGATGGCAATGGTGACCCTATATGAGAGACAGCAAAAGAGGCACAGATATAAAGAACAGTCTTTTGGACTCTGTGGGAGAGGGTGAGGGTGGGATGATTTGAGAGAATAGCATTGAAACATATATATTATCATATGTGAAACAGATTGCTAGTCCAGGTTAGATGCATGAGGCAGGGTGCTCAGGGCTGGTGCACTGGGATGATCCTGAGGGATGGGATGGGGCAGGAGGTGGGAGGGGAGTTCAGGATAGGGAACACATGTACACCCATGGCTGATTCATGTCAATGTATGGCAAAAACCACTACAATATTGTAGTAATTAGCCTCCAATTAGAATTTTTTTAAAAAAAAGAAAAGAATCCCTGTGATTGCACATGTGGAAATTGGCCTTGCATTTCTGTTGCCTCCTGGCATTAGTAGTCCTTGCCTTCAGGGGACACTTTTCATTGTGTAACCGACACTGTGATTCCAACCATCTCCAAGAAGTCCAGGATCTGTACTTGTCATTCGCTTAAGGGAACCTGTACTCTTGTCTTCCCTCTTTGTAGTTTGAGTGCTATTGTCAGAATTATATCGTTAGTATCACTAGGATGATAATGATCACAGTTACTGTTGACATTCATGATGATTTTTATTAATGCATATGTTGCCTTTATGTATTGTGTTTCAGTTATATTCATAAAAAATGAATAGAGTCTCTTTATTCATCAAGGGTGTCTGATTTTCTGAAAATGTCTGTGAGGGGTCCCCAACACAAATACTCATACATTGCGGCTCCGAGCTCCTGATACACCTGACTGAACCCTTCGGTTGGAAGACACTCCTGAAATACACCTTGTTCCCCTTCTGGGGCAGAGGTTCTCCATGTTGGGATCTGAGGACCAAGGATGACGTCATAGGCCCTTCTGAGACTGGAAAGATTCACAAGTCCCTGTGAAGCCCAGCAACTGTTTGTAGACATTTGGGATCTCCAGCTGAGGGCATCTTTATACATCTCGAGAAACCACTACATTTCTTACTTCAACTCAGGGACCCAGAAGCAGCTTTTGATGACACAGAATGTGAGGGAGTGAATGGTGGGCATAATACTCCAGAAATCTTTCTCAGATGCCCCTAACGACACAAGAACCATCTTGGAAAGGCTACCGAGAAAACTTTTCTCCCTCTTCAGAAATTTTTACTTCAGCTTAAAAGCCAGGGAACTGCCATTGGTCAAAATGGCTGCTCAGAGACAGCTACCTACCTCCTCTTAAGTAGATGAAAACTTTCTAGGTCACCTCTGGTGTTAGGAAATGTTGATACTGGCCTGGAAGTCCTGAAGAAAGTGACCAGCTCTCTCGGGCAACTGCAGAACTTTGTAAGTACTCCAGGGAATCTTGGAATTTTGTGGAATTTAGTTCATTGGGATATAGCCAATGATTTTTATTATGATCACATTGGCTTTTGTGTTTTATTGTTTGTTGGGTTTTAAAAATAATTTTTAAAATTATTTATTTTTGGCTGTGCTGGGTCTTTGTTACTATATGGACTTTTCTCTAGTTGTTGCAAGATGGAGCTACTCTCTACTTGCGGTGTGAGGGCTTCTCATTGCTGAGGCATCTCTTGTTGCCAAACACAGGCTCTACAGCAGTCAGACTTCAGCAGTTGTGGCCCATGAGCTTAGTTGCTCTGTGGCATGTAGGATCTTCCTGGACTGGGGACAGAACAAATTCTTTACCACTAAGCTACCTGGAAGCCCCTGTTTGTTGGATTTTTATTTAATTTGTTTTTTGAGGAAGATGGCAGAGGTACCATCCACCATTCTCATCATTTTATTTCAAGGCTACAAGTCTGAAACAACTTAATACTAGGATACTAGTGTTGTTAGTCCAGCTACTTAGATTAGGTTTCTCCAGTGTAAAGTTATGCTTATATCATGTCCAAAAATGTGTTGTTTTGGAAGAATTTCACTACGTACAGCCTTTGAGGCGTGGAGAGTTATGCTCCACCTCCTTGATTGCTGATATCTGCATGAATTATCAGGAATTCCTCTCCACGGGAGATTTGTACTGTCCTCCAATTTGTTTATATAGATAATCCTTTATACATTTATTTATTTATTTTGGCTACACCATGCAGCATGTGGGATCTTAGTTACCTGACCAGGGATCAAACTGTGTCCCCTGCCTTGAGAGAGCAGGATCTTAACCACTGGACCACCAGGGAAGTCCCATTTTTTATTTAAATCAGTATGAACTCTTGGATATTTACTTTGTATCCTAGGATATAGTGAGTACAACTTTATCCTGTTGCTCAAAATGTTCCAGTTTGGGCCCTTGGGAACTCTTTTAGTTGATTTCTGTTTTCTTGTGACATAATCCCTTCTATGCCTCTATGTGTGTGCGTGTGAGTGTGTGTGTGTGTGTGTATGTGTGTGTGTGTGTGTGTGTGTGTGTAGCTGTTTTGTTGAATTAACAGTTCCTCACTTTCTGGAACTACAAGAATCTACAAATCTGTATATTTCCTGCTCCAACCCTATGCTATGCTATGCTATGCTAAGTCACTTCAGTCGTGTCCGACTCTGTGTGACCCCATAGACGGCAGCCCACCAGGCTCCCCCGTCCCTGGGATTCTCCAGGCAAGAACGCTGGAATGGGTTGCCATTTCCTTCTCCAATGCATGAAAGTGAAAGGTGAAAGTGAAGTCTCTCAGTCGTGTCCAACTCTTAGTGACCCCATGGACTGCAGCCCACCAGGCTCCTCCATCCATGGAATTTTCCAGGCAAGAGTACTGGAGTGGGGTGCCATTGCCTTCTCCTGCTCCAACCCTAGAATGAACTATTTATCCAAGGAATATGGTTTTGTTTTTATTAGCAAATATGATTTCAAAAACAACAGCACAGGTCTGAATGTGTTCATTGCTAGAGGGGAGTTCTTGTTTCTTGGCTTTTCAGCAGACAGTGTGAGGAAATTTTTGTTTGTCCTGACCTGTGTATTCCCACCGAAGTTGTGTCTATCAATCCACTGATCAATATATACAAATAGACAAAGACATGGCTTCCCTAGTGGCTCAGATAGTAAAGAATCTGCCTGCAATGCGGGAGGCGGGTCTCAAAAAGTCAGACACAGCTGAGTGACTAACACACACAGAGAGAGAGATGCATGTCCGTAAAGAATAACTGTCGTTTATATTAACATAGACCGAGCTTAATAATTCATCCTGATGTTCACGTCTGTCATCCACGGGCACACGGGCTCTTCTAGCCGGCCCCCGCCCCCCACGCCCCCCCGCCACGCCCCACCCGGGCCCCCTCCCCCGCCCCCCACGCCCCACCCGGGCCACCCTCCCCCACTTCCGGGCATCCTGTACTGCGCCCGGCCGCCAGCAGAGGGCACCAGAGCGCGCCACGTGGAGAATGCGTCACAGCGCGGGGAGCTTGACACCATCTCCTGGCGAGATGACAGGAGCTGTGAACCCTCGGGACCCACAGGGACCAGAAGGTATTTCTCTCAAATAGAGGGAATGTGCTTTTCATTTTCTGGACTTTTTCCGTGTCCTATTCACGTTCTCGTGCACTATAAATTAGACTCCTATCCACTATTAACCGGAGAAGGCAATGGCGACCCACTCCAGTACTCTTGCCTGGAAAATTCCATGGATGGAGGAGCCTGGTAGGCTGCAGTTCATGGGGTCGCTAAGAGTCGGACACGACTGAGCGACTTCACTTTCATTCTTCACTTTCATGCATTGGAGAAGGACATGGCAACCCACTCCAGTATTCTTGCCTGGAGAATCCCAGGGACGGGGGAGCCTGGTGGGCTGCCGTCTATGGGGTCGCACAGAGTCGGACACGACTGAAGCAACTTAGCAGCAATAGCAGCAGCACTATGAACAAGACTTCTTTTACAGAAGTATTCTTTCATTAAGTGGTTTGGGGTGAAAAATCACAGCCTGCTTTAGTATTTTTATAGATTCGGGATGGCTTCTGGGGAGAAATCTCTCTACAAGTTTGGAGGAAGGGAACCTTGTAGACGTGTGGATGGTGGGAGCAACCATGAGCGGCGGTTCGTTGCATGTCTCGGGGACGCGGAAGGATCTGGTCAGCAGTCACGCGGTCTCAGGGGGAAGGGAAGTGTTTGCAACACTACAAGTGTTGGTTTATTTTTAGAGAGTAATTTTTCTGTAAAGTGGAAATAGTTGGAATATTGAAAAATTGAAGAGTGGGTGTTTTAAAACTTCCAACCATATTTAAATATTGATTCCCCTCCCCCCACATCCAAATCAGAATTAAGTTCCCTTTACAGGCTTTAAAGAAAAATGTCTTCTCTCTCATACCTTTAAAGTAATGCTTCTCCACGTTTCTCAGTTTCAAGTTGAATTATTGCATGATTAACTTTTTTTGTGTTGTGACCCAATAACAATTTTTTATAATTCTGAGTTAATTTCATCTTAGGACAGGTCTTCTGCAGAACCTCGGTGTGGTAGGAATTGTTGAAAGAAACCTAGGACACTTGGAAGTTTATAAAATTGTCATAAAAAGAAATGAAGGGAAAATACTGATTTTGAAACAAAAGCTTAGACTCAAAATGATAATTGGTTAACACTTTTTCAGAATTGCGTGTTCTTGAGACCGACGGCGGAGGGCAGGAGGAGGGGTCGGCAGGAATGGCGAACAGGAAAGACCTGCCAGGCCGCCATCACAGCCGGATAGCCTGAGACATCGCAGTTCTATTTTTTTTTTTTAAGGAAAAATATTTATTTATTTTTGGCTGCCCTGGGTCTTCATTGCTGCATAACAGCTTTCTCTAGTTGCTGTGAGCGGGGCTTATTGTCTAGTTGCGGTTTGAGGGCTTAGTTGCTCAGTGGCAAGTGGAATCTTACTGGGTCAGGGATTGAACCCATGTCTCCTGCACTGGCAGGCAGATTCTTAACCACTGGACCACCAGGGAAGTCCCTAAGTTTTACTTTCTAAAATATTAGTTAAGACACACTTTATTTATACCAAAAACATTTGTAAGTTGTGATTCAATTATTCTGAAAGGGCATAATATTTTAAAGATTTGTAGTAGTGATTTACATAGTTAGGGTGTAGCTAAATATTCTTGCAGAAATGCATCCTGGGTTGACTCTCTCTTACTTTGCATTAAAATATGAACTCTTCATAATCACCAAAATGTTTGCTTCTTGGCAGTGTCCCCAGTGTGTTTTTATCTGAAAAAAAATTTTTTAACAATTTCAAATCAGGTGACAGAAAACCAGCTAAAGGCTCAGAGTTGCTTAATAAAGTTAGTCATTTTTGTTTTACTTCTTTTTTTTTTCTGTGACTAAGAGAATCTCCACATGGCAGGAGTCAGGTTCTCTTAGGATTTGCTGCCAGTGAAAGTGAGTGAAGTGAAAGTCACTAAGTCATGTCCAACTCTTTGCGACCCCATGGACTATACAGTCCATGGAATTCTCCAGGCCAGAATAGTGGAGTGGGTAGCCTTTCCCTTCTCCAGGGGATCTTCCCAACCCCAGGAATCTAACCAGGGTCTCCTGCATTGCAGGCGGATTCTTTACCAACTGAGCTATCAGAGAAGCCCTGATAGCTGCCAGGGATGGGATTAAATAATCCATCTGAATAACATGTCTAATTAAACCATAAAGCCCCATGCTTCTGCTTTGTTATCTTTTTAATGAGGATGTTAATATCTTCTTTATGACTGTCAAGAGCCAAAGACTTACTGCCGACCCTTCGAGAGGAGAGCCCCCTCCCCATTTGTCTTTGCTCCCTCTCTCTGCAGGTACCTGTGGGTTATACTGAGGTGGGGAGCATTACCATGTGAAGGTTTGCAGATTCAAGATGGTGGGCTTTTCTGGGGATGTTAGAAATGACTGGAGTCTCTCGGCTTCTTTCTCTTTCCTCAACTTTGTCTGTTTAGTCATTGAACTGCCCTTTGGTGAGAATATACACGAAGACAGGGCGACCAAGTTCCAGACAATGGAACCCCAGGTGAGTAGGACTTGCTCCTTCTTGTCAATTGATACCTATCTTTTCTTTTTTTTTCCCCCAGGGATGAGTGGGTTTTGAGTCTTGGCCTGGATTTCCTGGGGCCCCCATGAAATTAAATTACTGTCAGTCATTTTTCCTCAGGACTCTGGGAGGCTTAGGGCAGGTCGGGGACTAATCGAGAAATAATTCCCTACCCAATATTTACACTGCTTTATTCCATTCCTCACTCCCTTAAGGATGTCCTTGAAGAAAAGGTAAAAAGTTGTTTCTTTGAATTTATCCCATGTTAGTGTCTGCTGTGGGCTTAGGCATGTGGTGAACATAGGCAGCAGAAACGAGTAAGAGCAAAAGTGTCTAGTCCTGCAGGGAGGCAGCTGTTTGTTTTTCAAGTGAGTTTAGTCCATCCAGTAATTTGGATGCTGCAGAGGAGGGCTCTGCAGCATGGAGATTGGGGTGAGAGAAGGCAAGCAAGAGAGCAATAAGGAATCATTATTTTCTCCCAATTTTAAATTTATTCAAAATTTTATAGCATATACTTGCACATTTAAATAACTTAAAAAAAGAAAAAAAAAACTCCTTATCCCTTTTGTCCCCAACAACCCAGTTTCCTTCTTTGTAATCAAAACTGCAAACAGAAAGAAATGTCTGGTACTGTTTTCTTATTTTGGGCTGTGCATTAAGAAGAAGGATTATATCAGCATAAACCTAGGGTCCTGTAGCAATGTTTGAAGGGCTGGAAAGATCAGGTTCCACTGAGAGGCCTCTATTTCCTGTTAGCATATAAACAGCTTGGTGGTACAGGAGGGACCATGATAACCCATGCTTGAAGGTCCCAGAGAAGATGGAGATGCAAGGTCCCGTCACAGGAGGGTCGGGGCAGGACACTCCTTCTGTGTGGCAGTTTTAGGGCCCCTTTGGGCTTTGCTTCTGAACTGTACATCTTATTCTTGGCCATGAACATGTGAGTTGTGCAGAGATGGGAGAAGCCACCTAATTATCATGTTCTCCAGGAGGGTGTTCAGTTCTGCAGAATTTGGCCATTGCTTTGCCAGGTTATTTCCACTCCAGTTACCTCATTCACTGTAATGACGTTTTGTTTTCAAAGAAAGTGAAAGTGACTCAGTCGTGTCCGACTCTTTGCGACCCCATGGGGTTATACGGTCCCTGGAATTCTCCCAGGCAGAATACTGGAGTGGGTAGCCTTTGCTTTCTCCAGGGGATCTTCCCAACCCAGGGATTGAACCCAGGTCTCCTGTAATGCAGGAGGATTCTTTACTAGCTGAGCCATATGCCACTTTGAAAACAAAGTGGTGCGTCTTTCTCTGAGTATGTGTGAGAGACACACGGCATGTCAGTCTAGAGAAATGTTTGACCAGAACCCCAAACAAGGTTGAGCTTTTTCTTACACAGCAATCTAAACGCAGCCCTACTGCATACAGTATCTTCCCATGGCACTTTGTGGGGAAGGCCCTGGCTGCACAAAATGTCCATGTTTTAGGAAACAGTGACCCTCAAGGATATCGCTATAGACTTCACCGAGGAAGAGTGGGCCCTGCTGGACACCTCCCAGAGAAAGCTGTTCAGAGAAGTGATGCTGGAGAGCATTAGTCATCTGGTCTCTGTGGGTGAGTCTGTCAACATTGATGCATTTTTAAAACAAGTATCCAGAACAGCTTCTACATATTCCCCTCCCTTCTCAGCCCTCAATCACATTCTTTCATGGTTCTCAAAACTCCTTGAAGTTAATTCGTTTATTTATTTATTTACTTACACCTGTTTTTTGTCAGCCCCAAAGAATATAGTTTTCCTGACCACTCTTCCCTGTCTTTCTTGCTTCTTTTTTTTATTTTTATTTTTTAACTTTACAATATTGTATTGGTTTTGCCATATATCAAAATGAATCCGCCACAGGTATACATGTGTTCCCCATCCTGAACCCTCCTCCCTCCTCCCTCCCCCTACCATCCCTCTGGGTCGTCCCAGTGCACCAGTCCCAAGCATCCAGTATCGTGCATTAAACCTGGACTGGCAACTCGTTTCATATATGACATTATACATGTTTCAATGCCATTCTCCCAAATCATCCCACCCTCTCCATATTTCTAAATAAATGCAAGTGTTAAATATTTACTAGCTAACTCTGTTTACTTACCTGATAGTTAAAAATGCATTAATGAAAATTATACCAGCGATCTATTTCCAAAGAGAAATTAGATTGTTCCTCTGGAGCTTCTGTGTTTTAGATTCTTTTTTAAAAGTAAAGTTTATCTTACTGTTGTTGTTCAGTCGCTTAGTCGTGTTCGACTCTGCGACCCCATGGACCTATCCTACTGTGGGAAGATTTAATTTCTCCATTGAAAACACTGAGGCTTCTTCACTCTAGCTTTGACCTCATGCCCACACATCAGCAAGAAGAGCCACCTGTGTTGGCCCAGTGCCAGGATGTTGTTCCTGCTCAGAAGGAACAGCTTCCTGAAAGAACCTTTAGTGTTGTCAGGGGTGCTCTTCCTGGGCTGTTCTCCGGTATTCACCATGTCCTTCCTTGGCAGCCTGCCCTGAAATGAAAGAATGCGCATAGTTCTTTAACCCTGAATTAAATCCAAGACAAAAATACTTTTCCCCCCCCTCTAAACAGGGCATCAACTCTGCAAATCAGATGTGATTTCCCAGCTGAAGCAGGGAGCAGAGTTGTGGAAGGAAGAGAAAGGATTTCCCCAGTGCCCGAGTTCAGGTGAGTTCCAGGCTCCCGTGTGGTCAGTATCAGGAAGATCCTGATACTAGGGGAGCAGATGCCTGGAAATGTCAGCGGCAGAGGTTCCTGAGTGAATTCTGTTTTCAGGAAAGCGGTGGAGGCCACTGGGACCTGTACTCTCTTTCACATTTTCTTTGGGCCTCAGAAAGGAACTATTCACGTCCTCTTAAAGTTTTGTATAATGTTCTTTGTCCTGTTTTCTTACCTTTGACAAATTTCCTTCTCTTTACCTTATCAACAACCAATCTTGACTTTATTTTGTCTCTTATTTAAATCCTGAAAATACTTTTTAATTTTCAGTTTTCTAAAATGGGTTTTAACTCACTTTACCTCCTTTCCACATTCTTGCTCTGTGTCAGGGTCAGTATTTGAAACATACTCACTCAGACCTTGCATGCTTTCAACTGTTTTCTTCCTCCAGTGCCACACTAGCATTTTTTTTTAACATTATTTTAGACAGGAAAGGTGACCCTGTGAGACAAGAAGAAATATTCCTGCAAGATACCTGCAAGGAAGACTTATCTAATTGTAAATGGTAAGTCTCAAGGGGGTGAACCCATCCCTTTTCATTAAAGGCATGGGAACTGAAAGGCTTTAGAATGTAGGACACCATGGTTATTTGAGGTGAACGTAAATGCTGCTGCAGCAGAAAGTTTTAGATAGGTTCAATTTAGGGAAAAAAATTAATTCATACTTGCAACCATAACCTGAGTACTTATAAAATAATTGCATAAACATGGCTTTGAAACTAATGAAATATTTAATAGATTTGCAGTTGAGATGTTATGAAACAGGAAATCTCTCTGTGTTGTAGAAAATAACACACAATGAGTATGTAAATAGCATTCAACAGGAGCCTATTCGTGGCATGGTCAAACTAGAAGTCGTGTAGAGAAAAATTAATGTCTGTGAGATCTCTTTAATAGCCTCTTGTCTCCTTGGAACAGGAGAGATTTCACACTAGAGAGGATATACATGGATATAATGATTTGGGGGACATTTTCACTCACAGATCTACAGTGGCAAGACATGTGCTAAATCATATGGGGGGAAAAAACTGTAAATGTAATAAACATGGGAAAAAATTCCACCAGAGCACTCAGTTCTCTATACATGAAAGGACACACACTGGAGAAAAACCCTATAAACCTAACAAATGTGGTAAATGCTTCAGCCATCAATTCAGTTCAGTTGCTCAGTTGTCTCCGAATCTTTGCAACCCCATGGACTGCAGCGCACCAGGCTTCCCTGTCCATCACCAACTCCTGGAGCTTGCTCAAACTCATGTCCATTGAGTCGGTGATTCCATCCAGCCATCTCATCCTCTGTCGTCCCCTTCTCCTCCTGCCTTCAATCTTTCCCAGCATCAGAATCTTTTCCAATGAGTCAATTCTTTGCATCAGGGGGCCAGAGTATTGGAGTTTCAGCTTCAGCAACAGTCCTTCCAAAGAATATTCAGGACTGATTTCCTTTAGGACTGACTGGTTTGATCTCCTTGCAGTCCAAGGGACTCTCAAGTCTTCTCCAACAGCTTCAGCCATAGGGCTAATGTTTACTTGCATGAAGAATTCATGTGGGAGAGAAACCATGTAAATGTAAGGTATGTGGGAAGCAGTTCAGCCAAAGCACTTACTTACATTCACACAGAACAACTCACCCAGGAGAAAAACCCTATAAATGCAACGCATGTGGCAAAGAATTCCATCAGTGCACTCAGCTTTGTATACGCCGAAGAACACACACTACAGAGAAACCCTATAAATGTCATGAATATGGGAAGTGTTTCAGTCAAAAGGCTAACTTACATTCATACAAAAGAAATCCTTTGTCTGTAATAAACATGGTAAAGCTTTCTGTCATCCTTTCCTTCATCTGTAGTCAACAAAAGAGAATCACACTGGGGAAAAACTAGGAATCCTTTGGTTAAAACTCTGGCCTTAGATAGCACGAGAGAATTCACACCAAAGAAGAATCCTACATATGAAATAAATGTGGCCAAAATTCCAGGCATATGTCCAATCCTTAAATAAAATAATCACGTTATGGAAAAGCCTTCAAATAGTTCTTTAACCTTAGTTGATGTGAAAGAACTCACACTATAAATGTAATGAAGGACTGTCTTCATCCTCAATTTTAATATTTATATACACCAGAGAACCTACACAGGGACAAATTGTGTGTCTGCAATTAATGTGGAAATGCCCTCAAAGAAGATGAGGGCAGCAGGTGAGCTAGAGCTTTCAGGGTGTCTGCTCTGCACTCTAGGTCCAAGAGAAAACAGAAATGGAGTAAACACCTGATGGAAAATATGGGAGCCAGAGAGCCTACTGGAGGAGGATGGGAGCTGGGCTGGTGGTAACAGCGACCTTCAGCAAAGGGATGAGCCAGGGTCCAGGCAGCCCGTGAGCCCTGGTTCATTCCCCTTAGGGCTGATCCCTCCACAGTTTCTCCTGATGTTGGTCTCTCACCTTCCCTTGCACTAGGAACATATGTCAATTTTCTCTCTGCACCCCAACTCTGCCCTGCCCATTCTCATACCCACTGCACTCAGCTCAGTCTCAGAAGCTGTTTTAATGCCCGCCCTGTCGGATTCAGGGCTGGTAAATGCAGAGCCTGCCTTACTCCAGATGCCAGCTTGGAGTGAGTGAGATATTCAAAGGCTGATCAGTGACCTACATTTATGTGCCACAGTGGCTTCCCTAGTCTCATTTGAGAACATTTAAGTAGTAAGTGAATTGATACAAAATAGACATTTCTATCACAAAATTCATTTTGTATGGAGCATTCATGACAGTGAAAAACTAGTTGAAATGAAAACAAACAAAAAACCTCTTTGGCTTTTACTCTGAATGTGTAAACTGTATGTGATGTAACAATGAAACGACAGTGCACGTGGGATCCACCAAGCCTGTGTGGGTGTGATGGCGGGCACGCTCACAGCACACGCTCTGGGCACTGTGGCACTCACCTGGGCCTAGTGGGCTGAATCTCCCAAAGGAAAATGGCCTCAAGTGCTTACAGTTTATCTCACCAACTATCGTACAATAATACGTTCACTCCTGCTTTCTGGGGATCAGTGGTCATTTTCTCCAACAGAAAGGTGAACTTTCTATTTCCCAAACTTCTCTAGTTTTTTAATTTGATTGAGGAGAATAACAAGGAAAGTTATGAATGATTGCTAAGTCACTTCAGTCGTGTCCAACTCTGTGTGACCCCATAGACGGCAGCCCATAAGGCTCCCCTGTTCCTGGGATTCTCCAGGCAAGAATACTGGAGTCAGTTGCCATTTCCTTCTCCAGTGCATGAAAGTGAAGAGTGAAGGTGAAGTCGCTCAGTCTTGTCCGACTCTTAGCGACCCCATGGATTGCAGCCTAACAGGCTCCTCCATCCATGGGATTTTCCAAGCAAGAGTACTGGAGTGGGGTGCCATTGCCTTCTCCGTATGAATGATTACTAAATGCTATTGTATGCTCTGTAACATAGTATAGGAATGTGTGCTGTTTTGTTATTGTCACTATTAAATCTGGATTATCATATTTAGAATATACATTAAAAGTTTACTTTTTTGTGCCACATGGTTTGAAGGATCTTAAGTTTCCCATTTAGGGATTGAACCTAGGCCAGGGTAGTGAAAGCACCAAGTCCCTAACTACTGGACCATCAGGGAATTCCCAAAAGCTGATTTTGGAAATCTATTAGAGCTTATTTTTTAGAGAGCCAGCATAGTGGAAAAATAAATGTGTTTTGATTTATGCATAATGTACCCTGCTAATTCATGTGATAATACGTGGATTTTTATGTTCCAGGCATATAAAGAATAAAATAATGTCTATTTTTAATTCTATCTTAGGGTCTGTCATCTAGCAACATTTCATGCTAGGTTCATTCACGTACCCACATAACTGTTGATGTACAGAGGACATTCCTCCAAAAGAACTGAAATCAAAAAATTACATAAAATGAAAATTTTACATCAAAATATAATCAATTATTATGAAATTTAAAATCAATGGTATTAACTTAACAAATATTTTTTTTAGCACACATAGATTAAGTTGTAGATTAAGATAATCTAGTTAATAGTAATAAAACATTCAGATAAAGTGTTCTTTACCAAGAAATTATATATGTAAAGTATGTCAGAGTGTGACTTGACATTTCAGATGAGAACCAGTACTAGGAATTCTTCATAAATAAATGGTGGCAATAATTTTATTACATGGAAAATTAAAGCTATTAAAATATAACTTCAGATAACTCATTCTTTTGTAAATGTACACTTTTTAAAAAGTTAATCAACAAAGAGGACTTTTAGAGCAGTGAAAATACTCTGTATGACATTATAATGGTGGACACATGTCATCATACATTTGTCCAAATTCACAGAATGCACAACACCAAGAGCAAACTGTAACGCAAACTGTAGACCATGGAGGATTATGAGGCGTCAGTGCAGGTTCATCTTTATTAACAATGTACCGTCTATAGTGGTGTCCACAATGTGGGAGACTGCATGGTTTGGGGGAAGGAGCAGTCTCTGTACCTTCTCAATTTTGTTGTAAACCTAAAACTGATGTTGAGAAATATTACTTTATTTGTTGAATAAATAATATCTCACACAACTTTTATATAACTATTACTGAGAATGTTAGAAAGCATTCTATTAAAATTTTATTAACATCTTTCAAATTCTGATATACTAGTAATGTAGACTATGTTAACAGTACTTCATTATTTGATATCATTAATTACTGCATAATTCAGTATAAGCACATATTACATGATAATGAAATTGAAATTTATGTTTACCATTAAAATATTCCATCATTATTTAATGTTTTCATTAATTACTGTATCAATATTGTAATTACTATCATTTAAATTCACCTTCTACTTTAATACTGGAAGTTCTAGTATAGGTTTTCCAAAATCTTATTGGTTTTTCTTTTGAATTCCAGACATGACTGTAGTCAACCTGTCATCAAATCCTGTTCTAGTCTCTGAGAGCTCTCACTGCCTGGGGGCTACAAGAAGTTCACTTTGTTTTCATCTCAATCATATTTGACTTGTAACACTGTAATTAAAAGTTTTTAAAATGTGAAAATCCCTAAGAAATACTGTCTTTATTCAATGCAGTTTAACTTGAATACAACTATAGTTCTCAGTCAGTTCAGAGATGCTTTTCAGAAGGTTCCATACACATGTGATTATGAATCACCAGTTGGTCACCTTTCTCTGGGCTAGTTTTCCCTAAAGGACAGATTTGTCTTCAGGAACTAATAAACTGAGTAAGGGGTACCTTTGAATATTAAATGTGGTGGTGATATTAGTCTTCTGAGTCCAGTAATCACCTGGAGGTTGTCCTCCCATATGGAAAAGGCTGGAGACCCGGTGGTTGCTCTCTTGCCGCAGTTATGGCTGACTGCTCACAAGGCTGTGACTAGACTCTGGGCGTTGTGATGAGGAGGGTCACGGAGCGGTGGGGAAGGGGAGACCCGTGCATGTGGATGGCTTTTTCTCTGATGTGGCAACACTACAGCCAGCTTTAGAGGCAGTTCTGCGTATCATTCAATCTCTCATGTATTTAAACTTAGAGTTTCTAGATCTTACACATATCATATAGAAGAACTTCTCAAAGGATTTGAGGATCTGCTTTCTTACCTATTTCTAGGTTTTAGTTCATGTTATTGGGGAGGCCTCTCACTGCTGTTTTCCACACAGGAAATGAAAACCACCTGCCGGGGTCCAGCCCCGGTGGATCCAGGAAATTTGAAGCGGGGACGGCGTCGCCGAGGATCAGGAAACAACTGCTTAATTAAACTTTAATTAAGGATATAAAGAGTAATAGAATAAGGATAGCTCAGTGAGGAAATTCAGTGGAGAAAAGAGGCTGAAATAAGGATAGCTCAGTGAGGAAATTCAGTGGAGAAAAGAGGCTGAATAATTCAGCCAGAAGGTGAGAGAAAGAACGACATGGGGAGACCAAGTTTTGGTGAACAAGGCCCGCACTTTATTTTTCAAAGTAGTTTTTATACCTTAAGTTATGCATAGAGGATAATGGGGGAAGGGGTAGAGTCATGCAGCAAGCCAGACTTTCTTCCTGCAAACTTATCATATGCAAAAGCTTAGGTGATTTGCATCATCTTCTGGCCCGGAGGCCTGTTAACATTTTAAGACCCTTTCTTCAGAAAACTTACTTTTCTCTAAAGGTGATTGGTCAGGAGCCACCCTCCAAAAGCATTAGATAAAGTTGCATTCCTACAGAGCAAAGGTGTGGTGGGCTATAACAAGAAAAAGAGTTAACTCAAGGGTCCCAGGTTACAAACATTAAAGCTACTACTTACACCAATTATATTAATCAATACACTGCCAGGGACACAGCAGGTAAGGGATATGGAGACTTAGCAGCAAACATTGGCCCAACAAGTGAAAATCCCTTCACCAATACAATTTCTAATCAATCTTTTAACTGCTCAAAGGAATCTGTGTTTAGACAGTTTAGAACATCTCCTGCCTCTCACAGTTGGGAGGCTCTGAGCAATCACATGTGGCCGGAAAAACCTATTCAGGCAGGCTAGAGGATTTCCAAAGGAGTTTGTAGGTTGAAACACTGTCACACCCAGGAATTGTTAACTGGAGCTGTAAGCTAACTCTTTTTTCAGAGAGAGGTAGTGGGGAACAGCCCCCGTAAAGTCAGAGGTGTAGGTGAAAGCAGAAAGTAGGCAGACTCTGGTTTGGGGGTAGATGCTCGAGAATTTCCAGGGGGACTCCTGAGGCTCGATCCCGCCTTTGCGTATGCCGAGCCTCCTTCCTCATGACCTTTGTCATGGGTGGAGTTCCTCACGCTGGCTCCCAGCAGTGATAGAATTCCTGTTGAGCTATTCCAGATCCTGAAAGATGATGCTGTGGAAAGTGCTGCACTCAATATGCAATATGCACTCAATATGCAATATGCCAGCTCCCGGCATCTCCCCCTTTTTTATTTCTTAAAACAGCCAGATGCAGCTCAGTCGCGAGCTTCTGAATGTTCTGCCGAGGAATCCTGACAATACAAGGAAGAATGATTATGAGAAGATTAGACAAAATGTTTTTTCCAGAAATAAAAGTTAGAGAAGGTGTGAAATAAGTCATTAGCTGCTCCAGCGGTGGTAAAATCCAGTCGAGAGTGTTCCAGGGTCTGTATTTGATTATGAAGTTTCCCTAAAACCAGGCCAATGTCAGAGCTGTTCCAAACACCTGAGATATGATTTTTGATTTTTTCCCATTCATAATCTGTCTCGTTTACCTTTAAAGATGTCACGCATATCCACTGGTAATCAGCGTGGCAAGACAGAGCCATTTTCACTTTTAAAGCCTGTAAATCAGTCCCAATATGCATTATTGCCTCTTCCAAGGCATCTACCCTCATCTCCAACTTTCTATCTATAGCTTCCTGTGTTGCTAGAGTTAGAGAAATATTTTTAGACATGGTATCAACATATTGGGCAGTATGCAGTTGTTGAGTCAATGATATTGCTGCCACAGTAACAGAAGTAATTGCGGTTATTAAAGCTGATATTCCTAAAATAAGTAAGCCCACAAATCGTCGCAATCGCATTAAATCCTGAAGTTGTTGTAATACAGCAAGACTATAGTTATATCAATAAGTGGTTACATCATAAGATAAGGTGGACGTTGTAACACTACAAAGGAGCAAACATTATATTGAGGGTTTAAACAAGATGAGAGCATACATTGTTCACAGGTCACTACATTGGGTCCACCAGTGAAAAGTCACATGTACATTAAGTTTTCCAGAATCGTTGGTAAAGAGAAAAACATAAGGAGAGGGTAGACAAGCCAAAACAGAATAAGTAGAATTATTTTCTGGTTGGAGTTCGCGCTGCAGCAGCCTCGTCAGTCTCGCCGGGACCTCGATGTTTATCTTGCCTCCCCTTCTGGCGGGCTCCTCTTTTGTGATCGAAGCAATGGGGGAACTGGATGTCTGGGGGTCTGCAACATGGTGAATCAGCCTGTCTAAATTGGAGAATCTGCATCCTGTGGAAAAATATAAGCACATCCTCGACCGCTAGTTAATAATGGGTCAGGACCCTTCCATTGTCCTGAGAGGTCCTTCCATTTGACTAATGGTTTTGCATTTAATTGCTCCAGGCACCAATGACGAAGCATTGCAGTAGTTCCGGCTGGATCAGTATTTAGAATATTTATTACGAAAAGAGCATGTTGCAAGATTTGATGGGGAGAACTATACTTAAACTCCCCTTCTTTTAATTTTTGAATTTGGATTTTTAATGTTTGATGCGCTCTTTCAACAATGGCCTGTCCCTGGGGATTATAAGGGATGACAGTATTATGTTTAATTTGAAACTTTATACAAAATTTCTGAAAAGACTTAGAAGTGTAAGCAGGAGCATTGTCAGTTTTCAGCGTTTTTGGCAGGCCCAAATACAAAAAACAAGTAAAGAGAAGTTGTATCGCATCTTAACCTGCCTCTCTGGTACGAGCAGTTGCAATAATAACGTGATAAAAGGTATCTACAGTTACATGAACAAAAGACAGTTTTCCAAATGAAGAGACATGAGTTACATCCATCTGCCAGAGTACGTTAGGTTTGAGACCACGAGGATTAACTCCCATAGGTAGACTATTATAAACAGTGGGGCAGTGTAAGCAAGAACGCACAATCTCTCGAGCAGTCTCTCTGGGAATTTGGAATTGATATCTTAAAGCAGTAGCGTATTGATGATGAAGTGAGTGAGAGGCTCTGGCCTCCTCAATCACAGTAGCCACTGTATTTCTGGTTAACAAGTCAGCCAAATCATTAAAGGCATTTAAAGGGCTGGGCAATCCGGAATGAGCCCGAATGTGTCCAATGAAAAATATCTTATTTCTTTTCCAAATTTGTTGCTGTAATTTAGTTAACAAATGAAATATGGTAGTTTTATTTTCAGGCAAAACCGCAGTTTCAATATGTGGGAACAACCTGACAATATACTGAGAATCAGAATAAAGATTAAATTCTTCATCTGTAAACATAGCAAAAGCCTCTATGACTGCTGTTATTTCAGCTCTTTTAGCTGAACTTTTTGTGTTTTTAAAACTTTTTGGTGATTTTTAGTTAACTATGGAGGCTTTACTGTTTGCTGCCCGTCAGTAAAGGCTATCTGAGCATTTGGAATAGGAGACTGTTTACATC